>NC_090751.1:27043394-27093394 GCF_036898095.1 Palaemon carinicauda | reverse complement strand
CTTAAGATATTTTGAACGACCGGTTCTGATAGCTTGGGGTTATTGTACATATTTTAAATTCAATTCTCGTAAAGAAGGAATGTCAAATCCTTCTTAATTGCCTGTACCTATGGTCACAATTCATACATAACCTCTGGTCTATTTCCATTAGTCCACTATTATTCTCTTAAATAAATTCTTTCATACCTGAAATCAATAAGAAACTGACAGCTAAGGGATTTCATTTTCCTGTATAAATACGATATCATTTCATATTTTCACTTTGAGACCGTCGATATAACTAATAAGGATAAAATACTAAATTT
The DNA here is from genome assembly GCF_036898095.1 of Palaemon carinicauda. Lineage (NCBI taxonomy): Eukaryota > Metazoa > Arthropoda > Malacostraca > Decapoda > Palaemonidae > Palaemon > Palaemon carinicauda. The sequence goes on along the minus strand of NC_090751.1, from coordinate 27,093,089 downwards.
AAGCCAATCTTTTCACTTTTCCTTTCACGGATATATATATATATATATATATATATATATATATATATATATATATATATATATATATATATATATATATATATATATATATATATATATATATATATATATATATATATATATATATGAGGCCTTTGTTCTGCAGTGGACTAGTAACCGTTGAAGGTATATTATTATCATTATTATTATTATTACTTGCTAAGCTACAACCCTAGTTGGAAAAACAAAATGCTATAAGCCCAGGGCCCCAACAGAGAAAATAGCCCAGTGAAGAAAGGAAACGAGGACAAATAAAATATTTTAAGAACAATAACATTAAAATAGATATTTCCTAAAAAAAAACGTTAACAAAACAAGAGGAAGAAATTTTAGATAGCATAGTGTGCCCGAGTGTACCCTCAAGCAAGAGAACTCTAACCCAAGACAATGGAAGACCATGGTACAGAGGCTATGGCACTACCAGAGACTAGAGAACAATGGTTTGATTTTGGGGTGTCCTTCTCCTAGAAGAGCTGATTATCATAGCTAGTCTCTTTTACCCATACCATGAGGAAAGTAGCCACTGAACAATTGCAGTGCAGTAGTTAATCTCTTGGGTGAAGAATTATTTGGTGTATGAGGACAGAGGAGAATTTGTAAAGAATAGGCCCGACTATTCGGTGTATGTGTAGGCAAAGTGAACAGTAACCAGAGAGAAGGATCTAATGTAATACTGCTTGGCCAGTCAAAGGACCCCATAACTATCCAGTGGTAGTATCTAAACAGGTGGCTGGTGCCCTGACCAACCTCCTACCTATAAAGTGGCTCTCTCTCTCTCTCTCCTCTCTCTCTCTCTCTCTCTCTCTCTCTCTCTCTCTCTCTCTCTCTCTCTCTCTCTCTCTCTCTCTCTCTCTCTCTATATATATATATATATATATATATATATATATATATATATATATATACATACACACACAAACACACACACACACACACACACACACACACACACATATATATATATATATATATATATATATATATATATATATATATATATATATATATATATATATATATACAATTCGCATAAACACGAATAAAAGCGGCAATGTCCCCATTTTCCTATAACGTTTTAATCATTCCTAATCATATAATAGGACAAATGTACACGTGCACTATCTTCTAACCTGACAGCTGACATCCGACCGGAGGTTCAAAGAAGGAAAACACAAGACAAAGATTTATACATGGTGATTAGATACAGATTATTCATTAATCATTTGCATGAATAGAAAGTTATTCACGCTATCAGTTAGATAAGAGGTAGGGGGCAGGGTGGGTTCTTTGTTCCTCTGAACTAGCAAGGATATGTGTTTGTTTAAGCGAGTGGTGCTGAAACCTTTGCTTAAAAGAAAAAAAATAAGTATAAAAAATTTTCTTGAAAAAAAATAAGCATTAAGGTTAGTGGTTACAAGAAATATATTAATTAATGAACTTGCGTTTCGAAGCAAAACGAATACTTAATCAATTTAAAGATCCCGCGTTTGAATCAACACTGTGATATACGGAAAGCGAGATAAAAATTTTATTTTTCAACTTTCTTATTTTGCTTATAACTGTTAGAGATATGGTATCAAGTGAGTAAAATCTCGCATTGCATACTTCTAAACGAATGGTTGATAATGAAAAAAGATACTTTAAATTTCATAGTTACCCTTTGGAACGTTGTATCAGAGTTTGATTTGCTACCGTGATGATAATACATAACAGGAAACAAGTACTAGTCTAACTTCAGCGTAAATTCTGTATTTTAAAAGAAATTTAAATCCTGTATTTTAAAAGAGATTTAAATGTCCGGATCGCTACATAAGTAACATCCACTGTATTTACTTTTCGCTCACTGTACCTTTTATAGGCTCGCTCGCTAGCTATCAGCTGGTACTAGTTTCCGGTGAACTGGACTACCACTTCATTGTTTCGCATTAGGTTTATCAGGTATGATATTGCTTTCAATGACAGTTGCAGAAGTACAGACAAAGATCTGTATTAAGCATTTATCGGAACGAAATATGAAATAAAAGAATGACGGTCCGTTTGCGACCAATCGCAAGAAACGAGTCTACGTGCATGTTTGAATGGAGGAGGTATCAAAGAGAACGCATGTTAGTGTACATAGTGAAAATTACTTTTCTGAGTTTTCAGGCGATTGTGAGTGAACTGATTTAATCGAGCCGGATTCTGGCTTATGGTGAATCACATACACAACCGAAGGAGTATCAGCACGAGGCCAGGCCTCCGCGGCAACATGGTGAAAGGTGAGAAAGAAAGCTTTGTTTTTCCCTTAACTTCGACCCTCAAGCCTTAACTTAACGGTCTGCTCGCGCCTAATAACCAGATTAAAACCCTAAAACGGTATTATTAACAATTATGAGTCCGTTTTACCTTCAATTATTTTGCGATGGACTGCTTGTTGCTTCAGTGCCTCTTGTAGGCCTAACCACATGAGTCGGTTTTTCCGAGAGATCGATAATTTTCAGAGTCGAATAAAATGATGAACCAAGACCCATTTTTTTGGGCCCATTTTGAGCTGAATCGACTTCCTGACGTCTTGTAATTGTCCGAGAAACTTAGAATTCTCGATGTTCTTATTCAAGCGACGGCTGACTGAATTAAGGCCTTTTAGCCACAGGTTGTCCTGTGAAGAGGGTGTGTAAGCCTAGGTTAAACCCCGTGTCTTAACTGAATTAGCCCATTTCACGGATTGCTCTGTCACTCCCTGAAGTTTAACGATTATAGGCCTAATCTGAAATTAATTAGCTTCAACCTTGGTGCTGGTTATTTTAATCCTCTTTGGTAGCTCATATAAATAGCTTATTTATTTATTTCCTTATTTCTTATCCCCACAAGGCTATTTTTCCTTGTTGGAGCCCTTGGTCTTACCTGTTTTTCCAATTAGGGTTGTAGCTTAGCTAGTAATGATGATGATAATAATTGGCCTATTACCAGGCCTATCATTGCCTCGAAGCTGATTTATTGGTTTAAATGAAGCCTCTCTTTCAAAAGTCTTGTCATTAGGTCTATAAATAGCCTTTTATAAAGTAGGCCTGACTGCAATATGAAATTAGATCCAACATTCAATAAGGCTAATTCTCAATAAGAAGAGTTGAACAATGTAGGTTAGGCCCATGGTAATTCCAAATGGTTAATTAATTGATATATGATATTTTTTGTAGTTTGACCCTGTCATAGCAAAGTTTGTTCTCCAAAACTGATATAGGCCTATGACATTAAAACTGAAAGATTGCTAAGTTTGTTTTTCAAAAATGATATATTACATTAAAACAGAAAGATCGCTAAGTTTGTTTTCCAAAAATGATATATGACATTAAAACAGAAAGATTGCAAAGTTTATTTTCCAAAAATGATATATGACATTAAAACTGACAGCCAAAATCCCTTTTAAGCAGTCTGGTGTCATTAGTATTACTAGTTTAAAGTCACAACCCTATTTGGAAAAGCAGGATGCTCTAAGCCAAAGGGATACAACTGGGAAAAATAGCCCAATGAGGAAAGGAAATAAGGAAACGGGTAGCATAGTGTACCTGAGTGTACCCTTAAGCAAGAGACTTCTAACCCAAGACAATGGAAAACCATGATACAGAGGCTATGGCAGTACCCAAGACTAGAGAACAATGGTTTGATTTTGGGGTATCCTTTAGAAGAATTGCATATGTTTATTCATTATTATCATAGTTAATATTGAAATTCCTTCTACCTCATTTTGTTCTAGATCTTGTGATGAGAAAGATGACATTATTACTATTATTATTACAGTGTTATTATTATTATTATTAGCCAAGCTACAATCCTTGTTGGAAAAGCAAGGTGCTATAAGCCCAAGGTCTCCAACAGATAAAAATAGCCGTGTGAGAAAAGGAAAAATTATATTGCTGTGAGAAATTAGCATTGCTTCACTAATTCTAAAATATTCACCAATAATAGTTGTGCGCAGTCTTAGGCCCCCCTCATTGCTATGAAAGGAACATCTTTGGTTAAGTTCCTTAATTATATTAATATTGTTTGGAGGTTCAAAGTCACAGTTAAGGCTACAATAACCCTAGGAAGTGAAATATACCAATAGCATTTTGTGCAGGATTTTAATCTTATTTTTAATTTTAACATTCATTCCAATCAGAAGAAAGTGCTTTAATCCATTACAAACCACTAAATCTGGATGTAAATAAGTAGTTGAGCAGGTTCACGGTGATATGAAAAAAAGGGAAAATTAGGGGTGTACTGTTTTCTATCATTACTTAACCTAACATATGGCCACTTTGTGTTTATTAAGAATAGCTCTGAAAATGGTAATGATATATAATGTAGTATTACTTGCTCAGAATGTAACTTGTTTTATTCTGTAACTTGTTTTATGTTGGCCGAACATCTAAAGGTATTTCTGTCAGTGTGATGTATAACTTGATCTCATTATTATTATTTTAGAAGCCCTAAATAAAAGATTCAAACATTTGAGCACTGGTCCCCTAATGTTAGGGAATAAAATAAACAAACTGGTTGATGTAGCAATAGAAATTAGTGTGTTGAAACCATATTTTAATAGGGTTTCTGCTAAATTCAGAAAGGAAGTAATTAAAGGCAAGATAATTTCATGGCAAAAATACGTGTCAAGCATATCAGATAATACTTCTGTGCAGAAGGTGTGGCAAAAGTTTAGGAAGATTAGTGGTTCTTACAGCAAACCAGCGAGACACGCATTAATGCATAACGGCTCGTTAATACATGATACTCAGACAATCTCTAATATTATCGGCCATAATATTGAAAAATAAGCAGCATTGATAATTTAGATGCCCACTTTCGAGCCATTAAAAGAAGAGAAGAAGTAACACCATTGAACTTTGATACTATGGAGGATATCTATTACAATAAAAGATTTACTGAGGAGGAGTTGGAATTTGCCTTAACTAATTGTAGGTAAACAGCCCCGGGTAAAGATGAGATAAATTTCGATATGATTAGAAATCTATCCCCTTTAGCTAAAGCATATCTATTGGATTTTTACAATCATCTTTGGACCAAACACCTTTTTCCAAAGGCATGGAAACATGCAATAGTAATACCAATAGTAAAGGCAGGGAAAGATCCAAGTAATCCAAACTATTACAGACCAATTTCATTAACCAGTTGCATATGTAAATTACTGGAAAAAATGGTAAATTATAGACTAAATTGGTGTTCACGTCACAATAATATTCTATCGACTTCTCAATTTGGCTCACAATCAGAACGGTCTTCTTTGGATTCACTTTCACACTTAGAAAATTATATACAATAGCCATATTTTTTGATGTTCAAAAGGCATATGATACAACGTGGAGACACTCGATACTAAAATCCTTACATCAGAATGGTTTTCGAGGACACTTTCCTATTTTTATTAGAAATTTTATTGGTGGAAGAACGTTTCAAACCCTTATTGATAACCTTTACTCGAATCTTTTAATCTTGACAGTGGTGTACCGCAAGGCAGTGTTTTAAGCGGGACTCTTTTTGCATTGGCAATTAACGACATTGTTAATCAAATGCCACAAGGAGTGCAAAGTAGTCTATATGTAGATGACTTTGCTATTTACTATTCCTCTAATAGCCTGTGTCATTTACAAAGGATTCTAAATAGTGCCACTAGAAAAATACTAGCTTGGACCGCATCTGTTGGTTTTAGACTTTCGGCAGAAAAAACTCAAGCTATAATGTTCTATAAAAATAGTAGATGGAAGCAGAATCAAGATATCAATCTAACATTGGGCAATGTACAAATCCAATTTCAAGATAAGGTAAAGTTTTTGGGACTAATTTTTGACACCCATTTGAATTGGAAAGCACATGTATCATATATCAAATCCAAATGTAACAGTGCTCTTAATTTAATGAGGAAATTATCTCACACAACCTGGGGTGCAAGGAGAGCAACTTTACTAATGATGTATAAAGCATTAGTATTATCAAAAATTGATTATGGTAACCCAATATATGGATGAGGATCAAAAGCAACTTAGAAATCTTTAGATCCAATACACACTCGAGGCCTGAGAATTTGTAGCGGAGCATTTAGATTATCCCCAAATCTCTCAGTTTTATGTAAAATTGGAGAACCCCCCATTGTCTTTGCATCGGGAGTTTGTAACAATGCGGAGTGCATTGAAAATTTTATCCACTAATTCTCCAACAAAAAAGCTTTTTAATGAGAGGGATATTTTTTTAAACAACCACGAACCACCATTCCCAATTAGGGCAAACAGACTGTTACAATCAACAAACGTTAAAGTGAATCTTATCCAACCATCTTTATTTCCCCCACCTTGGATTATGACAAGGACAAGAATCTGTTCTGTTTTATTTATCAAAAAAATTCACTTATACTCCGAGTCACCACAAGCAAATTACCATAGAACATATTCGGAGAAAAGGTCCTCACTATGCAATATACTGTATACTGATGGTTCTAAATCCCCAATGGGTACTGGATGTGCTGCAGTATCTTTAGATAGAACACAACAATTATCGTTGCCAAAAGAATCATCAGTATTTACATTAGAGTTATATGCCATTTTACAAGCAATCAATATGATTAAAACAATTGAAGACAGGAAGAATTTTAAATTTGTTATTTATTCAGATTCTCGAAGTACCATAGTGGCCCTTAAAAACTATACTCATAGGAACCACTTGATCTTAAGAATTAAAGACCTTATAAGTAAATTATCCTCTCAGTGTTTGTGTCGAGTTATGCTGGATACCGGCTCATGTTGGAGTTGTTGGTAATGAAAAGGCGGATGCTGCTGCTAAAGAAGCCATTAGATTACCACAACAAAACATTGATCTCCCAGTTGGAGATTTGATTACATTATTAAGGCATTTCATATTGGAAAAATGGCTGAATATTTGGAATAATGTGCCAGAAAATAATAAGTTAAGGCAAATTAAACCGAAGGTTGCTCCTTGGGATTCCTCGACACAAAAGAACAAAAGAACAGAAGTAATTTTAACCAGATTACGAATTGGGCACTCGAGATTGACCCATGAATTTTTAATGAGTACACCTCACGGCACTGTTCCAATGTGCAGTGATACTTTTTTGTCTATTAAACATATATTTTCGGTTTGTAAAGTTTTTCAGCAAGAGAGAGAGAGAGATGTTTTGGTCAGAAAACGTTTTCTGACATTTTAACTGAATCAAGTCATTTTTCTGTTTCTAGAATTTTAACTTTTTTAAGTAATTCACGTAATATTGATAGAATCTAAATTCTTACCTAAGATTTTTTACTAATTCATTTTAAATTACATAGATTTAATATAAAGTTAATTATTTTTATCACTCAGATTTCATATATATATATATATATATATATATATATATATATATATATAAATATATTCACCCATATTTAGAATATTTAAAGATTATAAGTATATACTGTATATACATATACCGGAATATAATTTTTTTTTTCATTTATTTTTTTTTCCCTATCATTTGAATTTTTATAATCTTATAGTTCTTTATATCCCGATTTTTTTTTCGGGCCAGCCCTGTGAGAGTCAAGCTTGACTCATTGGGCTGGTAAAACTCCGTCCTTTAATTTATTTTAATTATTATTATTACTGTATTATTATTATTATTATTATTACTATTTGCTAAGCTACAACCCTAGTTTGAAAAGCAGGATGCTATGAGCTCAGGGCTCCAACAGGGAATATAGCCCAGTGAGGAAAGGAAACAGGGAAAAATAGAATATTTTAAGAACAGTAACAACATTAAAATTTTCTATACAAACTATGAAAACTTTAACAAAACAAGAGGAAGAGAGAGAAGATAGAATTGTGTGCCCGAGTGTACCCTCAAGCAAGAGAACTCTAATCCTAGACAGTGGAAGACCATGGTACAAAGGCTATGGGAAGACCATGGTACAGAAGCTATGGCCCTACTCATAGCATCAAATAGCATCAAATTTACCATGGCATTGCAGGTCATTCTTGTTTGATGGTTACCATGGTTCCATGGACCTCTTTACTTTATTATTTTTATCATCATTAGCTAAGCTACAACCCCAGTTGGAAAAGCAGGGTGTTATAAGGCCAATGGTGCCAACGGGGAAAATATCCCAGTGAGGAAAATCATAATCTGGTAACACGTGGAATAAAATTTCTAGAACTCGAGAAGTATTATTTGTGTATTTACATACTGTAAACATATTGTTGATTTCTCTTTATGCTTTTCCCGAAGACTTGAGTAGCAATCACTACAAAACAAGACTTTATTTGGATCCTATGATGACATTATCAACTTATAAATGTACCCTACAACTAGCGCATTTCAGAAATCTTAAGGTTAGTTTACCAGAAAAAAAAAAGGATGGTTATTTCTGTTTATTGTCTTTAAAGATACGTTGAGGCATCTTGGTGAAGATGTGTTTGGTCTTTCCATTTACAAGAGCTTTAGCAATTGGGTATTAAAAACCAGTGGATGCTAGGTGTCTGCTAGAGTATAGTAAAATTACCCTTTGGAAGCTCAATTATTTTCAGGGGTTCTCTGAACATTAGCCATTGTCCTGAGTAGCTCATTCTTTTGTGTGTGTGGTTTATCACATTTCATAAAACAGACCTCTTATAATCGCTTTCAAAAGTTTTAAAGCTTTTCACCCTAACCCCTTGTCATGGAAAAAGCAGTTGTTATGTACTGTTACATGGATGATCTTTTTTTCAGAATTTCGTGGTGGTGTCATTAAGAATGTTGATCTTTGTATTTTTATGTGTCTTCTTTCAGGGAAGCGTCGAACTAATCGCAGCAGCAAAGATGAAAATTCTTTGGTTAGTGCTGTTGATGGTCCCAAGGGGCCCAAGGACTTACGACTGGAACCGAAGCCTTTTTTTGGATCTCTGAATAGCAGTAAAGCCAATAACTTTGTTAGTGCAGTTTCCCGAAAGAAAGAGACAAAGATAACTTCTTACTTCTCACCATCAAGGTATTTATTTTAGTCTTGTTTTGATGCCGTTTATATAAACTTCAGGAATCCTGAAAGGGTTGCGATGGACCCTTCACCCTCTTAGGGTAACAAGTTATGGTATATGAACTGGTTTTATTTACATCATGCTCATTTAATTTCAGATAATTTTGAATTAAAAAATAATTTCAATGTTTTTTGTTGTTGTTGTAGTAGTGCACATGATTTGCATGCAACTTGCATTGTCTAACACTGCTCTCCTCCACATCTCACCAACAAAGCCTTCTCTAACTCTGTTACTTTAGGTGACTTCATTTCCCGCACTTAATTTCCAGTCATGTACATTGCTTTAATTTAGACCAGAAGACTTCACTGGTGGAGCATTGAATTATAGAAATTATCATCTATTCTTTTGTGATGTCTTATCATTAAATATATAGTCTATCTTTCTTAATATTAATTGTTATTTTACTACTTACCATCAACATTAGTCTGTTCCTATGCATATACAAGCCTTTCTTTCTTTGAAATGGGGAATATGTTTTCAGCATAGCTGGAATGGCCAATGAATTTGTTAACGAAAGGTGGCAAGTGAGAGCAAGGAGCTCTACCCTTTCACCTGTCAGAAGCATGTCACTTTCGTTTTTGGCCATAACGAGTATCGTACTGACGCACTGTTGCTCCCTTACTAAGTTTTTCATCTTCCTTTTCCTTACAGGAATGAATGCTGGTTGTTGATTATTGCTATGAATGTGAAGCAAGAAATTCATACTTGCACGGGAAAGTGTGGACGTTGCAACCCCTTTATGGTCAAATTGTCTCTAGATCCACTCACTGCTTCTTGTAAGGGCTTGATTGTTCTCGGTCATCCCCGTGTTTCAAGTGTAGGTTGCAGCCTTCTGTGCAGGGGCAGTCATATGCCTTGAAAGGGAATAAGAGAGTTAACCTTCTCCAGGGTCTGTCTTGGCAACTTCCAAGACGACACTGAAGTCTTTTGGTACAGTACTTGTTTTCTCTCATTGAATGCAGCTTCTACTGCTGCTCCTGAGCATATGTCCCTGGCTTGGTCGCTAGGGAGTATGTGTTAGGTTCTGTTAGTGTGTGGTTCCACCAATGTTCGCCTCACCTCATTGGAAGTTGGAGGCTATTCTCTTGTTCCTTTGCTGCCTGCTACTGAGGAATTTGACTTAAGGGAGGCTTGGCCCTCCTTAGGTCTTTCAGGTAGGCCCTCAATGACCTAGTTGAGGGAGCTTGTAGCTAAGGCTACCTCTCTCACCGGTGTCCCTAGTGTGACTCAAGTGGTGAAAGGTGTGGTTGGTGTGTTACTGGTGTCAGTGACCCCAGTGATGGCCCCTCCAAAGGCCGTATGGACTGTAAAGGTCCTGCACATGAGGGTGTTATGCCCAAAGTCGGTCCCTAGGCTGAAAATGTATTTGTTCCGTAACTGACATACAAACCACGCTGTTTAATAGGGGTTATTACTTTCGGCGTAGCTGAAATGACGAGCCATTAGAAATTTAACAAGGGTTTACTACCCCACCGCTAGTTAGCGGTGGGGTAGGTAGGGTAGCTTCCTCCCCCCCCCCCCCCACACACACACACATGCTTGAGCTCACTTTGCTCTCAGCTCGGGTGGTAGTCGGACGTGTCCGCTCTCACCCTCGCCTCTCTGACAGCCAGTAATGTCTTTTTGCTTTCTCTCCTACAGGTTTGAGTGTGAAGTTGGCCTCTGCGAACATGCGCAAATGTCCTGGATTACCCGACTGCCCTTGTGGTACATTTGTCAGCGGTCGAGACGGACCCTCACACCCTTTGTCCTTACTGTAGGGGCCAACGGTGTGGTAGTAGTAACAAGTGTGGTGAGTGTAGGGAGTGGTCTACCCCCCCAGTGGGAGAGGTTTTCGTGGCGACGAAAGAAGTCCAAGCGGGATATTTCTCCTTCGAAGTTTTCTTTGAAAGGGGAAAATCCCAAGAACACTTCTTCCGTTGCCCAACCTCCTCCGAAGCTCCCACTCGATCGGTTTCCTTCGAAAGACCGTCGAGTGGTAGCGTAGACCGTGGTTCTGTTTCCCGATCTTGGGGTCGAGAGATGGCGTTGCCTTCCTTAGCGATGCAGCTCGACCTCTTCCCCCGGGGGAGGATTTAAATGTTAATGTAACTGATTTATTCCAGCTTTGGTCTTCCTTGACGCTCGAGGGTTCGCCCTCCAAGGAAGCTTTGATTGACATCATGCGATTGGGTGCTGCTGTCAAGCAATCGCCGACTTTGGCAGAGGTTGATCCTCTGTCTATTGTCGACATTGTGGTGTCAGAGGTATCCAATGCGGTATCTCCTAATACCTCGGCAACTTCTCAACCTGCAGAAGCTGAAGGGTTAGTTTCTTCCGTTCCTGCTCAACCAACAAGGGAGGAACTAAGTCCAACAGTCTCTCCTGCCGTTGGTTCTCCCCCTCGGGGGAGTTCAGTCACAGAGACTTCTCTTCGAAGGACTGCTGAAGGTCAGCTTGCTGACCCAACGGCCCCCAGAGGGCGTATATGTCGTAAGGCTCGCCTTCCTCTTCGCCAGAGAGGCCTTCCTTCACCTTATAAGTTGGTGAGGAGGCGCTCTTCGGTTCTTAATCGTCGTTGCAGTCCGCCGTAGAGGAGCCTCGTCATCAATCTCCGACTGTTCCTGCTACGACCCTGGACCTCTCTGCGGATCGTTCGCGATCCCCTTCGGTGGAAGATCGTCCTTACAAAGGGAATGCCGACCTTCCACCTGACAGACCTGCTGACCTGCTGTCGCCATTCCTGGCAGCTGATGCGCTGTATGCGCCAACTAAACCTGTCTTTAAAAGTTAGGCACTGGTCCCTTCGGGGCAACAAGGGCGTACGCGCCAATAAGCGCACACGTCCCTTACGCGCCATGATAAGCATGCGTGCCAACGTTCTTCTGACTTCATTGAGGTTTTGGAGATAGTGCTCACCTGCGCGCCAGCGCTCACCTGCTGCTGCTGTTCCTGATAAAGCGCGCCAGCGCTCACTTGCTCCCCAGCGCGCCACTGCGCGCCTTCAACCTAATGCGTGCCATGCGTGCCAATGTTTTCCTGCGCGCCAGCGCTCACCAACGCGCCAGCGGTCTCCGTGCCAACGGTCTCCTGCACGCCAGCGCTCTCCGTGCCAACGATCTCCTGCGCGCCCACGATCTTCGGATCTGGGTGCGGTAGGGAAGTTTAGGACTTCCCCTACTCGCCAACGCGCCGCCCGCTTTCTCCTGTGTGCCATCCCTCGCCAGCGCGCAGTCGCGCGCATTCACCTACACGAGCCCACGAGGATGCACGCCCACGCCCATCTCCCACAGAAGCTACGCATCGCCAGCCTGATGTGTGCCCACAAGAGGCGCTAACGAACGTAGGTTCTGGCTACGCGCCCGCCCGCAAGGGATGTCTCTCCTGCGCGCATACGCCCTACGACATCTTCTGGAAAGCACGGGCTCTTCATTCTGATCCTGCGCGCCCACGCGAACATTCACCCTCGCGCTCCCGCGTGCAAGCAGCTTCCTGCGCACGCTCCTACGCAGCGCCATCGCTCGCCCGCATGCGCCCTCGCAATCTCCCGCGCGCGCGCCACCAGCCTCCCGCGCGCGCGCCAGCGCGATCGTCAATACCTTCCCAAGGGCGGCATTGCTGAATACACACACACCTCGCAAGCGCAGAACAGCGCGCTCGCCAGTAGGGGGGAAATGTTCCAGAAAGGCCCAGGGACATTTCTTCTTTGTCTTCTTTTTCTTTTCAGGCGAACCCCCCTTTGAAAACTCCCCCCAGGGATCAGTCGATCCCTATCCCACCAGAGGGAGTATCTGACAGTGCAGCCGTCAGCCAGCAGCCTTGGTTTGGGGCACTAATCACAGCGGTCATGCAGGCTTTCAAGCCTGTTCTCTCTGAATTGGGCCACAAATCCTTGGCTGCATCTACTCCCCTGAAGAGAAAAAGAGGAGTTTCGGACGCGGTGACTCCTCCGAGGACTAAGCTGTCTCCTCGTAAGCCTTCGAGGCAGGTCCCCTCCCCTTCCCAGACTTTTTCTCCCTCCCCTTTGGACGAGGATTACCTGTCCTCAGGGGAGTCACGTGAGGCGAGACGTTCCCCCATCGCATCAATGAGGGAAACCCCACCTCGCGCTGAAAAGTCTTCTTGGGTAGTGGTGGAGAAGAGCCTACCTCCGTCGTTGTTGGAATCCTGCATCCCTCCCAGGAGGGAGTCGAAGGACTCCAAGACAATACCGAAATCCTCGTCAAGACTTAGAACTTCCGCGAGTCTCCCCAAGAAGAGCCTTTGGGGACAGGAGACTTCGCTGCTAGTCCAGCCTGAAGAGAGCTGCAGGAGTCGGAACATGCATTTTGGCAGGTTCTGACCCTTATGAGGACTCTCAATGGGTTTGCTGACCCGGAAATTCCTCCTCGAGAGGGCAAGGACACGGTCTTGGACCGAGTATTTGGGACTCAAAAACCCTCTAAGGCCAGTGCAGCTTTGCCCTGGTCTCAGGGGGTTAAGAGTACCAGGGCCAAGATCGCGGTCCAGCTCTCTGAGCTAGCCTTTTCCAGCCGATCCAGTGCCAGCAACAAGCTTCTCCCACCTCCTCGTGTACAGCAGAGGAGGTACTTTGAGATCCTAGAGGAGCCTTGTTTAGCTCTTCCCCTTCACCATTTTTTGGAAGAGCTTACCAGGGGAGTCCCTCTTGAGAAACTCTCCAACCGGCAGGTCTCATTCTCGGCGACTGAGATCCTTAATCAGGAGAAGGTTGCGAAGTGTGCCATGCAGGCCACTTCATGGCTGGATTTCTGGTTCGGGACCTTAGGTATCCTGATACGTTCGGAGGATGTATCCAAAGAACGTAACAGGAAAGCTGTGGAGACCTTTCTACTCTCAGGCACTCGCACGATCGAGTTTCTGGCCCACCAAGACTCGAACTTGTGGGCAAACACCATCCTGAAATGTTGGGATGTAGTGTCTTGAGAGGTTCCATCAGAAGGTCCCTAACACAGAGATATCAGGCTCAGACATTCTTCCGTGATGGGAACGAACCTGTTTGAGCCTGAGGACGTAGAGCATGCTGCTGAGAGGTATAGGAAGTCCCACCAAGACTCCCTCCTACATAGGGCTTTGACATCCAAGCCCTATAAGCCTCTAGCACCCCAGCAGCCCCGTCCTACCAAGACCACGAAACCGACAACGGCAGCGAAGACAGTGGTGTCTAAGCTTTTTCCTGTCAGGACAGGAAAGGCAAGAAGTCCTCCAGGGAAGGGAAGAGGCCACAAACGCTAGGATTGGCAGTCCCCCTGCATGTCCATCAGTGGGGGGATGCCTTCAAAGTTGCGCAGACAGGTGGCAGCAACTCGGGGCCGATTTCTGGACGATTTCCGTAATCAGTTGGGGATATCGCGTCCCGTTCACAACATCTCTACCTCCCCTGATGACCAATCCAGTGTCATTGAGCTCCCTTGCCATGGGATCAGCAAGGGGGCAGGCCCTTCGGACAGAAGTCCAAACCATGTTGAAGAAGGGCGCTCTCCAGGAGGTCCTCAACGGGTCCCCAGGCTTCTTCAGTCGACTCTTTCTTGTAAAGAAGGCGTCTGGAGGCTGGAGACCAATCATCTACCTCTCGGCTCTGAACAAGTTTGTCAAGCAAACTCTGTTCAGCATGGAGACCGCAGACACGGTCAGACTTGCAGTGAGACCTCAACTTCATGTGTACACTGGATCTGAAGGACGCCTACTTCCAGATCCCAATCCATCCGTCTTCAAGGAAGTACTTAAGATTCAGCCTAGACAACAAGGAGTACCAGTTCAAGTTGCTGTGTTTCGGTCTCTCCATAGCACCACAGGTTTTCACCAGTGTTCACCCTAATATCGTCATGGGCACACAGGATCGGCATCCGTCTCCTCCGTTATCTGGACTGATCCTAGCAGACTCTTGAGTCATCCCTTCTTCAACACCGAGACAGACTTCTGGGACTTTGTCAGGATCTGGGGATCATGGTAAATCTCGAGAAGTCCTCTCTGCTTCCTACTTAAAGACTGGTATACCTAGGCATGATTATAGACACCAATCTCCACAAAGCCTTCCCATCAGACGACAGGATAGCAAGGCTGAGGAAGGTCGCAAGCCCTTTTCTCAGACAAGAAGAGCGTCCAGCCCAATCGTTGTTACGTCTCCTCGGTCACCTCTCATCTTTGGCTTGTCTAGTTCCCAACGGTCGCCTCAGGATGAGATCCCCCCAGTGGCGACTCAAGTTCTGGTGGAATCAAGGTTACGATTCCCGGACGTCATGATCCCTATGGAACCTGCGGAACGGATGGACCTCCAGTGGTGGGTGACAGACGAGAACCTACGAAGAGGAGTGGATCTTCTCGTCCTCCTCCTGGATTTGATGCTGTTTTCGGATGCCTCAAATAAAGGGTTGGGGGCCCACGTTCTACACCACAGGATCTCAGGCCTATGGTCAAAATCAGAAAAGTGCCTCCATAGAAATCTAGAGATGAAGGCTGTATTCTTGGCCCTTCAACAGTTCCAACAATACCTGGAGGGTCACTCTGTAGTGGTGATGAGCGACAACACCACAGTAGTGGCTTACATCAACAAGCAAGGAGGTACCTTTTTGAAGCAGCTATCCCATCTTGCACTAGAGATACTGAGGTGGACCGAAGTCCGCTCAATTCCACTATCGGCACGTTTCATTCCAAGCAAGAGGAATTTGCTCGCCGACAATCTTAGCAGAGCGTCTCAGATAGTGAGTACCGAGTGGTCTTTGGATCATCTAGTAGCCAACAAAGTCCTGACTTTGTGGGGTTCCCCGACTGTGGATCTGTTCGCGACAGCGTTGAAATTCAAGCTTCACTATACTGCTCCCCAGTCCCGGATCCCAAGGCGCTCTGGCAAGATGCCTTCCAACAACGGTGGGACAACATCAACGTGTACGCCTTTCCCCCCGTTCTGTCTGATGAGGAGGGTGCTCAACAAGACCAGAATATCGGTCAATCTTTCAATGACCCTCATAGCTCCGCTATGGCATCACGCGGAATGGTTTCTGGATCTTCTGCAACTTCTAACGGAACTTCCGAGAGAACTCACTCCACGACACGATCTACTCAGACAACCACATGCCAACATCTTCCACAAAGCTGTAGCTTCGCTACGACTTCACGCCTGGAGACTATCCAGCATCTCCTCGCTGAGAGAGGATTTTCGAAAAAAGTTGCGGTTAGGATGTCTGGACATCTGCGAAAATCATCCGCATCTGTCTACCAGGCAAAGTGGAAAGTCTTCTGTGGTTGGTGTCGTAGAAGGTGTATCTCTCCACTCGATGCCACTATTCCAGCAATAGCGGAGTTCCTCATGTATTTGCGGGAAGAAATGCGCCTTTCAGTCACAGCGGTGAAAGGCTATCGCTCAGCCTTAAATCTAGCCTTCAGGCTCAAAGGAATGGACATTTCTTCCTCGCTGGAACTTTCCCTACTCATACGAAGTTATGAACTTACCTGCCCTCAGTCGGAAGTGAGACCTCCTACATGGAACGTGGTTCGAGTTCCTATGAACCATTATGCCAGGCTTCAGATCGCGACCTGACTTGGAAGACGGTGTTCCTACTAGCTTTGGCTTTGGCCAAGCGAGTCAGTGAACTTCATGGTCTCTCATATGACATCGCCCATTCAAGGGGATGGGGTGAGGTAATGTTCAGCTTCGTCTCTGGGTTTATTGCTAAGACTCAGAATCCGGGGGTTCTGGACCCCGGACCCTAGGTTCGACCCCTTCCAGATTTCGAGTCTTCGTTCTGTAACAGATGACCCAGACCATCTCCTACTATGCCCAGTAAGGAGTCTGAGGCTATATCTCAAAAGAACTGCTGCAGTCCGTCCTCAGTTGCAAGCATTTAGCACCGGGAAGACTAAGAGGAGGGTCACCAAGAACACCATCTCTGTATGGATTCGTAGGGTGATCCATCTGTCCCTGAATCCAGACCCTCCTCCGTCACGTTGCCCTAGAGCAAATGACGTCAGGCATAGCTACGTCCCTGGCCTTCAAGAAGAATTTCTCAATGACGCAGGTTCTTCAGGCTGGGGTGTGGAAGCGTCAGACGACCTTCACAGCCCACTACCTGCAAGACGTGACCCACAGGAGGCTCGATACGTTCTCTATTGGCCCTGTGGTGGCAGCACAACAGCTGGTTTAAAACCTCAGGCTCCTTAGTGGACAAGTAGCAGAGGGTTGAGGGCATTGTTACCCGGTCTTAGTCTGCATGAATGAAAAGGTTTGTCTGGCCCTTATTCTTTTCTTCATCTTCCCCTCTCTTGG
Source organism: Palaemon carinicauda (assembly GCF_036898095.1). Taxonomy (NCBI): domain Eukaryota; kingdom Metazoa; phylum Arthropoda; class Malacostraca; order Decapoda; family Palaemonidae; genus Palaemon; species Palaemon carinicauda. Next base: position 27,075,739 of record NC_090751.1, on the reverse strand, counting down.
GGAAAGCAGCATCCTGGGTTCTCTGCACAGCCGACCTCAAACCACTGCAGGTAAACCATGTTTCCTTTGTGTTCCTAGTATTAAGCTAATACTGTCATGTCCCCATACCCTGACGAGGTGGTATTGGGAGAGTCCTAGCCTAAAGTTTCCATCTAAAGGACTACAGGTCAACTTCCTAGGACAAGTCACACTTTATTATACCTTCACACACACCTTTTGTAGGCTGCAGTCCTTGCGTAGCAAGGTTCTAGCGAGGTGCAGGGACTCCTTATTGTTGAGTGCTGTCACACTTAAATAATGAGTCCCTGGGCAAAGCCAAAAGCCAGTACTGGCTGGGACTTTCCACCCTTCCTAATGGGTGAGTCACCCCTATTAAATAGCGTGGTTTGCATGTCAGTTACGGAACAAATGACAAATTCGTAGATAATTTGTTTTTTTTCTAACTATACAAACCTTAGCTATTTAATCAAACTTGCCCGCCAGCCCTATCCCCCTTGAAGTCCTACCTCCAAGCAAAGTGAGCTCAAGCACAGGCGTGTGTGAGGGGGGGAGTAGCAAGCTACCTTCCCTACCCCCCCGCTAACTAGCGGTGGGGTAGTAAACCCTCGTTAAAATTCTCATGGCTCGTCATTTCAGCTACGCCGAAAATAATAACCCCTATTAAATAGCTAAGGTTTGTATAGTTAGGAAAAACACAAATTATCTACGAATTTGTCATTTCTCTGTTGATGATTGTAATCACATGCATCCTTCCTGTGCTTGCCATCCCTGTTCTTGCTTCCCCTTGCCCTGTGTAAGTCACCCCTTCCCCTGTGCTTGAAACCACCCCAACTTTGTGCCTGGAGGTTCAGGGCCAATAAGCTTTTCTCCGTCTGTGCCTTTGACCCGAACTGTGTCAGTGTCGAAAGCACCCTTGAGTGTACCTATACTCTCCCCTGTGATATTGTTACTCAGTGTTGTAGTTCCTGTTGGAGCAACCTGTATGGCTGTTTCTGTAGGGGAAGCGTCGTTGTCATTAGTCTCTGACTTTAACTCCTCTACTTGCAGAACCTGAGGCGAGGGTTGGTAAGAGGAAGAAACATGCATGCTCTTCTTCCTCCTCCTCATAATTCCCCCCAGTGCTGATTCATGGGGCTGGGCCCATGCCATGGCCCTGGTTCGGTGAACCGTTGCTAGGCCCCACTGGTTCCATGACCCCATGTCATGTTCCCCAGTTCTGTTGGTCTGATTACTCTGGCAGCCAGGCAGGCTGTCCTGTACACTTTCTGTTCCCGGTTGATGGAAGAGCTTCGGCGCCCTCTATCACCCTTCCTACCAAGTCAGTGGACTATTGCTCCTTGCTCGTCTCAATAATTTGAGGGTGTCATTATGTTCTTGTGTGCAATGGAAGACCAAAAGTTGTGGTCTGAGGGAACTTTTACCCCTGTCTCGTGGCATAGACCATGGCTGTCCCCCTGCCATGATCAGTAGAGGGAAGATTACAAGCTAACTATTTCGTTTTTGTCGCCGTCAGTGTCAGGAATTCCCCCATCCCCTCTTTTATCTGCCATTCCAGCCCTTCTTCAGCCCTCAATTACATTGCTGGGTCTGTTTTGGGGCTGAGTGATCATATTCGTTGGGAGGAAACAATCTGCCAGAGCAATTTGCATCGCCTTTTGTCCCAACTGGGTATGAGGGCCTCGGGATTCGTCTGCCCCTAAGACACCGGACCTTGGACCAGTGTTGACGGAAGTGGACAATCCCAAGTTGGAAGTATTTCTTTGTGAACTAACTAACAGTCATTCATGAGTACAATGATCTGGGGGTGGCGACCTTGGGTCCTCTTATGGGAGGAACCTTGGTCATTGATCGGAACTTCAGGGCCTCTTGAAGCTTGAGTTCTTCCATGGAGCTGGCCTGGTGAGATGTAGCTAGTTGGACCCTGTTTTGAGTTGACGATCAGATCTGGTGATCTGAAAAGTCTCTCGCTTCCAGTCAGTCAAACAAGAATTTGCACTCCACACTCACAAGGCAGAGAATGTTCTATGTATCAGAGCTTGCTGCATCATCACCTCTTCATGTTGACTCGTCGGTGTGCACTCTTTAGAGTTGGTTGCCATGGAATCGTTTGCCATGGCCTCCCTCCAAGCTGTCTCTTTGCTTGACCAGAGGTCAAGTGTAGGGACGTACTTTGCCAAGTCACCAGGGTTATCAACCTCAAAATCTCTGGAGAAGTACAATTTTCATAGTATTGAGAAATGGGTTTTGAAGAGTAGGGATCCTTTGATCTTCGATTCTGAATAAAAGTTGATTTAGAGGTAGCAGTGGAGAGGTGGAGGACTAGTTTGTAGGATTCGGGTTCCATTGTGCAGTATCCTACAATGGTTTTGGTCCTTCAAAGGGAGCTGCGGCCTAATTCTTGGGTTTGGTCATGCTTGCAGGATCGGATAACAGGAAGGCCTCAGATCAGGACTGCCTACAACTTCTTCCATGAATGAGCTGGTGCACACACAGTTCTTTTGAGCTACCTAAACTTGGTCCTTCCAGGCAGTTAAAGGGCAAAGGAAGGGAAGTACTGTGAAGGGAAACGTTGCCAGTATTTCCCCCTCTCTCCTTCTGCGAATAGTAGAAGGCTACTTATCATGCATTGGGCAACTTGCCAGAGACATTTGGCCAAGCCATGGGTGGTGAGTGTCCTTTTGAGATGATTACACACTACATTTTTAGCCCTTCAGCCCCTTATTCACTATCTGATAGTTCTCATCTGTTCCTACAACATAACCTGTCCATGCTGATAGAGTTAGGAGGGATGTTGGAGGAGAACTCTCTTGAAATCGTTTAAGATCGTTTAAGTCTTCTGGCTTCTAAAGTCTATTCCTCTTGGTGGAGATGATAACTGGGTGCTGGAGGCTGGTCATTGACCTCTCCACTGAAAGTGTGCGTTTCATATAAAGTTCAGGATGGAAACTACATTCTGTGTGGAGTTCCGTCAGAGGGGAAGATTTCATGGTTTTTATGAAGATAAAGGTCTTATACTTTCAAATAATCTTATTAATACTTGCTAAGCTACAACCTTAGAGAGAAAAGCAGGATGCTATAAGCCCAGAGGCTCCAACAGGGAAAATACCCCAGTGAGGAAAGGAAACAACGAAATAAGAGAAGTAATTAACAATTTAAATGGAATATTTTAAGAACAGTGATAGTATTAAGATAAATATTTTTTTATATAAACTATATAAACTTTTATCAAATTAAGAAGAGAAATAAGATAGAATAGTGTGCCCGAGTGTACCCTCAAGTAAGAGAACTCTACCCCAAGACTGGAAGACCATGTTACAGAGCCTGTGGCACTACTCAAGACTAGAGAATAATGGTTTGATTTAGGAATGTCCTCCTAGAATAGCTGCTTACCATCGCTAAAGTCTCTCTTCTACCCTTACCAAGAGGAAAGTAGCCACTGAACAATTAAAGTGTAGTAGTTAACCCATGCATTTGGTCATCATAGGACTGTGGTTATGAGGTGAAATGTATATGCACATCAAGGTCTTGAAAATGCAACCGAAGAACATTTGAGGCACTTGGTAATGTTGGTGAGCAACAACACTACCATAGTGGCTTGCATCAACATGTAAGGGGCATGGTTTTCTGCCCTCTCTGCGATGCGAGCTGATGAAGCAGTTACACATCTGGGCGGGATTCTGCACTTTAGTGTTCAGCAAGGTTTATTCCAATCTAGAGGAATGTATTAGCAGACACACTCATCTGCCAGGAGTAAGTTGTAGGATCAGAGTGGGTCCCACATCTTCTTGCCTTGTTTTGTTCTTTGGGACTGACCTGTTTTCCATGCAGCTAGATAGGAAGCTCCCCATGTTCTGTTCCCCCTTTTCAGACACATGGGGCATGTTTGAAGATGCTTTCCAATACCCATGGCAGCACTTTGATGTGTACGCCTTTCTTCCGTTCAGCCTGATCTGTTTAATGAACTGAATGTTGATTATGCCAGGACTCAGGATTTCCCTGTTGGCTCCCAGATGGCCCCATGCCAAGTGGTTTCCCTATCTGTTAGCACTACTAGTCAAGGTCTCGAGAGAACTACCCCTATGGTCCACTCTCCACTGTCAGCCGCATCTCCAAAGGTACCACCAATCCATGAAATCCCTGAAGTTTCACAGTTGGTTGCTATCCAGCATCTCCTCCTAGCGAAAGGCTTTTCAAAAGCCACTGCACAGGAAATGTCTGAGTATCTTCTATGGTCGTCTTTATCTGTCTATGAGAGAAAGTGGGCCTTCTTCTGTGATTGGTATCATAGAAGGGATACTTCCTAGTTGGAGAATTTCTAGCATAGATCGCAGATATCCACGTCTTCCTTCGCCTAGAGATGCACCTCTCAATCGCAGCTGTCAATGACTTCAGCTCCACCTTGAGCATGGTTTTTCAACTGAAGGGTATAGGCCTCTCTTTGTGAGAGTTGTCTATGCTCTTGCGGAGCTTTGAGAAGAATTGCCCTACCCGGGATCTCAGGCTTCTGGAGTAGAAGCTAGTCTTAACATCAACGAAGAGAGTAGGCATGTTGCATGGTCTCTCTTACTTAGTCTGAGGGGTGGAAGGAGGTCTCCTTTATTTTTGTGCCAGGTTTGTGGCCAAAACCCAGGATCCCTCTGTGCACAACCATGAGTTCAAGACTCAATCCCTCTATGTTAGTGTCAGGTGGGGAGAGAGAGGAGTCGCTTTTGTGTCCCTTGAGTGCATTGCCGTGCTACCTGAAAAGGACATGATACCTCAGGCCTGGATGTCAGCAACCCTTCCTTAGTACTGACAGGACTAAGAAAGAGGTGTCAAAGAATATAATCTCTTTCTGGGTTTGTGAAATGATTCGTAAAGCTTATGCCTCGACTGCTGAGAGCATTGAGGTACTAGCTTGGACCAGAGCTCACGAAGTCATGGGGTATAGACCCCACCCAAGTCTTAATACCTGCAAGTCCCTATACACCTTTATGCATGGTCCTGTGATGGCTGCTAAAAGTTTTTGTGTAGCCAGCCCAGCTCTTGCACTAGACCGGAAGTGATAGGTAGAATGACTAGTTTTTCTCCTTCATTTTCCTGCCTCCTCTTGGGATGGAGCAGTCAGTGTTACACTCACTTGTGGACAAAACGGTCAAAGTGTTACCAGATGTGACCTGATGCTGGTGAACTACACTTGTGAGTTCCATTCTTTAGAATCTAAAAAAGTATCTCCCCCCATCCTCTCTAACAAAGGGGAGGTTGGTGGATATATTATTATTCCTGTCTGATATCCTTTTCCTGGGGGAGAGGATCCTTCATTTAACCACTTACCAATATTCTTGGACAGGCCAGGCCAGCCCCTATCAGTCTACTCATCCCTATAAGAGACAGATAGGAGGTTGTTGGTATCCTTGCCTGCACTTCCGTACAAGATCAGGCAGGCTGATACCTTCAGAGAAAAAAAACAACACAGTTTTATTCTAAGGGAACTTCCACCAGTTAGCGAGTCTCCTTATTTTAAAGCATGAAAGGATTGTACATTATATGCATAGGAACATATAACAAATTTAAAAATAATTTGTATTATTCCTAGCTATTCAAACCTGAATCCTTCAAAGTTAAACTTCCCACTTCAACCATCTCATATTGTCGCGCACTTCAACCATCTCATATTGTCCCGTCTAAGGTCAAAAGGGACGTGATCCTAACAGGTGGAGGGATATGACTTCTCAACCGCACTCGTCACCTTATTAGCAAATCCGACGGCCCTTCCAACTGTACTGAAAATGTATTCCCTATTCTAAAGGACTTGGGGTTTGTATAGCTAGGAAAAATATAAATTACTTTTGATATTGCTTTTAATTCTTACCATCATTAACCCTTTTACCCCCAAGCTATTTGGAAATTTCCAACCCTTAACCCCCAGCCGTTTTTCTTTTTCAAGCACGTTTTGCAATATTTTTTTTTAGATTGCGCTGACAGGCTTAATTTTTGTCATAGAGGTCAGGTTGGTCTTATTTTGGAAAATGCCTGAAGTTTCTCATAAAGTTATCAAAAAAATGCAAATAGCAGTTTTTTGCAAGGACGTACCAGTACGTCCATGGGGGTTAAGGGAAGTAGAAGGGTTAATACATAATTTATTTTTTATCATCGTTGTCAGTTTTTTATTGGAAAAAGAGATATCTTCTTTTTGTCTTATGCATTTTCTTTTAATTTCTTTCTGCTTCGGTCTTCATCCTAGCCCCTTTTCATTGATTTTCTCAAGTCGCTCTTTACCTCATTTGAGATCTTTACATCTGCTGCTCTTGTAATAAGGTACCTAAAGGATGTTTCTTAGGTAACTGCAATGAAAGTTATCAGGTCTTTTGAACCAATATGCATAGATGATCCCATCTGTCTCAACTTTAAAAGCCAGATAACACATAAATGTTTCAAACAATGACTATTATCTTTACCATGAGTATTCTATTGAACAAAACTATTTTTTCAACTAGGTCCCAAAAACTCCAGTAATCTTTGCATATTTTTATTACAGGGCATTTTATTAGTACTGCAAAATCAAACGCAGGGGAAAGGGTTCATGATAGATTTCATGCAAGACAACAAGAGATCATCATTATTAACATTTAGATTTATTCTCTTTTGTAATTAAATATGAAGTGATTTCTGACTTTCTTCTCTCTTCAATGAACTAATGTATGGTATTTCTTCTTTGTGATATGGTCATTTCTACTTGCCCTCGTACTGCTACTTTCTCACTAGCTTTCCTCTCCTCTCTTCTTGTGGTCAAACTCCTGTATCTCCTTCTTTGAGATATCAGTCTATATTCCATCCAGTGGAAACCATATCCCTGTGTGATTCTTATATAGAAATAGTTTGCAATGCATGATTATCGGCATATTGTAATCTCATCTTCCTGAAATATCCCATTTCTTTGTAAGTGCTCTTGTCAGCTGCCTAGAGCAGAACAAATCTGAATTTTGCTATGAATGTTTAGTCAGTTTGGTAATAAGAAATGTTATAACAATAGTTCATCAAACTCTGTACTTCATGCAGGCTTTAAAATCCAGCATATACTGTACCATCCAAGTTTGATGTTTAACCACACTGTTTGATATCCTTTATCTTTTCCGCATTTTTTCATCTTATGGGAATTTAATTTCTGAATTTCTTCAGTGTTTTTCAGTCCAGACAACTTTGGACCCCTGTGTTAATTCAATGCATAATACAGTATTGCATTCAACTCTGCAACTCTCCTACAGCATCCTATCAGTCGCTTACCCAACTATTTTTCTCATATATATTGTACTATAATACTTCTCTTAACAATTTTTTTTATTATTTCTTTCCAGTCGTTTTAAGTTTGCTTCAACTAATCTAGATTTTCAATCTTTTTCTTCATTCTACTCATCTTTCAGATTAGTCTATGATCTACTGTATGTAGCTGCCTATATTAGAACTACCTATATTGTCATGTAATGTGAATTTGGAAATTTTACGATTGGCTTTCATCAATTATCAAGGGTTTGAAATATTATTTGCATGAAATTTGTCAAAGCTTAAATCAGTGGGACCACGAAAGAATGAACCAAAGAAATTAATGGTCAAATCAACTTTGCCCATTTTGATTACAGTTACAGTAAAATCAGTTTCTGTGCTGTAGGTTTGATATTCAGTACTGTGCAGTACTTTATAGGTATGGAAGATTTATTTAGTCTCTGCCTTTCAGGTAAAGTAGTGTTTTAAGTTGAAGAAAGAAAAATTCTTTCGTCTTTACTTTTCATTTGCATATTTAGTTTAGAATATAGTAAAAGGAGAATGCAAACCCATGCTCTTAGAACTTACGATTGTAATTTTAGCAAGTACTGTATATACTCTTCATTTTTTGTTTTTTTAATTTTTAAAAAATTTTGTTAATTCCAAATTTGTGGGTATTGAGTAATATTCAGTGCAGTTTACAAACTTAACTACAGTATTAGTACCCTCCTTGTATAGCAAAATCCATAATGCGCTATCTACTTTTTATTACAATTATTTAGTATAATGAGATTACCGATTTACATTTTTACTCTCTCATGAAGTATTACCTTTTCATTAAGAAAAGGAAATTGGGGCCAAACAAAGTTGAACAGCTAGGAAGAAGACACCAAATGGTATAGTTGCAATTTAAAAGACAGAAAAAATCCAATTGGTGCTAAAAGGGAACTGTAAAGTTTTATTAATGCTCGCAATGTGCCCCTTTAAGTCGGACCAGAAAGGCCTTCCTTTTAATCTCTTGGAATTATCACATCTGGTTTTGGATGCTAATAGAATTGTGTACAAATATACCAACCAATTTAAGTCGTTCTTATTGGCTGGGTGAAAGTGCTTGACTGTCATTTCATGTGTCGGTTTGGAAGGTGAGGCAGGTTGTATTGCTGAGAACTTCTACTCTGTTTGCAGCTGGGGATACACCCAGTCCTCAGATTATCAGAAGTTCTGTATAGGTTAGTATTCTTCTTTAATATAGATATCATTTGTTCCAACACAGAGACTTACCTTGAAACACTTTCTTAGGAGTTACCTGGAACCTCCTCTTAAACGACCAGAGTTTTGTGTAGTTTACCCTACTCCCATTTTCTATGATGGTAGGCCTAGCGGAGGAAAACGTGCCCTGAGGGCAAACCCAAGGTAGGCCGCATGCTCTCTCGGGTCGTAACCTCCAGTAAGTTCTCTGGTCGCGTCGTGTTATCATCCCGACGCTCCTCTGATCTCAGTGCGGCCCTTTGTGTCTTGTGACCACGTGGTTACCACATGGTCCGTTGTGCGCTCCTACTCGTGCTTAGTGCTTTAACTGTGTGCTTTGGCTTTAATTCCTTGGTGCTTTTAGTGTTCTCATTCTCTTGTCGAGCCTGTGTCTAGTGTTTTGAGATTTTATGCGATGGAGCATACTCGCCGTTGTCCTGGGCCTAGGGCTGGGAAGTCGTGTGGGGCTTTTTTGTCTAAGCCCGATGTTGACCCGCACTCCCTTTGTTCCTCGTGCAGGGGAAAGGTGTGCTCTCCTTAGGACACGTGTCCGAAATGTGATAGTTGGAATGAGGTCCAGTGGGTAAGATATGGGACCAAGAAGAAGTCCACGAAGCGGTCTCCAAGGAAGGTTAGTATTTCTTCTCCCGCAATTTCGGCTGGTGATGGTCCGAGTAGAGTTCCTTCTTCTTCCCCTACCAAGAGTAGGGGACGAGGTAAGTCGGTTAAGGGGAAGCAGACGGTGCCTCTTCCCCAGGAAGGTTTTGTTATGGGTGTTTCTGATTCTTTTAAGGCGATTCAGGCGCCGGAGGGTATGTGTAGTGGGGGTCCGCGGGACGATGCTCTTATGCTAGGGGAGCACGTCTCGGCAGGGGACCCCATGTTGAATAAGTCTGTGCCCCTTTCTTCCCCAGGTTCGTGGGTAGATGTTTCCAGAGCTTCGGCAGCGGAGGGCGCCATGGGTAGAGAGGATTCCCCGCAGGAAGATCCCCTGGGATGGAACCTGCCGAGGACTCTGTTCAGGTCCCCCTTTAGGACGAAGGAAGACCTCAACGGGTCCTTTCCTTTCAAAATTCGTCCGTCTACACCTCCAGCACCTTCGTCGGCAGTTCCAGAGGAATTCCTTCAGCCTTCCACGTCAGGAACCCAACAGGTGTCGATAAAAGCTCCATCTGTTGCTAGGCCGCGTTACCATGAGAGGTCAGAATCGTTGGTGGTGGAGTCTTTGTTTTCATCGGATGAGGAACGCCGAAGGAGAAGTAGAAGGAAGAGAGACCGTTCCAGAAGGAGGCTGTCTTTTTCTAGGTCTCCCTCGGAATCGAGAGAAAGGAGAAGGAGATCTCGTTCCCCGCATAGGAAGAGCAGGAGAGCTGGTTCTCCTCAGGAACGATGGGTCCTGGTACCAGAATCAAAGCTTCAGTCTCAGGCTCCGTGGTTAAGCTGGCAGGAGACAGTCCTCCTAGAAGGGCCTCCAGTAGCCGCATGTCGTCTTCAGCCTATGACCGCAAGGCCTCGTCTGGTAGGCATAAGTCTCGTCCTAGGGAGACTCGACCCGCCCAGCGGAGGGAGTCGCCGCCTGGGACGGGCAGCCTCGACGAGGTTGCCCATGGTATGGATCGACGCGCGCAGGTCCCTCCGTCGAACACTTTCACGGAGGAGCCCGTCCCTTCGTCGAAGCCCTTTAAGATGACAGAGGCGCTCGTCTCAAGGAAGTCATAGCCGCGGATCCCGTCAGAGCGGAGGTGCCCGTGCTAATACTTCACCCCATTGCCAGATGGAGGACTCGGAGGAGGTCGCAGGGCTTGGTACGACAGAGGACTCCGCTTATAGGAGGGTGATCTCCTTGTTAAGGAGTCACAACAAGATTGAGGAGCCTCTACCACAGGAGGAAGACGACTGGACCTCTGGCTTAAATCGTATTATGGAGGAGCCCGTCCAAAGGAAAGCTTCATTAGCTCTTCCGGAGGCGAGAGACGTCAGGTTGGGGCGAGCTCACATCGACAAGGTAATCACCCGCAATTGGGAATCATCCAAAGGATACACTGCAGCTAAACTGTTATAGGGATTGAAATCCCAAAGGAAATATTATGCTTTGGAGGGACGCCCACATGGGGCGTGCAAGCTTGAGGATGTCCTGGAGATTTTGAGTCAAGGTGTCCCGGAAGACAGGGTCTCTACCGCACCCATTTACTTTTCCCAGTCAGAGTCCATCGTGATGGAGGAGATGTCGAAGGATCTAGTGAACGTCGCATCATGGCTGGACTGGTGGGGTACTACCTTGGTGGGTACGCAGATTCGGACCGAGACTTTAGATCCTGCCAAACGAGAGACCCTGAAGGAGTTGGTTGGATCGGGTGGCCGTGCCTTAAAATTTCTCACGTTACAGGCGTTAGCTCTTTCTGCGAACTGGGTCCTTAGGAGAAGGGACTCGGCTCTGAAAAACCTATATAGGAAAATCCCAGACAGGGAAGCAAGGGCTTTTCGTAACGTTACGGTTTGGAACGAGGGACTGTTTCCGGTTAAGAAAGCGGAAGAGGTGGCGGAGAAGATGGCCAAGAAGAAGGATGTCATTGTTCCAAAGGCTCAATCAGCGAGAAGACTCGTCTTTAGGAGGCCGGTAGCCGAGGCTCCTGCAACATCTTGTTCTTCCCCATCTCAAGGAAGGAGAGAGCCTTCTACAGGACAGTGGGCTCAGTCGTCGAATCCCTCCCGAAGGGGAGTTATGTCAGCCCCTTCCACCTACAGGAGTTCCTACTCGTCCTCCAGGAGTTCCTACTCGTCCTCCAGGAGAGGTCGATCCTCTCGTAGGAGATAGTTTGAGAGGCCCCCCTCCCCTGCCCAAGCCTCAGGTAGGGGGATGCCTCAGACAATTTTGACAAGCATGGAAGCTGCACGGAGCAGAACCATGGACAGTAACAGAGGGCTACATGATCCCCTTTCTACAGGACCCTCCTCACTTGATTCCAGCAAGCCAGGCGGAGTGGTTGGTCCCCAAAGACCCGTTGAAGAGAGCAGCTTTGGACGAAAAAGTCGCCACAATGATGGAGAAGGGAGCAATGGAGACTGTGCATCTTCTGGGACTGGGGTTCTACAGTTGTCTCTTCCTGGTGGAGAAAGCAACGGGAGGATGGAGACCTGTGATAGACCTGTCAGCCCTCAACAAATTCATACAGAAGACACATTTCAAGATGGACACCCCAAGAACAGTCATGGCGTCCTTGAGGGAAGGGGATTTCATGATGTCCTTAGACCTCAAGGATGCCTATTTCCAAATCCCAATTCATCCTGCAAGCAGGAAGTTTCTCCGGGTGAAATGGGGTGCCCGGATTTTGCAATTCAAGGCCCTGTGCTTTGGACTTTCTACTGGCCCCCAGGTATTCACAAGAATTTTTACGACAATCTCCGTCTTGGCTCACGAACGGGGGATCCGTTTAATTCGGTACCTGGACGACTGGTTACTCCTTTCCTCCTCAAAGGAAGTCTTGAAGCAACAAGGTGCAGACCTTCTGCAACTATGCAAAACTCTGGGCATCACAGTCAATCTGGAGAAATCTCATCTGATCCCAACCAACAAAGCGACGTACTTGGGGATTGTCCTGGATTCAGTGCTAGTAAAGGCATTTCCATCAATGGACAGGCTCAACAACCTGGACCAAGTTCTCCGTCCCTTTCTAGAGGGCCAACCCAGAAGAGCAAAGGATTGGCAGAGGTTAATAGGACATCTGGTGTCATTAGAGAAGTTAGTTCCCCAAGGAAGACAGAACCTCAGGTGCATCCAGTGGAACTTAAAAGGTCTGTGGGATCAGAGAAGTTCCCCGGACAGGATTGTGCCAGTGCTACCAGAGACCAAACAGGCTCTAAAATGGTGGCGGAATCGAGAAAACACACTAAAAGGGATGCCACTGTCTTCCGGACCCCCAGAACTTTTGCTCTTCATGGACGCATCAAAAGAAGGGTGGGGAGCCCATCTTCTATGAAAAACAACGAGAGGCAAATGGACGGTAGAAGAGAAGGTTCTCCACATCAATGTTCTGGAGATAAAAGCGGTTCAGGAAGCCTGCCTACACTTCACTCGGGAGCTGAAAAGAAACTCAGTGGCTCTAATGTCAGACAATGCCACAGTAGTGGCGTACATAAAGAAGGAAGGAGGGTTGAAGTCGAAGGAGTTGTGCGTTCTCGCCTTGCAAGTCCTGGGTGGGCGGAAAAAGAACAAGTCAGACTGTCAGCGAGATTCATTCCGGGAAAGAAGAACGTTCTAGCAGACGGCCTCAGCAGGGTAGGCCAAGTAGTGGGGACAGAATGGTCTCTTCATCCGGAAGTAGCAAGATTCATCATTCAGAGGTGGGGTTCTCCGGTAATGGATCTCTTCGCGACGAGGTTGAACACGCAACTCCCCGTATTCTGTTCTCCTGTCCCAGACCCAAAGGCGGCATTGGAGGATGCCTTTCAGTACAAGTGGGACAATCTGGACGTGTACGCCTTTCCTCCCTTCGCTCTGATAAGACAAGTCCTCAACAGAGTAAGGACAGCCAACAACCTGAAGATGACTTTGGTAGTGCCTTGGTGGCCGTAGAGAGAGTGGTTCCCAGACCTAAAAGGTCTGGCGGTTCTTCCTCCGTGGCCTCTACCGGACATACCAGACCTCCTGAGACAGCCACACTTTCAGAGGTTCCACGAAAACCCTCAATCCCTTCGTCTTTACGCCTGGAGGTTATCCAGTGGCTTCTGAAAAGACAAGGTTATTCGACAAAGACAGCTGTGAGAATGTCCCGTTACTTGAGACAGTCTTCTACAGCAGTCTACCAAGCAAAATGGACAACTTTTATTAAATGGTGTGCTGCAAAGAAAATAGAGCCCTTAGAAGCTGCAGTCCCCGACATTGCAGATTTCCTCGTTCACCTCAGGGATGTGCTGGGCATGTGATTCCAGCAATTAAGGGGGTACGAGCCGCCCTTGGACAAGTCTTTCTATTGAAAGGGATAGATTTGGGCTCTTCTAGACACATCTCAATGCTCATCAAGAGTTTTGAGCAGTCCTGTCCACCCTCGTCTCCTAGGGTTCCGAAATGGGATCTGGCTAGAGTTCTAGACATGCTTAGTAAGCCGCCCTTTGAACCTTTAAAAGATATTGTTGACAGAAATCTTACGCTTAAAGCAGTCTTCTTGTTAGCTTTGGCTTCGGCGAAGAGGGTAGGTGAACTTCATGGGTTATCTTATGAGATAGAACACTCAAGGGGTTGGAGAGAAATATCCTTCAAGATTGTTCCCTCGTTTGTTGCTAAGACCCAGAACCCATCCGTTTGGGATCCTAGGTTCGAGGGTTTCTCGATTCTGGCGATTCCAAACTCAGGTAATCAAGAAGACTTAAAGCTGTGCCCTGTCAGAGCTATTAGGAAATATCTTTAAAGGACAGCAAATCCCCGCCCTGGTTTGAAGAATCTTTTTGTGTCCACGGGGAGGACGAAAAAGAATATTTCCAAGAACACCATTTCTTTTTGGCTCAGGCAAGTTATCATTAAGGCTTATTCGAGTGCTGGACTTACAGTTCCTGGAAAGCCCAGGGCACATGATGTTAGAGGTTTAAGTACCTCTCTAGCCTTTGAAAAGAACATGTCAGTGGCACAAGTACTCAGAGCAGGTACTTGGTCTAACCAGTCTACGTTCACTTCTCACTATCTCAAAGATTGTACGAGGAAGTCATTGGATGGTTTTTCCATCGGGCCAGTCATCTCAGCGCTCAACCGATTTAACGGCCCAAGCCCCAGGTTCAATCGCGGTTTCAAATCTATAGACACAGGTGATCTTTTCGATTTTTCCCTTCTTCTCCTCGTACTATTTATCGTCTTGGGAAGTCTTGCACAGTAGACCCGCACTATGCCATATATTCATATTACATCAAGCTCATCATCAAGGAATTATGTAGGGTGAGTACTTTAGGCACAATTAACAAGTTCTTTGTGTAGTTTATCCTACTTTCCATGTGTTGGGGTCCTTGTCAGGGAGGCACTCCCACCTCCTAAAGTGTAAGTCTCCTAAGAAAGTGTTTCAAGTTAAGTCTCTTGTGTTGGAACAAATCACAAATTATTAGTAATTTGTATTTTTCCTAACATACTTACTGAGAAACACTTTCGGGTTATGGCCCTTCCTTCCTTCCTCCAGGTGCCTCACTAATCTTTAGTATTGTTACTTTCATAGAACTTACTGAAGGTTACGACCCGAGAGAGCATGTGGCCTACCTTGGGTTTGCCCTCAGGGTATGTTTTCCTCCGCTAGGCCTACCATTATAGAAAATGGGCGTAGGGTAAACTACACAAAACTCTGGTCGTTTGAAAGGAGGTTCCAGGTAACTCCTAAGAAAGGGTTTCTCGGTAAGTATGTTAGGAAAAAATACAGATTACTATTTTATGTAGGGTCTCACCATATTTTTTATAGTTTGCTATCATGGGGATTTTGAGCTTTTCATAGATACAGTACTCCATCTAATCTTGAGTTCTCCCAAAATAATTAAAAGTAGGAATTTTACCCAATTTGTGTTAAGACTTTATGGCTATGCTGCTGTAAATTAAACTGCTGGAGAATTGAGGCCATCAAAGGCCTATTTGCTCAATTGATATATTCAGTAGTCTTCTTCAAACCTCCTCCAGTTCAATTCTTGTCTGGAAAAGGAATATTTTGGTCTACAACATATTTTGGGCAAAGAATGCTACATTCTTGCTTCATGTGTCATTGATAGAGTAGCTAAAGAATAATGGCCTGTTTGGAAGGGTACTTCCAATTAAGTTTGAATTATTTAGTCTTCATGTTGGAGATGTCACTTGTAGCTGCTTTAGCAATGCTATTTAACTGATGTAATTTGTAGCTACATGGGTTTAAGAATGGATGGTGGGGAGAGAGTGAGGAGGGCATGGGAGGAACCTATTAAGGGGAAGAAAAAAGAGAGGCAAAGAATTAGATGGTATGATAAGGTGAAGGATGAAATGGAGAGAAGAGTGTTTGGTTGAAGAGGATGCTTTTGATATAAGGCATTGGAGAGGCAACCGACCCCTGACTGTACAGATACCAGTAGTACATCAACATTTGTAGGCAAGTACTTAGTGTACAGCAGTAGCAACTAGTTTGAGACATGAAGTTTATAGTTATCTTGTATGTTTAAAGAATATAGTATTGTATAGTGTATTTTTCAGCAAGACATTAAACATTAATTACACATTTGTGGATTGCTGCCAGGCTGTTAATGCACAAGAGACTGCGGAGGCAAAGCCAGCAATATAGAAAAAGATTATAAAAGTGTATGCATATCTGTTAATAAAGTATTTTATTCCTACCGAAGAAGACAGACTGCATTTCAGAAATATTCTTTGACATTCTGGGTGTTAGCTGTACGTATAGGTCATCTAGTTGGTGCAGCTCTGACAGCCTGTGTGTCCTTTGAAAAGTTCTCCCTCAGTTTGCATCCCTCACATTTTGGTTGTCAATCAATTACTTACCCAATGTAAATTAAGAAAAGATATACCTCTCATAAATAAATAAGAGAGGAAATATCCTGCTAATGTGGATCACATAGAGCGAGTGTATATTGCCAAGAAAGTTTTAGTGTGTTGTATGCAATCCAAAATTTAGTGGAGTAAATAGTTATTGTTATTGCAGATAATTTAGACACAGCTTCATATTCTGGGAGGGATTACTTTAAAGTTGAAGTCTTTGTATGATTGTCTGTTGTGGATCTTTCATTGCCTTTTAAATTTAACTTCTCATGTCTCTCCCAAAAGTCTTTGCTCATTAAATTGTTGTCCTACTCCAATTTACTTCCGTCATTTTAGGAGAATGGGTCTCTGTAGTTTACTGTAAAATTCTTAATTGTAACTCATTGTAACCATAAATATATCTTGTTTGGAGGGTTATTATGGAACAAATTGTAACCAGAATTATACCTGATTTAGAGGGTTGATGGTACCATGTAAGTCACAAGTAAATTTTGAATAAAATTTGAAATTTTTTTTATATTAATTTGTATTTCTTTATGACTGTAAATGTGCTTTGGTACCGAGCTGTTTATATAGTGCGTTGTCTTATTTTTTAAAAATATACTTATCGTATTGGGATCATGCCAGCATGTGGATTGTTTGAGCTTTAATTGTAATCAGAAACTATACTTGTAATGAAGTTCCATGTATTATGCTAGTTTATATACAATGAAGAACAAATGTTTGTGTTTTATTTCCAGATCTCCGCCAGCTGCCGATGATGCGGAAGGAACTCCAGGGGAAACACTAGCCAATGGGAATTGTGGGATGAATCTTGAGTTTTCTAGCGCCCAGCTAACCCGGCCAGTTTCATCCTCTGTTCCCACAACGCCTACCAAATTGGTGAATGGCTCCCTTACTGGAATGTCAAGTACTGTCTCGGCACTTATCAGCCCCCCTAAGCGAACTGTATGTACTAGAAGCCAGGCGTTGAAGGAATTGCAGTTACAGCCTCCCAAAGATTTCGGCAGTTTTGCTGTGTCGGCAAAAACCCCTTTAACAGTACAGTGCCCCGTCAGTACAATTTCTCCCGGCTCATCATTCGGTGCGTCATCTGGCGATGAAGGCAATGGTCTCCACACTGGGCCACCAACACCTCACAAGATTCAAGCCCTTAATGAAGAAGTTTTGAGGCTGGATTCCCCATTATCACCATCTTCCGCTTTGTCAAAGCTTAAGCTTTCTATGCCTGCCAAGAAACTTGTATTCAATGGAAAGACCACAAAAGCAAGAAGAAAGTAAGTGTTATATGATACTAAGTAAATTCCTGAAAAAATAATACTAGAAGCATTTTATTTTGAGTTTTTTTATGTTTTTCAGCTTTCATTACTTAAAGGCAATTATGCTGAATAATTTAAACTCAACTACTGTTGTATACAAATCTTTTCTTATTTCAAAAAATTATAACAACAACTTTAAATCATAAATTGTTCCTACGTGAATACAGACTCGTCCTTTAATAGGAGTATGATTTCAGTAAAGCTGGAATGACCATTGAAATTTTTTGCAAGGTGGTTGTAGGTGCAGCAGGTGGAGGGTAAGCCACATCCACCAGGCAGTCAGCGAAGCTTTCACTTTGATTTTGGCCACCAGCTAGTACATCTACAGATGTATTACTTGTTGCCTCGTCTTTCAATTTTAATTTTTTTCTTTTAGAGATTAATAATTATTATTACTATCTAATATATAATATGAAAAAGACATATTTAATATGAAAAAGACATGGCATGCAGTTGTTTTCCAGATAATCTATATGTTGACAGCTCTCTGTACAAAGCTGCCATTATCCATAACATACTTGTTCCTGTTGGGTGGCATGTTTTGCTGTCATTCCACTAATGTGGTCTTTCGACAACAACATGAACCAAAGGAAGTTAGCGTTGCTTGGACATCGCCAGTGCTTCATATGAGGGTCATTTTAATGCTGCTGAGTGTAACAGGGAAAGGGCACTGCTTGCTACCCCGGCAGTGTCTTCCCAACCTGGAAAAGTGCTAAAGGCTTATCACCTGTAGTGTGTGTCTGCTGTTTCAAAGAGTTCTCTTTGGGAATGTCGTCATTGGCTTGCACAACCCCTTAGAAAGCGAACATCTCCTCTGCCTCATCTTTGTTAGTTTCTTCACTCAGCAACTTTTAGAAGAAGATCGAGTAGTAGATATCATTGAAGTCCAGTAAGATCGATCGATTGAAATCGTCTATGCGTGAACTCTGACCAAACGCTCTGCTGTGGTGGGGTACCGGGAACCAACCCATCCCGAGGTGATATCTCTGTATGTGGTACACACACACACACACACACACACACACACACACACACACACACACACACACACACACACACACTCTATCTCTCTCTCTCTCTCTCTCTCTGTGTGTGTGTGTGTGTGTAATTGAAAAGATACAACACCACTCAATGTGGCACTTTCTTTACATACAGAATAACAAATATAGACTTTGAATAGACGTCCAGCGGATGTAGTGAATAGTAACACAGTAAATGAGTTCATAGTGAATAGTAACACAGTAAATGAGTTCAAGAATAAGTTAGACAAGATTATAAGAACTCTAAATGCTTTAAAGTAAATCACTCTACCAAAGAGACAATAGTGTCTCCACGGATGGACTAAAAAGTCTTTGAGACATCCAAAATCCTTGTAACTCGCTTAAAGCAGCAGAGGAGAAAACCGCTTTTTAAATTGCCTGAGACGGTTGTTATTGTTATTATTATTTGCTAAGCTACAACCCTAGTTGGAAAAGCAGGATGCTTTAATCTTGGGGGCCCCAACATGGAAAATATCCCTATGAGGAAGGGAAATAAGGAAAAGTCAAATATTTTAAGAACAGTGCCATTAGAATAGAATATTTCCTATATAAACTATGAAATTTTAACAAAACAAGAGGGAGAGAAATTAGGCTTTTACAGTTGAATCCTCCATGTGGAGAAGTAACTTGGCCGGAGACTAGTCATCGACCTCTCTTTTTTGAACAAGTTTGTTTTCTAGCGACTTCAAATTTGAGACGGTAAGTACTGTTTTGAGGTTTTCTGTTGACCTTAAGGATTCATATTTCTAGATCCCCCGTCCATCTTCCCAACAGAAAATACCTCTGCTTCATCCTCCGCAGAGTAGTGTATCAGTTCCTAGCCCCATGTTTTGGATCATCACGCAAGTGGTCACTTTTGTCTGTTTTTAGGCCCACTGTAATAGAATTCGCCTCTTGAGATGTCTCAACAATTGTCTGAACCTGTAGTCCCCCAGGAGGCAGTTGATGCTGGATTGAGGCAGGCTGCTTTCCTTTTGCGACAGTCGGGATCATGATCAGCTAGAAAAAGTCCAGTCTCACTCCCAGCCAGATGATGGAATACTGTACCTAGGTATGCTAATAGACACAGCAGCAGTAAGATACTTCCCGTTGGATGAGCGTATCGGCAGACTCGAGTAGGTAGTGCAACTGTTACTGCACAATCAAGAATTTCCAACTCGACAGTGAATGCATGTTTTAGTACATCTTTTTTCATTAAAGCTCTTTCTGCACAGGCGCACCTCCACTAGCAATCCATCCAAGGGTGTCAAACATCACAGGCCAGCAGGCGGCAATCCCCCTTACCATCTATTGCCAGTGGAACAAGAAATATGGGACAATCTGGCCCTGTGGCTGAATGAGGAAAACATCACCAGTCGAGTCCCCACCTCCAGACATGTTACTGTTTACAGACTCTTTCAAGAAGGGGTATGGCACACACCCGAGGAACCAGACTGCTTTGGAGATGTGGTCCACAGAAAAAAAGCATCTACATATCAACCTGCTTGAAATGCAAGTAGTGCTGCTAGCATTGCAAGCTTTCCAACAGTTTGATAGGACACTGTAGCATTTATGAATGGCAACACTACAATCATGGATACATGAACACACAAGGGTGCACTCTTTCATAGACCCTTTAATAATGGGCAAAGCAGGTGGACACCTCAGCAGTCAAGAATGCAGTAGAGCTGTTAGTAATATTCATTCCAGGCAAAATGAATGATCTAGCAGATTTTCTAAATTTACATCCTTGTGTGGCGGAAATGCATCTTATTCTTTGGGGATCACCATCGATTGACTTGTTTGCCTCTAGACAGAACAAGATGCTTTCAGTATCTTGCCTGCCAGTTCTAGACCGGTCAGTAGTATTCGAGGACGTCTCCCAAGACCCAATAATCTGGTTGCATAACCCCTTCTGCCTAATTCGCCAATTACTCAACTGATTGGTAATGACATCTGTTCTCGGTATGATCCTGGTGGCTCCAAAGTGGTCACACGCCAAATGGTATCCAGATCTGTTGATGCTCCTCGTCGATGTATGGAGCGAACTACCCATCCTCTCCAACTGGTGTGATGGAAGGGATATTTCTCCAGTCGAAGCCTCTGCAATGGATTGCTGATTTCATTGCCTACCTTTGTCGAAAGGAGCTCTGTACCTTCGTCGAGAGGATCTCACCTCGGTCTCCAACTTACATGTAGAGTAAAGAAAACATCCACGTACATAACATGGACCTACTACAATAATCAAAACACTAGATAAACATATCCTTGTGGTTGGTGCTCAGTATGAGCTAATGACCAATTTATTTTATGATATTAGCAAGTATTTGCAAGAACTACTGTAACAAATGTTTCAACACAACTGCATCTATGAGCTTTGAATTTGTTGGCCTTGAAAATGGTAGTTTTTCTGTATAAATAAAAGCTCTAGGTAAATAGATGCTCAGATGTTGACAAAAACATTTTTCACAGCAGCCATTTTGTAAAATCCAAGATGGTGACCTTATGGGACATGAAATACTGTAATTGAATTTTTTTTCTCTGATTTCAGTATATTGACTATAGTATAAGATTTCCAAAACTGTATAGTTTTCATACTCCACAAAATTCCAATGAAAGTTGTGTTCTAAACATAGCGAACCTGACTATGCGCTTTATATCTTTTACGCTTTCCAGGTATCAACTCTGCCTCCTACCTCACAAGATGGCATTTACAATTGATTTGTTTTAATTTATGTGGTTTAACTACCATTTCCTAGTGATGATTATTTGAGTGGTATACAGAAGCAGACCAAATATAGCTAAATGTTGCTTCATAATTATTGTGAATTTAGTAGTGCTTCTTTTGTTCTAGGTTACCAACTCAAGCACCTAGGCGAACATCATCACTACCCAAGTCAGAAAAGGCAGTTAAAGTAGAAACCAACACAGTAGTAACAAATGGAGAAGCAAAACCTGTGTTACGTGACAATCAAATTACAGAATTTTTCCAGATCAGGAGATCGAGACGCAAGCCAAAAACAACTATATTACAAGAACGTCAGAAAGAAATTGAGGAAAGAATTTTGAATAGCTGTGAGGATGGATTACAGGTAAGCACATGTTTTATTCTATAACCTTCAATCGTAATTATCCTCATCACATTCCTGGTCTTTAAATAACATTCTTGTCCAACGTTCATAAGAAAAGTAATACTGTATAACAACTTCATGTATGTCTACCTAGAGCCACCACAAGTTGTCATCAATTTTACTGTATATTCGTCCTCAAAGACATTATAGTCCGACTGGTCTAAACTGATAAATTGTTTACCTGCTTGAGAAAAACCTTGTTGTCACTTCTCACTTAACCTTTCAATCATCACCTTCATTAAGTCTTCAGTCATCTCCCAGTGAGGTAATACAGTAATTTGGAGGGGGTTTCATGAAACTGACCATAAATCCTATTATGAAACTCTGTCCCCTTTAATTTCACTACTAACTTGTTCTCAGTAATCAAAAATAAATTCACTTGTTCCTGCACTAGCAAACCTTTTGTTATTTATATGGATTATCTTTCGGCGAAGCTGGAAGGTAGCCAAATAGGTTAGAAAGTATGAGGTGGCAACCCTACCTAACCACTGTTGTGGGTAGGTATCTCGCACAGCTGCCTCACTATTCTCTTTTGGCTGGTAGATCTCTCTCTCTCTCTCTCTCTCTCTCTCTCTCTCTCTCTCTCTCTCTCTCTCTCTCTCTCTCTCTCTCTCTCTAATAGACTTACCAACCATTGTTTTGCACATTTTCCTTTTTTCTTTCTCTTTTTCAGGTGTGTTTGGTCCTTCTTTTGCATGCTCCCATGCAGACATGTCCTGGCTGCAATGGTTGTCCTTGTGGCACCTCCACGTATTCTGTCAATACAGACCCCATCTGCTTTGTTTGACTTGCCTGGGGTGTCGCTGTGAGCAGGGTGTGTCCTGCAATGAGTGTCGCAAATGGCCTGCCTCCCAGTAGGAGAAATTTGGGAGGCGCAGGAAGAAAGCCAAATGAGACCTTTCTTCCCCGGGGTCTTCCTCCGATTGGAAAAGGGCTCAGGCTGCTTCTTCTCGTACTAGATCTCTTCCCAAAGCTCCTTCTCCGTCTTCCTCAGAGGCACATTCAAGTAGGAGCGCAGACCAAATAACTCCTTGGTAACCTCGGGGTACTGGGGGGGGATTGAGCTTCGCCTATTGAAGTATCTTCACCTCCAGCCGCTAGGAGCCTTTCTCCCTTGCAGATATTTTTTTCAGGCTTGGCTGTCCTCGGGGGTTTCTGCTCCCCCTTCAAAGGATATGCCTCTTCAACTTCTTCAGCGTGGCACGAGGAGAGACCTCTCCTCTGTGGCTTCAACATCTTTCACCCTGGACGTGTGTGAGTTCCATCTTTTGTCCTCTCCTGGCCCTTCCACGTGCGGACAACGTGACCGTTCCCGTTAGCCCTTGTAATAGCCTCCTGCTGACGATATCCCCTCTTACCCTCTTGGGACGACATCGTCGCCTAACCTTAATTCTTCTTCTTCCCACAGAAAAGGTTCCAGCTTGCACGCTACCCTCGCCAGCTGCTGAGGTGGGGCAAGATGATCCTCTTACAGCCAGCGTTCCACCTGCTCGCCAATCGCCAGGATGAGAGACTACACCTCGTCTTTCAGGACGAGCACCGTCAAAAGTGTCTACGGCATTCAACAGATCATAGAGATCGCTCATGGTCTTAGTGTTCTTCCCTAAGACGCCTATGCAAGCACTAAACGCTTTCGCCAAAAAGACAGTAGGTCATGATGATCTAGGCGTTTGTCTTCCAGGAGACATTTTTCTCTATCACGAGCTGAGTGCTTAGATCAAGGGCACGACGTCCACGATCATGAGCTTCACACTCAAGATCAAGAGCTTCATGCTCACGGTCACGAGCTGTGCGTTCACGCACATGATCACAAGTTTCATGCTCACGATCAAGAGCTACACGCTTACGATCACGATCACGAGCCACATGCTCAAGATCACATACTCAATACTCGCAATCACGATTGCAAGGCAAACACTCACGTTCGCAAGCTAAACGCTCATGTTCGCAAGTGAAACGCTCACGATCAAGGACGCATCGTTCACGCTGACAAGTGAGACGATCACGATTGCAAGCAAGATGCTCACGATCAAAGACGACGCTCAAGATCACGATGCACATGATCACAACGATCATGATGCTCATGATCAAGGACTAGACACTTAAGATCACGATCATGATCAGACGCTAAACGCTCTAGTTCATTACAGAGAAGATCCTCTTCGGGAGGACGACGTAGACGCACGCACTCTACATCCATGCCTCGCACTACATCTCCTGGTCCTTCTAAACGACCTCCGACCGGACAAGAACATTCTAAAGACCAATTCCCTAAGAAGCCTCTTCCAAGACTATATCCAGTGCCTTCAAAGCCTTGGGTGCCTTTTTTAAGTGTTTGATGATGTGACGCCCCTCTATTAGCTCTGCTGTACCTCAACACTTGCCAATGCAATGCGTTACCCCCCACTCGGAGCATCCCATCTACAGTTGAACAGGAACCTCGAAGGCCTCCTCCTCCTCGCTCACCATCTGTTGCTTGTGAAGTTGTGACTTCTGCATGCGATTCATGCATGAATCACATGATTCTGCATGCGAGTTGTGCACAGTTGTGTGAAAATCGCCTCCAACGCCGAGTAAACCTGCTTGACGAGTTTCTCACGTGCTGAGGCCACAACTTCGAAAGCAAGAGAGCGTCCAAGTCCTCCAACAACATCCTCTGCTACTGAAAGCTCTAGTGGCAGACAGATTCCCTTTCCGGAGGGAGTGAATGAACCCCATAACAAGTATGCTGGTGTACCCATGTCTCCTGATCACCTAGTGCGAATCTCTAAGGAGCATTTAATGATGCCTACAAAATTACCTTCCATGGATGCCGGCCCCTCTAAGGCCAGATGCATTCTCCTCCAGGACTCCCAAAGAATACTCCTGACTTGTCGAGAGAGTGGAAGCTTATGTCCTGGTATGGTGTCATCTCTTCAGAGAACATTCAGGTTGGGCTTTCCAACTGCCCATCCCCAACCCCGTCCACCATGGTCTACTCCTAGTATTCCGTTAGAGAAGTCATGTTCGCCTTCTTCTGATGCTCCTTCTGACCCTAGGAGGAGATCGTCTCAGAGCAGTTCTGTCCCTTCGGTGTTTCTTACCAACTCTACCAAACACCAAGGACAAACAAGACTCTGCAGCTGCTCCACCTACAGGACGTCTTTCCTTAACGCCAGTTGGACCAGGCGAAAGGATGACGACCAAACAGCAGAGGAGGATGAAGCGTTAGACTCCTCTACACGCAGATATCATACAATCCCGTATTAGTAGGGACTTAGGTTCTCCTTTGGAGATAGCCATCTACTCCTTCAATCCTAAACCGATCGAGATCATTCCTCTGGCCCAACATCCGGTATCGCTTCCACTTGAGGAGGAACAAAACATTGCTCCCAAACCTCAGAAACCTAAGGAACCGCAAGTTTCCTCCAAAACATCTGTGCTTGAGGAACACTTCCCTTCCGGGAAAGAATCGAAAGATTCAAAGACGATTCCTAAGAATTCTAAGGCCAGGGAAGCTCGTAGACAGGAATTGGCAAGGGGATCTCCCGAAACAGCCCCTTCACAGATTCCAGCTGATGACCTTGAACTACCTGAAGCTTTCACAGACGAAAGTCTGGAAGTAGATGAGTTCCAGTACACGCATGAAGAATACCTACCCAAAGCGTCGAGTCCGAAGTTCCACTCAAGCTAAGTGCAAGGAGTCTGAGCATACCTTCTGGCAAGTCCTTGCATGCATGAGGACCTTTAATAACTTGTTGGATTCTGGTACTGCCATCAGGAAGGCAAGGATATGATTCTGGACCAAGTCTTGGGTACCTAGAAACCTCCTATAACCAGTACAGTCTTCCCTTGGTCAAAAGGACTTAATGGAGGCGCTTCTAGCTCTCTCAGAGCAGGATCTTCCTCCCAATCTCTTCCACTTCCCATCCCATCATTTTGCAGAGGAAGTATTACGAGATCCAGGATGAACCTCTTCCTACCCTGACTCTCGACCCCTCGTTAGTCTCTTACCAGGGGTGTCCCGGTACAGTGACAAGCTTCCTTGAGGGCCTCCCTTTCTGCCTCTGAATTCCTCAACATAGGGTGAGGTACGAAGTACCCTATGCAAGCTGCTTCATGGCTCGACCTATGGTTGGGGTCGTTGGGCCAAATTGTTCGATCCAAGGACCTTCCCAAGGATTCAACGTGACGGTCCTTTGAATCCTTCCTTCTGTCAGCGACTCAGACCTTAGAATTCCTTTCGCACCATGCGGTCAACTTGTGGGCGAATTCGATTCTGAAGAGAAGGAATATAGTGATTGGAAGGTTCCATAGGCAGGTGCCAAAAGTGGAGGTCACGCGCCTTCAGAACTTAACCCTCGAGGGGACCCCTCTCTTCATCCCTGAAGAGGTAGAAAAAGCAGCTGATAGGTGGAGAAAATCCTCCAAGGATTATCTCCTCCAAAAAGCCATGACTTCTCAGCCTTATTGGAGGGATTCCCAACCCCCCAAAGATCAGTCGAGCTCTTCACATTCCTCGAATTTTAGACCAGGAACATCTAAGGTTTCTATGAAGCCCTTTCAGTTCAGGGACCAGAAAGGGACAAAGTCTTTCAGAGGAAAGAAAGGTGGTAGAGGGGGTAGTGGACCATAGATTCGGGCCCTTTCAGATTAAGAGTCTACGTTTTGTAACCAAGGACCCAGATCAATTGTTACTTTGCCCAGTGAGGAGTTTGAGATATCTTAAGCGGACTGCAGCAACAAGACCCCAGCTTTCAGCCTT
This sequence comes from Palaemon carinicauda, assembly GCF_036898095.1. Lineage (NCBI taxonomy): Eukaryota > Metazoa > Arthropoda > Malacostraca > Decapoda > Palaemonidae > Palaemon > Palaemon carinicauda. The sequence goes on along the minus strand of NC_090751.1, from coordinate 27,049,556 downwards.
ATTTGTCTGCTCGGGCAGACCTAATAAGAGGGCCATGTATCCTCAAAGTCATAGACTATGCCCTCCAACATGGCCTTCCTCAAGCTTGAAGACCTAGAGCTTATGATTTCGGGGGCGTTAGTACTTCCCTGGCATTTAAACGTAGCTTCCCTATACTCGCATGTTTCTATAAGCGGATGTGTGGAAGCTTCAAAAGACTTTCACCCCCACTACCTCAAAGACGTGACCCACAGGATTCTCGATAAGTTCTCTATCAGCCCTGTGGTGGCTGCACAACAAGTGGCTTAAGAATACCTCGGGCTCTGTTGGACAAGTAGCAGTAGGTTGAAGGCATTGGTTACCCGTGTTAAGTCTGGAATGAATGAAAGTATGTCAGGCTTTTCAGCACCTGGGGTTCCTCTGCGAGTTGGCTTCAACTTCTGCAGGTAAGAACCATTTCCTTTATGTATCCTAGTATAGATTATAACTAGTTATACTCGTTCACGTCCCCAATGTTTCCTGCCTGTAAATATTGAGAAATGTCTATCTGTAATATTCCTGTTTAAGAACTTGCATACTCTTACCTAGTTGTTCTTATGCTATTTCTACAACTACACAGATTGCTTAGGCCGCAATAACACTCGCATTGTAAATTATTAGCGAGGTGTCAAGGTTTATCCTTAGATACAGTCTAATACTGTACAGTACTAGGAAAACCTGGGTCAATGACTAAGCCAGAAGTCGGACTTCCACCCACCTAAGAGTGAGTCATCCATGTAAATAACAAAATGGTTGTTAGTGAAGGAACACAACAAATTTGGAAATAATCTGTATTTTTCCCTAACTAATACAAACCTGTAGTTATTTATATAAATTGTCCCGCCATCACCTGTCCCACTGAAGTCCTGCCTACAATCGAAAAGTGAGGCAGCTCTGCGAGCTGAGTGGAGATGGGTGGCTGGGGTACCCCCCAGCCACCCCCTACCTACCCACAACAGTTGTTAGGTAGGGTTGCAACCTTGCGCTTTTTAGTCTATTTGGCTACCTTCCAACTTTGCCGAAAGATCCATATAAATAACTACAGGGTTTGTATTAGTCAGAGAAAAATACAAATTATTTCAAAATTTTATTCTCTTTGGCGCTTAAATTTTCAGCCAGACTGGGCAGTGGGTCTTATTTGAAGGATATCTTAAGAAATAAATTCTTTAAACTACATGGTTTAATAGGCTTGGCACACCCGCATATCGCCTGTCAAAGGTAACATGAAAAGTGGGACTCTTCCGAAACAATTGTCTCGTTCACAAATATAATTTCTCATTTTACTTGAAAATGAAATTGTAACATGTGAATGCTTATGTTGAACAAAAATGTAAAAAAATAAAAATACCCACTTATTGATTCATATGTTATAAAATAAGATACAGTGATGCCTCACAACACAAAATTAATTCGTTCTGGAGTGGCTTTCATAAAGTGATTTTTGTGTTGTGAATCACATTTCACATGAAAATTGCCTAATTCGTTCCAAACCCTACAAAACACCACGTTAAATCTCATAATAAAGCTACAGTATAACCTCTATGAAATACTGTTCAGCTAAATACATTTGAACCATTCAATATACCTAAACTAACTGTTAATACCTTTAAATTAAGTAGTTATTGTAACAATGTGATAATAAATGGAAAATAATATAATACATATAATACAATACTGTACATATACTAAATAGAGAGTTCCATATGTACTCTACTATTATAGTTATCCCTATTATAGACTACAGCTATATTCTCTGTTGTCTGAACCCATTTTCTTCAATTCTTATTGAGGGGTGACTATTTTATTCTTGTCCTGGCTGGCAAATCTCTCTTCTTGAAATGAAACATTTTTCGTAAAGTGAGTCATTAAAATATTCGCATCTTGAAAATTTTTTATGCAGAGTTTTTTTTGAAGAGAGGTATGACTGTATTAAAAAAATTTATATAGGTAGATGTGACAACAGGGTTCTTATCCAAGAGCAAAAACAATCCCTCAGTTTAGATGTGCTATACTATAGTACTTTGGTTAAAGTGGGAGCACAAGTTGGGTCACAATTGCCCTATTGGACCTCCTTGCATGTAGTTACCATACAAATAGCTTTGTAAAAGTTACAAGATCCAGGGTTATCCCTTGCTAACTTGTCACCTCCTCCCATCCTTCACAATAGAAATTCATTGCTAAGGATACAGCGCCTTTTTCTCTCTGGGTCTTGTTTATTTTTTTTTTGAGCTTGGCACTTTTTTTTTTTTTTGTGCTTAGGGACCTTTTTTCCAAAGCAGCTTCCATTTTACATATTTTGCTTTGTATCCCCATTCTTTTCTTTTTGTTAGAAGTGAAATGAGCTCACGCCTCTGTTCGTGTCTTGTATTCTTGTCTTCTTGATCTCCTATCAGGTTTAGGTCTGTATCCATTTTTAAGATGCCTTGAGGCTTCCTACATTTCCTTGTACTGCAACTTCTCTATCTACTGCTTTTCTGACCATCTGTTCCTCATCCGTTCTCATCACATGTTCGACCCAGGTCAGTCTATGCATTTTCTTTCGTTTTTTCTGCCAAGGAAGATCACGTATATCCACCAATTCTTCAGTTGTAATACAGTAATAATCTACCCACCTGACTGAATTTCAACGTTTTCTGGTCACACATTTTCAAAATATCTTCTATTTTCCCTGACATATCATGTAGATACATAGTGTAATACAGTCCTTTTTTGTTCATCATAGTTTTTCCTCTTTACTAAATTGACATTTTGATTTACTAATAGTGTGGGCTACAACTATTTTTTTTTACAACTTTCTATCTCAACTGCCACTTTACAGACTAATGTGTTTCCTAGTCCACACAAATGCTGTACTTATAACTGCCTATCTATCATGACAAGGTTTTCAACCCTCTTCTCCATTTTTTCATGTTATATATTTAAGCATGAAAAATCCCTATAATCTTTATTTGTTCCTACATGTGATACAAACTGGCTGACCTGAAATAGGACTATGACTTCCGCAAATCTGGAAATGGCTGTTACGATTTTAATAAGGTAAACAGTTCCATGGTGGGTGGCGGGTAGGGTGACAAATGGAGCATCCTCAGTTTGACTTATGCTGCAGTGGTGGACCCCGTGTCCTGTTTGCCGGATTAAATCTTTTTTGCTTTCTCTTTTCAGTGCGTTTGTCTCTACTGTGGTGTTTGTTGATGCCAGCTCCTTGGGCAGAAATGCAGCTTTGCCCTTGGAAGCCTGGCCAACGATGTGGCCAGTATATGAACAAGACCAATATAGATCCCATAAAGTTTGTAGTTTCTGCAGGGCGGATGACTGCTTGCAGTCTTCCCCTTGTGATAAGTGAAGGAAGTGGTCTTTTGTGCAGAAGAGGAAGAAGTTGATGGATTCACCAACATCGGACTTGGTAACCCGCAAGCTGATGTTTTAAGAAATTTTAACTTCTTCCCAGCTTCTGGTACAAGACCCTTGGTGTTTTGTTCTTCCTCCCAAAGCTGGGTCCTGGTAGGAATTCATAAGGGGAAGGGAGTCTCTGCCCCCTGCTGGAGGATTCATTTGAGCAAAACAGAAGCATTGCCTTCCGCCAGTAAAGGTAATAATCCCCCCCTGCTTCTCTCTCATAGGACTCCCATTTCTATACCTGTTCGTGACAATTCTCACTAGGACCTAGATCTTGGAAAGTCATGTCCTTCTTTAGGTATAGTTGGTGCCCTGTCAGTAGAGAAGCTTCTAAAGATGTTGGCTAGGACCCAGAAGACTTCCGTGGTTGCTCTCTCCTTATTGGCCATAGCACCAGTCAGGGAGAGATGTCACAAGGATCTCTTTGATGTGCCCTTCCCTGTCGTAATTGGAAAACCTTTTTTGTCTGTCGCGGAGAGATCGCAACCAGTCCGGAAGGTCTCAACTTGCTGAAGAGGGAGCAGAATTTCATGCTCTTGCCTTGCCCTGTTCTTGCGCCTGCTTTGGAGGAGTCACCTGCCACCCCTATGAAGATGAGGAAATTACTGAAAGACAGGATGACCTGACAGTTGGAGTCTCTTAAGCCTCCACCCCCCTGGTTTCTCTGCATGGTTTCGTAGGTGGAACAGCTCTGCACCAAAACTCAACCTTCTGGAATTTGTTAAGGTACAAGTTACAGGGATTCTGACCCTGCTGCCTGTGCCAGATCTCTTGATCAGGATGGAGAGCATCAGTCTCATTCGTCTTTTGGCCCGGGACATTCCTGGGCCACTTCAGTTACCTGTGCTCTTGAATACAGTATTACTATGTTTGATCTTCTCATACATCATGAGAACAATGATCACCGCATGCACAATCGTCGCTGCATGCATGAATCTCCTCAACACATATGATTACCTCGATCGACGCTGTTTTCCTTAAACACGATTACCTCCACGTGTGTAATCTTCCCCATGTGCACCCCATGCTCCTCGATTTGGATCTTCTTACACTCAACAGCCAAGACTGATCCATGACTAAGTTTTCCCAGATGCCAGGACCTTCCAGCTCGGTCACGCATTAGGGCTTGGAATCTGTGAATTCTCAAATCCTATCTTGACATGCTGCATTGTGCTCATGCGGTTGTCGGCAAGGAACTTCTCCTACCAAAAACCCTTTAACCATGGGCCGGTATTTGATTGCCTCCTATCCGTTTGTAAATTTTTGCGAGGAAACTAAAATGGCATCAAAGAAATTTTTTGAACACTGAGAATACAAATCGAGTACTCATAACTCCTGCAATTTCTCTCTTGGAGAGATAGTATGTACCAAGAATATTTCTCTCGGGCACGGGATACTATTATGATCTTGCATAGTTTGAAGAGAATATGTGCTGGGAAAGTACCCGTCTGGAGTAGATGGATTGGCTTATGGCACAGTAGCCTACGCACCACCTATCTGTGCTCTTTTCTTATGAGAATGAACGCACGCACTATCAGTAGAAATAGAGGTTGCCGTCCTTTCCGTTTCTTGGGCGGTTGAGAAGTAGTTCATGCTGATACTTTTCAATGAGGGAAATATCTTCATAGACAGAAGGTATTCATCATCCAAGTGCCGGATGATCCCTCTGCATAGCTTCGTGGGAGGATTAGTACCGAACTAAAACACAGCCCTTGGAAAGGTTTTTCAGTACTAAGCACAAGAGATCATGCTCCTGCTACCAGCGCTAGATCTCGTACGAGAATGAGCATGAGCACTGTGGGGGGTCAGGAAGTTGGCAGCCGTCATCGTCCCTCTCCTGCCTCTTAATTTTCCCAACAGGGATTTGATGTAACACTCAGGCCCTAGGGCACTTAGTTTTTGGGCCCTAAGTCTCCTGTCGTGGCAGCACTTCCAGGAAAAGCCGAGCAAGTGCTTGTTCGATCTTTGATTAGGTGCAATCATATACTTTGCCTTGACCCAGAGCTCGACATTCCCAAACAGGCAGAAGGCAATTTTTTACGACGCTATCCACCTTAATAATGGACATTTGGATTCCAAGGAAACATGAGCGATAGGAACCTTCTCAAAGTGTTCCAGATGGTTCTCCAAGTCTTTATAAGTCTACTCTTCTTGTGGAAAAGTCGACTGGTACCCGGTAACCAATATTCTTCCCCTTCAAAAGGAAGATGATAAGTACCCTGTACCATATTGTTTGCCATTAGGAAGAAGACTACCCATGCTCAGTGAACCTATTGAAATATACATGCATCTAGACACTCATCCTTCATTCTGTCAGAATTATTTCCTCCTCATCCTCTAGGCTTTGTTTTATTTTCTAAAACCAGTTTATACTATGTTGCCTTGAGCACACACTTACTTTTTTTGGTATCTACTCGATCGAGACTCTTCTTGACCTCCGGTTGCCACGATCTGAGAACCATGTTCAATTAGTAACCAGCTGCATTGGAAGGCAGGAAGAGGAGAATGATTATGTTGATGAGATTCAATTCACTAGAAGGAAGGAAGATGTAGCACAGTCGCTCTTGCACGACCGAGAATATCTTTCGAGACTACCCCTGCCATTGGGAATTTGTTCTACACATGCTCCGACACTAGAGATTGCTCCAGGATTTTTGGAAGCATCACTGGTAAACAGCTTGTCAAGTGCCTAATGTCTGATTTCAGTAGAGTAGGAAAGATATTCCCCTTCCAGGAGAGTTTCACTCA
>NC_090751.1:27003394-27038394 GCF_036898095.1 Palaemon carinicauda | reverse complement strand
GACTATGGTGATATACCTCTTCCTCGATGAACACTTCTTCCTGTACCTCCTCCTCGAGGAGTTCGACCTCTTCCTGGTCAGACTGACGTGGGAGCTTGATCTCCTCCTTCTGGAACGCTTCCTCTTCATCCTGGAGTCCCGTTCACTGGAACTGTCTGACGAGTAGGAGCTGTAGGAAGAGTAGTCGTCGTAGGAATACGAGGTTGCCGAGTCGTCCGTTTCGATGACAAGCTTCCATGGGGTCCTTGGTCTAGAAATCGCGGTCAAGGACTCCGTGAAGTCCGGCGGAAGCATAGCTGCTGGTACTGGGGGTGAGAGGATGGCGGGTCGAGAGGCGAACCACCCGTTGAATTCCTCCTCCATCCTCATGGGTGACCTGAAGGGAGTTTTAGGTGCTTCAAGAGCCATGCTCCGCAAGACTTACCAGCTTAGGGCCCGGGACAGCGACGCTGTGATTCCATGGTGAAAGCGAACATGCAAGCGACACAAGAACACAAGGGAAAGGTGAGGAACACAACGGGTACATGTGGAACATCAAGGAAAGGAACACAAGGGAACACGCGGAACAAGGGATGGAGAACACAAAGGAACACGTGGTACACAAGGTGATTGGATGGGATAAGAGAGAGAAAGCGGCGAGATATAATCTACACCGCGACCAGACGCTTACTGACGAGCTAACAAGCTCGGCCTCACGCGCTGACCCGGGGTCGCCCCAGGGCGAATATCCTTCCGCCTCGGAGCGCCCCTACAAGGTAGCGGAGAGAGGGGGAACTACGCAAAATTCTTGGTCAGTGATTAAGGAGATCCAAGATCCTCCTAAGAAAGTAGTTCGAGGTAAGTACTGTTAGGAAAAATACAAATTACTTAAAATTTGTTAATTTTTGCTGATAAAATCAAAAAGTTTATGATCAAATGATGTGAAATTTTTATATGATGAAGGTATTATGTATGTCTAAAACATATATAGAAATGGTGTATTTTGAATTATTAGAAAAAAAAAATGGACATGGATGGTTCCCTTAAGCATACCGCAGTTATCTTCTAGAGTACGCACTAAAGATATTTCTCTTATTCAACCTTGCTCTCACCCCCCTGCCATTTATGTCACCAGCTCACACTACCAATTAAGGTTAATTTGGTAGTTATATTTTCATTTATTTCTTGCCTTTAAGATTTATTGTATATTGTTGTCTTGCTGTATTTCATCATACTTTTTATATAATTTGTATTTTTACTTGGTGGTTTTACAATATCATACCATTTGATTAAAATTAAAATTTAATTAATTATTGAAAAACTATTTTATTTATATAGAAAAGTAGTTGAGACTGGGTTACTGTGTTTGGCAAACCATTCAGGAAATTTTTTTTTATGAGTTGTATTCATAATTCGATGCTAACTGTCGCTCATACTGATATTCTTTATTGGTTTTTTAGGTTGAAAACTTTGGAGCTAAAGGTCGAGGTGTTGTCACTACGAGACGTTTTTCCAAAGGTGAATTTGTGGTGGAATATATAGGAGATTTAATTGATTTGAGAGAGGCAAAGGACCGAGAAAAATTATATGCACAAGATGCATCCAAAGGATGTTATAACTATTACTTTACTTTTCAAAATCAACAGTACTGGTAAGTCATGTGCTGGTTTAAAGTTCTTACAGATTTTAATACTAAACTTTTGTATGATAGATTGTTCTAACTTAATTTTCCTATTCAGCTTTTTTTTTTTTTTAATAATGCACTTGTATTTCTGTTTATTGTTAACTTCATAACTTTTGTTGGAGTTTGTTCTTAGGAGTTTTGGTTTTAATTTTTCTTTAGATTTTATGTATTTAGTTATATTCGATTTAAATTGTGGCTGTAGACTCTATTTTCAATGTTGAACCAGTACTTTACTGGAATTTTTGTAAAATTTATGCAGTGATGACAAACTACTTCCTGTTCATAAGACCAATTTGGTTTCAAACCCAATGTGTTACGTCCAAATTTACCACCTACTGTTGACACTACAACGGGCTCTTAGAGACATCCATTCAGACTCCAGCTGTATTTCCTTCATTTTTGTTTCTCCAAGTCTTCTACCTTCTATAACTTCATTTTTCTTCTGTTTTGACATCTCCACTTTTAGCAGATTATTCCTAATAGCCAGAGTAGTGTGTGCGATACTGAAGATGGTACTCTACAATAATAAACAATTTTGTTATATGTAACATTGCAAGAAATTATCTTTTTCAATATTAAACTTACCCGATAATCATGTAGCTGTCAACTCCGTTGCCCGACAGAATTCTACGGGAGGGATACGCCAGCTATCACTATACTAGAAGGGGGTGTACTCACAAGCGCCACCTGTGGCCAGGTACTACAGTACTTGTTGTTGACGCCACCTAACTTTTTCCTCTGTCGTGCTTCCGGCAAGACGTTCTTGGATACGCTTATGATTTTGGAGTATTGTTCACGGTTTGGTGAAGTATTTCTCTAAAATTTGCAGCTATTCGCTATACTGGAAACTTCTATATTAGCTTAGTTAGCTTTTGGAATTAATTTGATTAATTATGGTGACGAAGAGAGTATGAACTCTCTTTCACCTTTAAATGGCCGACCCTTCCCTTAGACGGAAGTGTTGGTGTCTAAGAGAGTATAGACTCTCTTTCTTAATTTTGCTTAACAAAAGTTATAGATTTATTTTATATCTCTCCGCCTTTTATAGGCCTCTTCGATTAACTTCCTTTTATTATAAACTTATTAAAATTAATTTTTATATTTGTTTATATTCGACCTTTCCTAATAGTAGGCGGTCTTTTCTTGGTACCGAAGTTAATTAACATTGAGCCCGTCATTTCGGTTTTACCTGTTAACTTATTTTGCTATTTTAATGTTTTTGAAAGAATTTCTTTGATAGTCTCGTACTGTTTTCAAAGTTGAACTAACGTTTTGTTTTGTCTCTGCAGTTGTTGACGTTCAGAACGTTCAACTTGCGCTCTATCGTCACGATAGAGAGAGAATTTTCACGGTGTCACGTTGCAGTAAGAGTAACCGTGTCTAGCGTTTTGTTCATTCTTTCTTAACTTAATGGTTTTAATTCTAATAAATTGGGAAATATTTCAGTTTTTTCCTTTAACAATAATATGTTTTAACGATATATATGATTGGGCTCTTCTCTCAGGTTCTAAGTCAAGAGAGAGAGAGAGAGAGAGAGAGAGAGAGAGAGAGAGAGAGAGAGAGAGAGAGAGAGAGACGGAGGGAGAAAGAGGAGGATAAACGTTTCGTTCAAGCGAGTAACGTTGTTATCGTTTTTGCTCTTCTCCCTAGTCTCTTTAGGGGAAGAAGGTAAACGTTTCTAGAGTTTTTTCTTGTTCTCAAGCTTTATGCGGTGAGAGATTTTAAACGTAGTTTATTTGATCTAGTGTTTAGTCTCTTTCCAGCCACTGAATTATTTATCTTTCATTAGATTTTTCTGTTACATTGTAATTCTGTTTTCGCAATTACTAACTTTTGAGAAAGGATAGAATTGCGTGTTTCAGGTACAAACCACTTAAAGTTTCGTGTTCAGTGAAATAAGTGCAAACAGAAAATCAAAAGTGATAAGTGATTAGCGCAAAGTGTGTCAGTGTTGTGCGTGAGGGTACTTCTGTGCGTGCCAGTCGTCCTCCCAGTCCGGGACCTCTTGCAAGCTCCCAAGCCCAGGGGAGAAGCAATGTCGAAGGGCAAAAGGGTTCGGCAGGCCTTGATCGGCGCACAGAAGTATCCTCGGTGGTTGCGGGCGTGTCTTACAGAGACCGTCACTCCCACCCGCAGACGATTGAGCCCTTATTTTGCTCGTCTGCAGAAGAAATTTCGGGGAGAAAACGCTGGTCTCAGGTCTCAAGACCTCTTAAACGTAAAGTCCAGACCTATGCCAGACGTACGAAGTTAGAGTTCAACAACCCGGATGCAGTCATTGGGTTAGCTCTGACTCTCCTCAGTCATCAGGTGACTGCACACCTCCTAAGAGAGGTAAGGCGATGCCTCTACAGACCTCATCTTCTATTAAGGCTTTGCCTTAACAGACCTTATCGTCTGTTGATCCCAAGACGACTTTGCTGCAGTCCATGCAGTCGCAGCTTGCGGTCTTAATGCGTTAGTTTCAGGCTGAGGTTACCAGCGGTGTGCAGCAACCTCCGCCTCCTCCTGCGAGAGCTCCGCCTCCGCAGTCCAGTCTGCCAGGCGTACGAAGTTGAGGTTCCTCAGGCTACCTTACCGCGTTCTGAGTTGCCAGTTACCAGCGTTGTGCAGCAACCTTAACCTTCCTTAAGGCAACCTCAGCAATGGGAGCAGGAGTCTTATGCCTTACTTCCTCCGCTTCCGCTTGCGGTTCCACCAGCGAGGCAACAATCTCTTGAGGTACGACAACCTCTTCCATCAATGAGGCAGCCACCTCAGCACTCGCTGCAGCGACCACCTTAGGCTAGCACCTCAGGAACCTCAACTCGCGAGACAAGAACTGCGTTCTGCGCAGCCGCTACCTCAACTCTCGCAGCTCACACCTCAGGAACCTTAACTCGTTCCTCAGGAACCTGCTACTGCGCATCCGCAACCCTTACAGCAAGCGCAACTCTTAAGGCAGCAACCTCATGCTATGAGTCAGCCACCTCAACGCATGCATCTGCCATTTTTTCCTCAACTTGAGCTTCTTCCCATTCAACTTGGGAATAACAAATGACAATAATAACACCTCATTACTTTCATAACTTGCATTTGTAATCATATACATGTATGCCTACACAAACATTATGATAATGGAGGTTATTTGTATTACTTATATAAAAATATATATGTATTCCTTGCAATATATTTTTAACAAATCGCAAAATATGGCAAAAATATCTTCTAAACAAAAATGAATCATGAGTTATGAATGTAAGGTAATATTATGTTGATATTAAACCCCATGCAAGCATGCATGAAGTAATGCAGTGTTGCCAACAGGGCGAGTTTCCCTTTCCTGAGGTGAAGTAGATTATAGTACATTTAGTGTAGCTTAATTCTACGATTATCATGCCGGCTATCAAATTCATCAACAAAACAGTCTAAATCAATTCCCTCGGCACGTGCACTTTCAATGAACGGTAATGCGATATTACTCGCTCTAGCACTGGTCATGGAATTTCTGAGAAATGTTACACGCCATGCAACACGCTCTGCTTACCTTACAGCATGCTCTACATACAGCATGCTCTGCATACAACATGCTCTGCATACCTTACCGCATGCTTCTCAGTCACACATCTTTGGTTGTTGCCAACTCACTAGACTGTCAAGCAGTTTCATAACGTTGCCTTCTAGTCTGCTGCTTTTGCACCAGTGAAACCCTCACTGAGAGAACTTAGCTTTTCTCGGATATGGTCCCTGTAGATGAGAAAGTGCTTTTCTCCCTCCTTCTGATATTCCCTTGAGGACTCTTGTCATTTGGAGAGGAGCCTTTAGCTGCGTAGCCTCCTATGGACTTTTATTTAAGCATAACATGCTTCCAGGGAAGGTAATGGTTCCACTTCAGTCGCTAATCCCGTCTGTTTCCACACCTGCTCCCATAGACCTTGAGCTGTGTTGCAAGACATGCAGTCCAAGCTTAGTCCTTGTTAGAGGATTTTTTGTTTACGGTGTCAATGTGTCACTGGGAAGACGTTCAACAACCAGCAGAAGTGACTTGTTGTGACGCAGTGCGGCAACCTCAGCAACCCGATAAGGAGTTGTCTGTACGACCCAGACAGTCTAGACAGCTTCGGGTTGTCACTGTACTTCCTCGCTTCCCCATGGTTGACAGTTCACAGACTGTGCAGCAGTACCATGATCTTGTGTCCGGCTCCGTCAGACGACTGGCTTTTAAGAGCTCCCACAAGTCGTCGCTGTCTGGAGATTCTCAAATGGACTATGGATCTGACCAAGGAACTGGGCCTCCTGGTCAATTTTGAGGAGTCTCAGCTCGTCCCATCCCAGACCATTGTCTCCTTGGGTATGGATCTTCAGAGTCGAGCTTTTCGGGCTTTTCCGTTGGCCCCAAGGATCTTCCAAGCCCTAGAATGCATCCAGAGCATGCTGAGAAGGAACCGATGCTCAGTCAGATAGTGGATGAGTCTAACAGGGACACTTTCATCGCTGGCCCTGTTCATCGTGTTAGGGAGACTCCACCTCCCCCCCCTTCAGTATCATCTAGCTGCTCACTGGATAAAGGACATGACGCTAGAGACGGTCTCAGTTCCTGTTTCCGAAGAGAGGAGGTCTTCTCTCGCGTGGTGTAAGAACAGCTTTCTTCTCAAGGAAGTCTACCTTTGGCTGTTCAGAAACACGACCGCCGTCTCCTCTCGGACGCATCAGACACGGGCTGGGGTGCGACTTTGGACGGACAAGAATGCTCGGGAACATGGAATCAGGAGCAAAGGACACTTCACATCAATTGCAAGGAGTTGTTGGCGGTTATTCTGGCCTTGATAAACTTCAAGTCCCTCCAGCTTAACAAAGTGGTGGAGGTGGACTCTGACAACACCATAGCCCTGGCTTACATCTTCAAGCAGGGAGGGACTCTTTCGTGGAAGTTGTTCTAGATCGCAAGGGACCTCCTCATCTGGTCTAAAGATCGAAAGCTCACGCTGGTAACGAGGTTCATTCAGGGCGGTATGAATGTCATGGCAGATCACCTCAGCCGGAAGGGTCAGGTCATCCCCACAGAGTGGACCCTTCTCAAGAATGTTTGCAGCAGACTTTGGGCCCTGTGGGGTCAGCCAACCATAGATCTGTTCGCTACCTCGATAACCTAGAGACTCCTGTTGTATTGTTCTCCGATTCCAGACCCAGCAGCAGTTCACGTGGATGCTTTTCTGCTGGATTGGTTCCATCTCGACCTGTATGCATTCCCGCCGTTCAAGATTGTCAACAGGGTACTTCAGAAGTTCTCCTCTCGCAAAGGGACACGGCTGACGTTGGTTGGCTCCGCTCTGGCCCGCGAGAGAATGGTTCTTAGAGGTACTGCAATGGCTGGTCGACATTCCCAGGACTCTTCCTCTAGGAGTGAACCTTCTAAGTCTACCTCACGTAAAGAAGGTACACCCAATCCTCCACGCTCTTCGTCTGACTGCCTTCAGACTTTCGAAAGACTCTCAAGAGCTAGGGGCTTTTCGAAGGAAGCAGCCAGAATGATTGCCAAAGCAAGGAGAACATCCACTCTCAGAATCTATCAGTCTCAAGGGGAAGTCTTCCGTAGCTGGTACAAGACCAATGCAGTTTCCTCAACCAGTACCACTGTAACCCAGATTGCTGACTTCCTGTTATATCTAAGGAAAGTAAGATCCCTTTCAGCTCCTACGATCAAGGGTTACAGAAGTATGTTGGCAGCGGTTTTCCGCCACAGAGGCTTGGATCTTTCCACCAACAAAGATCTACAGGACCTCCCTAGGTCTTTTGAGACCTCAAAGGAACGTCGGTTGTCCACTCCAGGCTGGAATCTAGACGTGGTCCTAAGGTTCCTTATGTCATCAAGATTTGAACCTCTCCAATCAGCCTCTTTTTAGGACCTCACATTAAAAACTCTTTTCCTCGTGTGCTTGACAACAGCTAAAAGAGTAAGTGAGATCCACGCCTTCAGCAGGATCATTGTTTTCACATCTGAAACGGCTACATGTTCCTTGCAGCTCGGTTTTTGCTAAACGAGCTTCCTTCACGTCCTTGGCCTAAGTCGTTCGAGATCCCAAGCCTGTCCAACTTGGTGGGGAATGAACTGGAGAGAGTACTTTGCCCAGTTAGAGCTCTTAAGTACTATCTAAAAAGGTCTTAACCTTTACAAGGACAATCAGAAGCCTTATAGTGTGCTATCAAGAAACCTTCTTTTCCAAGTTCTAAGAACTCAGTTTCTTACTATTCAGGCTTCTGATTAGAGAAACACATTCTCATCTGAAGGAAGAAGACCTTGCTTTGCTGAAGGTAAGGACACATGAAGTGGGAGCTGTGGCTACTTCAGTGGCCTTCAAACAGAGCCATTCTCTGCAGTGTGTTATGGATGCAACCTATTGGAGAAGCAAGTCAGTGTTCGCATCATTCTATCTCAAAGATGTCCAGTCTCTTTACGAGTACTGCTACACCCTGGGACCATTCGTAGCAACGAATACTTTTTATGGGTTGTACGGTCGGCTAAGAAGCCTTCCACATCCTTGTTGATTTGGCGGGTGTTCAATTCTTTCTTGAGAAGCGCCGAGGTTAAAGGTTGTGATGAGGTCCTTTAGTATGGGTTGCAGCCCTGTATACTTTAGCACCTTTGAGTTGATTCAGCCTTCCAAGAGGAACGCTGCGCTCAGTAAGGAAGACGATCTTATTAAAGGCAGAGTAACGGTTCAAGTCGACTTCCTTACCAGGTACTTATTATTTCATTGTTATTGTGGATAACTGATTATATGAAATACGGGATACTTAGCTATCCTTTAGTCTTGTACACTGGTTTTTCACCCACCCCCCTGGGTGTGAATCAGCTACATGATTATCGGGTAAGTTTAATATTGAAAAATGTTATTTTCATTAGTAAAATAAATTTTTGAATATACTTACCCGATAATCATGATTTAATTGACCCACCCTTCCTCCCCATAGAGAACCAGTGGACCGAGGAAAAAGTGAGGTGGCGTCAACAACAAGTACTGTAGTACCTGGCCACAGGTGGCGCTTGTGAGTACACCCCCTTCTAGTATAGTGATAGCTGGCGTATCCCTCCCGTAGAATTCTGTCGGGCAACGGAGTTGACAGCTACATGATTATCGGGTAAGTATATTCAAAAATTTATTTTACTAATGAAAATAACATATTGCTCATGTTAAGTAGATATTGGGAGTGATATTTATAAGAGAGATGTCCCGAGTAAGCCTAGCAGTCTATTATTAGAAAAGGTGGAAAAGCAAAGGAGAAATAAAAGGTATATTGAGGTAGATGACTATATCAATAGATAAGGAAGTTACAGTAATAATCCTCTTTATGTCAGTTTGATATTTGTAAGTTCTGAATTTACGTCCCTCATCCATAAGGACTATTAAGTACAAAATTAAATTAACTTTACGCAATTTCTACATCGTACGATAACAGTGAAGTCCTATGCTGTTACAGTACCGTACATAACGGGGAATCTTATTAATGTACGTACACTATTTGGGTTTTATGTTATAGCTGGTTCTATGTACGTTTTCTTGTTCAGCACATAAATTACTTTATAGGGCAAATATCCGACTTACGTCGAAAATCAGCCTATATCGGTTCTCATGGAACCAATTAACGCAATTAATGACATAGGGCTGGGTGTTACTGTTCTATTAAAATATGATTTATTGATTGGTTGATTAATAAAATTTCTTTGGTATAGTGACAAATTTACAGTATGCAGTATCAGCCTGTTCGTCATTTGCACCAAGTTTGACCTAAAATTTCACTAATTCAAGTATTTGATTAGGAAGTAGTACAGGCTGAAAATTGACATTACATTTAATCTGCTCTAGTATGAAGAAAGGAAGAAAAAAAAAACAATAGGAATAGGATAAAGAAATAGTTAAAAATAAGTTACAATACTTTTGCCTTTTGGGTATGAAAGGTTGTAAATCATAGGAAACAGAAATTGGAGGAAATTGAAAGCAACGCAGTGTAGGGAACGTCTCTTGAAGTATGTAGTGTTTTCATTAGGTGGTTTATGATTAATTGCGCCTAAATATGGACGAGGACTATGAATCGTGAAGGAGATGATGAGTGAGAAGTATTGATTTAAAAGCTCAAGGTAGAGACGACTGGCGAAATCTAACCGAGGCCCTTTTCATCAATAGGTGTAGGAGGAGGTGAAGATGATGAAATATTTTGCTTATTCTTTGAAATAGTCAAGTCGATAAAGGCTAGGCTTATCTAACACTAAACCCTTTATTTTTATGCAGGTTAAATGTAACTCACAATAGACATTACAGAAAGATTTTATGCCTTCTACTACATTTGTATCCTCTTGTCTATTTAATCTCTTGCCACCAGACTTCAATTTCTAGAACATTTTTCTGTCAGTTTTACTTGTCAAAATGAATTATCTGAATACAGTTTATGGATATGATTATATACTAGATGTATATTTTTCTTAGAATGATATGGAGGGTTACATGTACTACATGTTTTCTCACCCTTTGAATATAAAGACTTGTTTTAAGGTTGAAAGTATTGTTGTTATATTATCCGGATTTGGAGGTCAGGGGCATAGTTTACATGATTATTTTTGAATGACTGTAAACTTTGGTACTTGAGTAACTTTCCATATCTAGGGTCCATATGAGAAAGGATGTTATTTTGGAGGAGCCTTGTATTTTTCTTTTATTAAATTGTAAAAATTTTAACCAATGATGATTATGAAATGTTAGTGGCTAGCTGAAAATGCTTAAACTTATAATGCACGTAGCCTTTCAAACAAAACATTAGCCAGTAGAGGGAAGGTTTTTTATTAATTAGCTAAAACCGTTCATTTTTATGGGTAATATATTTTCAAATGATTATGATAGAAATAAGGTCAGCATAATAAAATTGCAGAGCTTTAAAACCAGAATCAGAGGGAGTCAGGTAAATGCAGAATCCCAGAAGGAAAAATCAAAAGATCTTTTTAGTAGTAGGCAAAAATAAAGGTAGTCCTTGGTTTCCTTTCCTTAATCAGTGGTGGTGCTCCGTACTGCATTCTATACATTAATCTTTTTATATAGATTTGTTATTGTTACTCTAATTGTAGGATACACTACGGTATGATAATTTTGTCATTTTTCATTCTTAGGCTTGTAGGTTATGAGTAATATTTGCAATTTTATGGATCAGCTGTCCAACTTGCCATTTTGAATAGTACTAATTTCATGTTCTCTTTAAGAGTTTTTGTGTACTGGTATGTAAATATCATGATTTTTCAATATTAATCTTACCCGATAATCATGTAGCTGTCAACTCCGTTGCCCGACAGAATTCTACGGAAGGGATACGCCAGCGATCGCTATACAAGAGGGGGGTGTACTCACAAGCGCCACCTGTGGCCAGGTACTGCAGTACTTCTTGTTGACACCACCTCAATTTTTCCTCTGTCGTGCCTCCGGCTAGACCTATATGGATACGCTGTTGATTCTGGAGTTTTTTGCTCACGATTTGGTGATGTATTTGCTCTAGAGTTTAGCTTTCGCTATTCAGGAAGTTTTATCATTAGCTTAGCTAGCTTTTGGAATTAATTTGATTAATTATGGTGACGAAGAGAGTATGAACTCTCTTTCACTTTTAAATGGCCGACCCTTCCCTTAGACGGAAGTGTTGGTGTCTAAGAGAGTATAGACTCTCTTTCTTAATTTTGCTTAACAAAAGTTATAGATTTATTTTATATCTCTCCGCCTTTTTAGGCCTCTTCGATTAACTTCCTTTTATTATAAACTTATTAAAATTAATTTTTATATTTGTTTATATTCGACCTTTCCTAATAGTAGGCGGTCTTTTCTTGGTACCGAAGTTAATTAACATTGAGCCCGTCATTTCGGTTTTACCTGTTAACATATTATGCTATTTTAATGTTTTTGAAAGAATTTCTTTGATAGTCTCGTACTGTTTTCAAAGTTGAACTAACGTTTTGTTTTGTCTCTGCAGTTGTTGACGTTCAGAACGTTCAACTTGCGCTCTATCGTTACGATAGAGAGAGAATTTTCACGGTGTCACGTTGCAGTAAGAGTAACCGTTTCTAGCGTTTTGTTCATTCTTTCTTAGCTTAATGGTTTTAATTCTAATAAAGGAACTTTTTATTTGGGAAATATTTCAGTTTTTTTCCTTTAACAGTAATATGTTTTAACGATATATATGATTGGGCTCTTCTCTCAGGTTCTAAGTCAAGAGAGAGAGAGAGAGAAAGAGACGGAGGGAGAGAGAGCTGGATAAACGTTTCGGTCAAGCGAGTAACGTTGTTATCGTTTTTGCTCTTCTCCCTAGTCTCTTTAGGGGAAGAAGGTAAACGTTTCTAGAGTTTTATTCTTGTTCTCAAGCTTTATGCGGTGAGAGATTTTAAACGTAGTTTATTTGATCTAGTGTTTAGTCTCTTTCCAGCCACTGAATTATTTATCTTTCATTAGATTTTTCTGTTACATTGTAATTCTGTTTTCGCAATTACTAACTTTTATGGAAGGATAGAATTGCGTGTTTCAGGTACAAACCACTTAAAGTTTCGAGTTCAGTGAAATAAGTGCAAACAGAAAATCAAAAGTGATAAGTGATTAGCGCAAAGTGTGTCAGTGTTGTGCGTGAGGGTACTTCTGTGCGTGCCAGTCGTCCTCCCAGTCCGGGACCTCTTGCAAGCTCCCAAGCCCAGGGGAGAAGCAATGTCGAAGGGCAAAAGGGTTCGGCAGGCCTTGATCGGCGCACAGAAGTATCCTCGGTGGTTGCGGGCGTGTCTTACAGAGACCGTCACTCCCACCCGCAGACGATTGAGCCCTTATTTTGCTCGTCTGCAGAAGAAATTTCGGGGAGAAAAAACTGGACTCAGGTCTCAAGACCTCTTAAACGTAAAGTCCAGACCTCTAGAGTTCAACAACCCGGATGCAGTCATTGGGTTAGCTCTGACTCTCCGCAGTCATCAGGTGACTGCACACCTCCTAAGAGAGGTAAGGCAATGCCTCAACAGACCTCATCTTCTGTTAAGGCTTTGCCTCAACAGACCTTATCGTCTGTTGATCCCAAGATGACTTTACTGCAGTCCATGCAGTCGCAGCTTGCGGTCTTAATGCGTGAGTTTCAGGCTGAGAAGGTTACACCTCCTCCTGCGAGCGCTCCGCCTCCCCGCAGTCCAGTCTGCCAGGCGTACGAAGTTGAGGTTCCTCAAGCTACCTTACCGCGTTCGGAGTTGCCAGTTACCAGCGTTGTGCAGCAACCTCAACCTTCCTTAAGGCAACCTCAACAATGGGAGCAGGATTCTTATGACTTGAGGCAAGATTTTCTTGCAGTTAGACCATCTTCGAGGCAACAACCTTTTGAGGTACGACAACCTCTACCATCCTTGAGGCAGCCACCTCAGCTCTCGCAGCTGCTACCTCAACTTTCCTCAAGGCGAGAGCCTCAACTCTTGAGGCTAGCTCCTCAGGAACCTCAACTCGTGAGACAGGAACTGCGTTCTGCGCAGCCGCTACCTCAACTCTCGCAGCTCACACCTCAAGAACATCAACTCGTGAGTCAAGAGCCTCTCTCTGCGCAGCCACCTCAACCCTTGAGGCAAGCGCAACTCTTGAGGCAGGAACCTCATGCTATGAGTCAGCCACCTCAACGCATGCATCTGCCACTTTCTCCTCAACTTGAGCCTCTTCCCATTCAACTTTGAAATAACAAATGACAATAATAACATCTCATTACTTTCATAACTTGCATTTGTAATCATATACATGTATGCCTACACAAACATTATGATAATGGAGGTTATTCGTATTACTTAAATAAAAAAAATATATATGTATTCCTTGCAATATATTTTTAACAAAATAGCAAAATATGGCAAAAATATTTTCAAAACAAAAATGAATCATGAGTTATGAATGTAATGTAAATATTATGTTGATATTAAAACCCCATGCAAGCATGCATGAAGTAATGCAGTGTTGCCAACAGGGCGAGTTTCCCTTTCCTGAGGTGAAGTAGATTATAGTACGTATATTTAGTGCAGCTTAATTCTACGATTATCATGCCGGCTATCAAATTCAGCAACAAAACAGTCTAAATCAATTCCCTCGGCACGTGCACTTTCATGGACAGTAATGCGATATTACTCAATCTAGCACTGGTCATGGAATTTCTGAGAAATGTTACACGCCATGCAACATGCTCTGCTTACCTTACAGCATGCTCTACATACAGCATGCTCTGCATACCTTACCGCATGCTTCTCAGTCACACATCTTTGGTTGTTGCCAACTCACTAGACTGTCAAGCAGTTTCTTAACGTTGCCTTCTAGTCTGCTGCTTTTGCACCAGTGAAACCCTCACTGAGAGAACTTAGCTTTTCTCGGATATGGTCCCTGTAGATGAGAAAGAGCTTTTCTCCCTCCTTCTGATATTCTCTTGAGGACTCTGTCATTTGGAGAGGAGCCTTTAGCTGCGTAGCCTCCTATGGACTTTTATTTAAGCATAACATGCTTCCAGGGAAGGTAATGGGTCCACTTCAGTCGCTAACCCCGTCTGTTACCACACCTGCTCCCATAGACCTTGAGCTGTGTTGCAAGACATGCAGTCCAAGCTTAGTCATTGTTAGAGGATTTTTTTGTTTACGGAGTCAGTGTGTCACTGGGAAGACGTTCAACAACCAGCAGAAGTGACTTGTTGTGACGCAGTGCGGCAACCTCAGCAACCCGATAAGGAGTTGTCTGTACGACCCAGACAGTCTAGACAGCTTCGGGTTGTCACTGTACTTCCTCGCTTCCCCATGGTTGACAGTTCACAGACTGTGCAGCAGTACCATGATCTTGTGTCCGGCTCCGTCAGACGACTGGCTTTTAAGAGCTCCCACAAGTCGTCGCTGTCTGGAGATTCTCAGATGGACTATGGATCTGACCAAGGAACTGGGCCTCCTGGTCAATTTTGAGGAGTCTCAGCTCGTCCCATCCCAGACCATTGTCTACCTGGGTATGGATCTTCAGAGTCGAGCTTTTCGGGCTTTTCCGTCGGCCCCAAGGATCTTCCAAGCCCTAGAATGCATCCAGAGCATGCTGAGAAGGAACCGATGCTCAGTCAGGTAGTGGATGAGTCTAACAGGGACACTTTCATCGCTGGCCCTGTTCATCGTGTTAGGGAGACTCCACCTCCCCCCCCCCTTCAGTATCATCTAGCTGCTCACTGGATAAAGGACATGACGCTAGAGACGGTCTCAGTTCCTGTTTCCGAAGAGAGGTGGTCTTCTCTCGCGTGGTGTAAGAACAGCTTTCTTCTCAAGGAAGTCTACCTTTGGCTGTTCAGAAACCCGACCGCCGTCTCCTCTCGGACGCATCAGACACGGGCTGGGGTGCGACTTTGGACGGACAGGAATGCTCGGGAACATGGAATCAGGAGCAAAGGACACTTCACATCAATTGCAAGGAGTTGTTGGCGGTTCTTCTGGCCTTGATAAACTTCAAGTCCCTCCAGCTTAACAAGGTGGTGGAGGTGGACTCTGACAACACCACAGCCCTGGCTTACATCTTCAAGCAGGGAGGGACTCTTTCGTGGAAGTTGTTCTAGATCGCAAGGGACCTCCTCATCTGGTCAAAAGATCGAAAGCTCACGCTGGTAACGAGGTTCATTCAGGGCGGTATGAATGTCATGGCAGATCGCCTCAGCCGGAAGGGTCAGGTCATCCCCACAGAGTGGACCCTTCACAAGAATGTTTGCAGCAGACTTTTGGCCCTGTGGGGTCAGCCAACCATAGATCTGTTCGCTACCTCGATAACCTAGAGACTCCTGTTGTATTGTTCTCCGATTCCAGACCCAGCAGCAGTTCACGTGGATGCTTTTCTGCTGGATTGGTCCCATCTCGACCTGTATGCATTCCCGCCGTTCAAGATTGTCAACAGGGTACTTCAGAAGTTCTCCTCTCGCAAAGGGACACGTCTGACGTTGGTTGGCTCCGCTCTGGCCCGCGAGAGAATGGTTCATAGAGGTACTGCAATGGCTGGTCGACATTCCCAGGACTCTTCCTCTAGGAGTGAACCTTCTACGTCAACCTCACGTAAAGAAGGTACACCCAAACCTCCACGCTCTTCGTCTGACTGCCTTCAGACTTTCGAAAGACTCTCAAGAGCTAGGGGCTTTTCGAAGGAGGCAGCCAGAGCGATTGCCAGAGCAAGGAGAACATCCACTCTCAGAATCTATCAGTCTCAAGGGGAAGTCTTTCGTAGCTGGTACAAGACCAATGCAGTTTCCTCAACCAGTACCACTGTAACCCAGATTGCTGACTTCCTGTTACATCTAAGGAAAGTAAGATCCCTTTCAGCTCCTACGATCAAGGGTTACAGAAGTATGTTGGCAGCGGTTTTCCGCCACAGAGGCTTGGATCTTTCCACCAACAAAGATCTACAGGACCTCCCTAGGTCTTTTGAGACCTCAAAGGAACGTCGGTTGTCCACTCCAGGCTGGAATCTAGACGTGGTCCTAAGGTTCCTTATGTCATCAAGATTTGAACCTCTCCAATCAGCCTCTTTTTAGGACCTCACATTAAAAACTCTTTTCCTCGTGTGCTTGACAACAGCTAAAAGAGTAAGTGAGATCCACGCCTTCAGCAGGATCATTGTTTTCACATCTGAAACGGCTACATGTTCCTTGCAGCTCGGTTTTTGCTAAACGAGCTTCCTTCACGTCCTTGGCCTAAGTCGTTCGAGATCCCAAGCCTGTCCAACTTGGTGGGGAATGAACTGGAGAGAGTACTTTGCCCAGTTAGAGCTCTTAGGTACTATCTAAAAAGGTCTTAACCTTTACGAGGACAATCAGAAGCCTTATGGTGTGCTATCAAGAAGCCTTCTTTTCCAAGGTCTAAGAACTCAGTTTCTTACTATTCAGGCTTCTGATTAGGGAAGCACATTCTCATCTGAAGGAAGAAGACCTTGCTTTGCTGAAGGTAAGGACACATGAAGTGGGAGCTGTGGCTACTTCAGTGGCCTTCAAACAGAACCGTTCTCCGCAGAGTGTTATGGATGCAACCTATTGGAGAAGCAAGTCAGTGTTCGCATCATTCTATCTCAAAGATGTCCAGTCTCTTTACGAGTACTGCTACACCCTGGGACCATTCGTAGCAACGAATGCAGTAGTAGGCGGGGGCTCAGCCACTACATTCCCATAATCCCATAACCTTTTAACCTTTCTCTTGAATACTTTTTATGGGTTGTACGGTCAGCTAAGAAGCCTTCCACATCCTTGTTGATTTGGCGGGTGGTCAATTCTTTCTTGAGAAGCGCCGAGGTTAAAGGTTGTGATGAGGTCCTTTAGTATGGGTTGCAGCCCTTGATACTTCAGCACCTTAGAGTTGTTCAGCCTCCTAAGAGGAACGCTGCGCTCAGTAAGGAAGACGAACTTATTTAAGGCAGAGTAATGGCTCAAGTCGACTTCCTTACCAGGTACTTATAATTTCATTGTTATTTTGAATAACTGATAATATGAAATACGGGATACTTAGCTTCTTGATATACATGTACACTGGTTTTCACCCACCTCCCTGGGTGTGAATCAGCTACATGATTATCGGGTAAGATTAATATTGAAAAATGTTATTTTCATTAGTAAAATAAATTTTTGAATATACTTACCCGATAATATGATTTAATTGACCCACCCTTCCTCCCCATAGAACCAGTGGACCGAGGAAAAATTGAGGTGGTGTCAACAAGAAGTACTGCAGTACCTGGCCACAGGTGGCGCTTGTGAGTACACCCCCCTCTTGTATAGCGATCGCTGGCGTATCCCTTCCGTAGAATTCTGTCGGGCAACGGAGTTGACAGCTACATGATTATCGGGTAAGTATATTCAAAAATTTATTTTACTAATGAAAATAACATATATCTCAACCCTTAAAACTGTTGTATAGTTATTCATGTCAAGTCATTTTGGTAATCCATGTTTATTTAGTGTTACTTCCTGGTTACTTTAACCTGGCCTATTTTATAACTATGATAGAAATAATAAGGATTCTTAGTTCTTATACTATCACATTCCTGTGTCAAATGTATGCAAGTTTTGTGTCCTTTTAGTAATTTTTCTTTGCCATATTGTACCAGTACAGGCTTTTTTATATTGCACCCTATAAATTGTATATACCTGGAGTAGTAATGTATTAATTGTCAACGTAACAATCTGGTAATCAAACTTTTTTGACATCCAGGCTGATTGAAACCACTTTTTCCATTTTCAGCATTGATGCTACGGAGGAAACTGGATATCTAGGGCGTTTGGTCAACCACAGTCGAAACGGTAACTTAGTCCCTAAGGCAGTTGAAGTCAATGGCAGACCACATTTAATTTTATTAGCCAAAACAGACCTTCCATGTGGCACAGAGATTCTCTATGATTATGGGGATAGGTCTAAAGAGTCATTACAGCACCATCCATGGTTAGCATTGTGATTACCAGTTAGGAATTAAATTTATATTAGTTTTTAAGTGTAAGTTGAAGCTCACTGGGGTTAGTCTATAATTTCAAACATCACATGTCATAGTAATATTAGAGAATGTGTCAGTATTAGATTTTATGAACTGAGTAAGAAATTACAGTATTTGTGTGTGTTTTGCAAGAAGTGTGATGAAAATTTAACTGAATGTCATGTGCATTTAAAGGTCATAGTTACTCCCTTATACATAAATGTTACATAAGTACATTCTCTGCATATTTATATAGTCATCATTGCTCTAGAATTATCTGCTATAGAGGTATCTGCTGAATAGCTACACATCAGAATGTAAAAATAAATCCCTGACTTTGATGTTTTGTGATACAGATCCTCAGTATTTTTTAAGGAACGTACGGAACTGCTTTTCGTAAAGATAATTTTTGCGTATTGAGAATTGCATTTTGAGACAAATCCAATGGATTTTGCATAAAGGATTGAGGATAAGTTTTAGCTAAGTTTAGTCTACCTGTTAGTTTTAGTTTCCATTCCCACTAAGAAGTCTTAACTATGTGTAAAATGCAGTTACCGATACTTGGAAATAGTGGTCTCCAAACATGTTTGGTATCTACTGTTTTGTAAGCCATTCACTGCCTTGACAAGCCTCCAATATGCAAAGATTGCATCGTGAATGCTTGACATTACAGTTACTCTGGACTGATGACGAAGCCTACCTAAAATGCTAAATCGCATCTTCAGTTTAACTGTCAAATTGAGGTTCATAGATGGTGCTAATCCCTCCTGTTTGGATAGTGCATCGGATTGATTCAGTAAATATACTGTATTGAGTTTCACATTACAACTGAAATAGCTGTTGTTCCTCTCACCCAGAGGATGTAACGGAAGCCATGAAGAAATAACTGACGTTTGTAGATCTTTGTTCTGTGATGGGTGGACTGTGAGAAAAAGGACCCACGCAGTACCAAAGAAGCATTTTAGCAAAGCTGAAAACTTTGTATGTTTGTTTTGGAATTGAGAAGATAGAAATGTACAGTTGTTAATATTTGGCCTTTGTGTTGGAAATAGGATTGAGAATGGAAAATTACCAAATTAATAATTGATATTGTTGTTGTTCAGTATGTCATACTAGTCACCAATGAAGAGGGTATTGGCGTTATCAATTTTATTTTGAATCTAATGGGTAAGCATTCCAAAGAAAATGGCGTTTTCTTGTTTTAAGATTATTTTAATCAGTTAAGAATGTAAGGGGTGGTGCTGTGTAAATGAACATTAGAAAATTGAGTATCAGTACAAGACTAAGCACGAGGTCCTGTTTATGGTTTTGATGTGTCAGTAATCAGGATTGGGAGGTCTTCATATACAGTACTCTCATTTTTTTCTCTACTAAAATGTTTTTCTTATGGATGACCTTGGCTACCTTTGTTAAGGGTAAGGATTGCCTTCTTGACTCATGAGAAAGGTAAATTGAAGATATTGGAAGTTGTCAACATACATATGTGGTCTGTTTTGCAGAAAGGATACTAGCACAGCTCTGCACACCAGTCTTTTTCCTCAACTCCCTTTATGGGAGGCTAAGTGTGATATGATTCCTGATTTTGGTTGTATTTTTTAGCCTTTTTCTTATACTTTTCCTTTTATTTCCATTTGTTAGTTGAACAGCAGTGTGAGAAGTGATAGATTGTCCTTACTGGGTGGTACATCTTGCTCATTTGAATTTAATTTTTATTTAATCACATGTAATATGAATTTTTTAAAGGCACTGGTTTGATGACTTATGTATGTGTGTAACAGCTGTAACATCCAGTGCTTTTGAAATGTGGCTGAATTAAGTTTAGTTTCAGATTCTTTTTCACTATATACTGTAGCATGTTTATCCTTGTTTTCGTGTCCAATTGAATTAAAGGTGAACATTTTGATATTAGGATATATAGCAAATTGGTTCATTGTACTGTATAATGCTAAAGTTTTACAGTGTGGAATGAAATGGGAACTTTATGCCTCATTATAAAATAAATTTACTACTGTATTTACTCTTCATGTTGTACTCGCTGCACTTTCCTTGTTTCTCATTTAGATAGGATTTAGTCTTCATATTTTCCTTCTATGTGGAATAAATGAGTACATAACTACAGGCATCTTATTATTGATGGTGTATGTAGTAGGGGATTGTGTACTGTACATTTGTAGCTGGCTCCGAGTTTATTTCTTCTACTTTTCATGCTTGTGTGGTTTGTGTAAATGTCATTTTTTTATATAAACTTATGCTTTTGATGGAAAGGTGTGTACTATGATCATTTAAAAAAATGCAATTACTTCTTTACAGTTGAATTAGTTTTTTATGGGGTTTGCACTACCCAAAAGCTTAATGATGCTCTTGTAATAAAATAGATTTTTTGTGGCATCCAAAGGGCCCTATGAAATTTTTTCTTTTGATTTTTTAAGTAGTATTTATTGTTGGTTTCGATTGAATCCTAATTTTGCAAGCTTTTTGAAAAATTTCCGAAGAATAATTGTTAGTGAATACCAAAAAATAATGGAAGATTTTTCTTCCACATATAGAAGTATAAGCTTTTGGAACTCACTCCCAATATTCTTTCTACTGTTAATGAGGCCAGTTTAGATTTAGCATCGCAAAGTAATTACCTCTTCATAAGGAATTCATTGAAACACAACCAACTCTGGTTATTTATACTTTTTTAATATTATAGGCTTTTTGGGGGAAGGTCCCATTAGAAACACATATTTGACGTTTCTATGTCAGAAAGCTAACACCATAACTAGAAATTAGACCAAGGTGCATTGGGGTGAAAAGGACAGAGTCGATAGTTAACCAATATGGGATATTAAATGAGAAATTAGGGCTTGAATTACTTAATACTTTAGTAGTAATAATGTCAAGAGAAATTGTTAGATGTGTTGAAGAAGAAAAGAGAGGTAATATTCCATCCTTTGGTAGCATTTAGTCCCCTAATGTAGGGATATTGGTGGTGTCCTATAGTTCATTGAATTTTAATCAATTACGTCAAAGGAAATTGGAGTGTCACAGAAAATTTTTGGGCCATGACGAAGTTGAGAAATGATGACGATTTTTCAACCTAACTTATTGATATTACTATGCCACGTAGGCACATTTCAATTATATAATATATTTATGATGGAAAAAAAGACATGAAAATTCTGGAGAGATTAGTTAAAGATCTAAAATAGATTCATGGGATTCAGCTGGGAAGAATTGGTGGGAAATTAATCTCATATCTTAACCCTAGAAATGGGGAAAGCTATTGTATAAACATTAATCACCATGAAGAGTGGAATTTGGAACTGCCAGTTAAATCATTTGAGGAAATATTTTTTTTTTAATATAATTACAAATGATAGAAAAAAGTTTACTAGATCATGCAATTTTATGCTTTTAAGGTACTAGTACTTTTAAGTGACTAAGAATTTCAACAATAGTTAGAATGTGGGAAATTTAAGTGAAATACTATCACACAAAATTGAATAACAGTTTATATATCTTTTTTTTTTCTTTATCCTGAAAGTTTTTATTCCACTTTTAAAGAAGAAAGATTGGTTGATATTTTATTTTTTCTTTGGAACAAACAAATATTTGCCTTTCTTCTTCTTCCATTCCTTAAATCTAAAACAACTTTATTAGTTTTCTTTTTTGGTTTATGGCAGCCCCCAATAATATCATTTTCCCAAAATAATTATGTAAGAACATTTAGAAATCAAATTTTGTATGTGATGTGTATGTCCATATATAGTGGTATAATGAAATGTTGGTAGCATTAATGACTTGGGAAGCTATGTTGAGAATATAACGAGATTTTTAATTGCTCTCCCTTTATACCATATCATTTGAGAGTACTTAATGTAGAGTAGTACTGTAACTTTCTGTGGCACAGCAGACCTTTTTCATTAAATTAAGCAAGGTAAATTTTTTGGAAAGGTTTGTTTACTTTTTTCGTACTGTGCCGTTTTGTACATTTTTCTTTGTTTTACTTCTGTGTGTTTGCTATGGATGTTAGAATTTCAGTAGGATGGTAGAAAAATGCTGGTTTTTCTTGCATGATTGAGTATATGCAATATAGTATTTATGAAGAGGAAGGGTTATGTAAAAAAGATGAAAGTGAAAATATTGTTGGGAATGTTTCCTCATGTTTGCTCTTTTGTTAACAAAAGTATCTTCCTAAAAGTTTCTTGTTTAAATTTTCAAAAATAGCTTTTAGAATTATATTTGAGAGCAGTTTTATATAGTATATCAAGATAAATTTAGGTCCCAAGGAAAGATGTGAAATCATTAGAAAGGCTAGTCATGAACATTCTCAGTTCTGTATATTTTACCATCATTACTGTTTCCATTTACCCAATCTTTTAACATTACAATTTGTTGGGATTTCCCTTTTTAAAAAATCTATATAAATATTGTATTTGTTAAATTTAAAAAAAAAATGACTAACCTTGTAAGGGAGGGATGCTCAAAGGTTGTTTTGGAAGAATATTTTAATGGTAAACATGGTGTTACTGGGGTCATGAAAGTTCTACTACATGAATATTCATCTTCTCTCAATGCTAGTCTTGAATTATTTTCTTGTAATTTACATTAAACCTATTTTTTTAACAGAATTTTTCCTCTTGATTCAAATTGTGTACATTGAATTAGATTAGTTGCATAATGTATCTTTTACTAAGAGCTTCTTTTCTTTTGAGTATTTTGCAATTGCCTAAAATGTACAGTTACGACCAGCAAGTTGGACCTCGCCAGGTACGAAATCTGCTAAAGTCTTTGAATCTGACTTGTAAACAATCTTCTACAACAGTCACCTTGTTTTGTGATAATTCTATTTTCCTTTTTAATTTTCATCCATTCTTGAGCATTTATTTATCAAATCATTTGCTGGAGGAATTCTTGGAATATCATTACCAAAGTTTTATCTCATCCTTACTCGATTACAGTCTAATTTTTATTGAATGTGTTACAAGTCTCATTGGGTGGCTGGAGGCTTAAGTAGTCTGACTTCGCGAGGTCCTACTCATTCTTTTAAACAGCTTATGCTGTGGAGGAGTATTTTTGTATATATTTTGTTGATGCTAACTGTGGTCCTACTAGATAGTATGGTATTCTGTATGATCTTTCTGGTTAAAGTTATTCATAGCGTCGAACTATTTAAGTGTTATTTTAAAAAGCAACTGGATTAGAATAAATTTGTATCCTCGAAAACTGCAAGCAAAAGAATTCAAACTATTTTAAGTACAGTATTTTCAGGAGAAATTATCCATGATTTATATTATACGACGGATAGGACAGATAATAGAATCTTATAGAGGCATAAGACAGATTTTAGATAGCTGTTATGTGCTTTCTGTTAGCCACACGTACTCAGGTGTACATTTCTTCAACTGGTGGTGATGGTGCAAGGTTGAATTGAATGCAGCAGTTTTGTAGGTTGCTGCAAATTTTTTGTCTGCTACACTATAGGATATTACCAACTTCCAAGTTTCACTATCAGACTAAACTATCAGATTACTGGTTATATAAAGGAGCTATTCTAAGGAAATTTAAAATTCGTAACAGCTGTAAGGCCTTATGACTTTGACTTTGTAGACAATTAACTTTAAAGACGAGTCTATTCACTCGTCAAGAGTTCTCTTTCCACTGTCGGGTAGCAAAGCTGTTTGGATTCAGTATGTATACTGTTTAGTTCATTTCTCATTGAAGAATGGATGTGCTGTAAAGATTTTTGTATGCATTACTGGAGAAAGTTCTGTTGTTCGTACCGGAGTCATGCTATACTTGAAAGACACTTGTTGCCTCTAGAAGTGTAGTGATTATGCCGAAACTGAATACTGAAAAATAGTGTCTCCTAGTTTATGAGTACTCTCAAGACACTTGTTCCGAGACTTGACTATCCTGTGATTATTCTACGGGCTTCCGGCACTCAAACATTGAGGTAATTAGCCCCAGGTCGTGGATTAGTCTGGTGGCTAAATAGAGTAAGCATAAAATGTAATGATAGGGATCTAAAATCTAAGATAATTGAAGATGTTGAATTTTAATTCCTTCTTTTCCCTAATGATTCGAGAAAATCCTGGGCTGTTCATATTTTTTTAATGATACCATTGTGAATAAATAAGTTAGCTTTCTCATGCTTCAATTGTTTTAGGCAGTCTGGGTGTTTTCTTTACTGCCCTTTATAGAAAATTTAACACCTGCCATCATGTGTCCTTTGTTTTTTTGTTAAGTCTGTGAAACACAAGCTGCAAAGGGATTGCAAGAGCAGTGTTTAACATTAGAGCAGCCCTGTTGGAGGGTATTGGTGTCAATGCACCTCATGTGGTGTACAGTAGGCATTACAAAAAAGTCTTTGCAGCACCCTTGTGTCCCCCCTTGCTTCACCCATATTTTAGCCTTCTGCTTTACTTCCATTCCCACTATTTCTTCTATCTAGCTGTTGAACATATTTTCAACTTTTATGTAATACAGTAATGGAAGGGGTTTTCACCCAGAAGCATCTCAGCGCTGAGTGTCCCCCTCTGGGAGGCATTGTCGCTTTTATTTCATTAATCAATTAACTAATGTATCACCAGTAGCTTTAGTATATGCTAATTCAACACTTGAAAAGTAACGTTAAATTCCATCTGCACAGGATTTCTTTAAAGCAATCTAGTATATGTAAAGGAAATTATTAAAGTCTTTATTCATTTTTAAGAATAATGCTTTGTTTCATAAATGGGACTTGGACTGACAACCTTAGCTTTATATCAACAGGGTTGTACCGTTTATCAACAAAGTACTACGGAGAGAAGAAGAATTGGGTATTTCATATACCTGTAAATGCCTTAGAACTGTATAGTATATTGAATTTACTGTACTTTAAACTACAGATTTTCTTTGAGACATCCATACGGTACTGACATCAGTTTTCCAAAGGAACTATACCTTGACTCAAGTTTAAAAAATCTACATTTCAGGAAAGCATGACACATTAGCACTGAATTATAGCATAAGACTATTCTTGAATGTGTTCCCTAACTGTCATGGGTTCAGATCCCACTTGCAGTAAGAATTTTTTTATTTATTTATTTTTTTTTTTTTTAACACAAGGTTAAAAAGAAAAAAACTATCAGTGCATGGTTGGTCCAATGCTTACTGTATGCTGTGGAAGGGTTGGCATGCCTTGCATTTTCCTGAAAGCAGGGCTACCAACGTGTAATAAGTTGGCCACCACTATTTCACTCTCGTTCTATGGTGTCATAATGATCTGTCACGCACTGTATTGTGCTCGGATAGTTT
The DNA here is from genome assembly GCF_036898095.1 of Palaemon carinicauda. Taxonomy (NCBI): domain Eukaryota; kingdom Metazoa; phylum Arthropoda; class Malacostraca; order Decapoda; family Palaemonidae; genus Palaemon; species Palaemon carinicauda. The sequence goes on along the minus strand of NC_090751.1, from coordinate 27,012,981 downwards.
TTTCTACTTTATGTACAGGAGTTCAGTATACATACTCTTGAAGAAAGTGTTTGTCATTGTATATTTATTATTTATACCTGACGCCATTTATAAAAATACATTAGATTTGTATTAGATAATGTTTGGGTACAGGTGTTCCTTTTCTTTACGCAGTATGCTCTTGATTATTATACAATAGTCATGGCCACTTATCTGAATGTCCCTGATAGTGCAGTATTTCTGAATAACAAGCATTGCCAATAATTTCTGTATAGTTTGGTGTCAGCCTTCTTGTGGATGGATGATGTACTGTGTACTACTGTGGTAATTGAGATGAGTGAAGTAGGTCAGATTTATGTCTTCATAAGAAAAAGAAAATTTGTGAATGGATAACTATAACCAAATCAGGTTTAGAAACTTGCAAGTGGTCAGAATCTTTATATCTTGAATGTGGAGTATTGAGATCTTATTAGCATTAGGTTGTCCCACAAATGTCAGTTAGTGTTGAATGCCTCATCCAATGAATACTACTTGTGCCTGATGACAATGAATGTTTCTAATGTGTTCAGGCATTTGTCAAACAATTAATGCTAAATTAGAGTATTAACATATAATATTATTCCTTAAATAACAATGATAATGAATAAGAGGTAACATCCAACACCTTTGGTATATTGGTCACACATGAATAGGAATATAAAACAATACGTACCTTGTGAGGAAATTGATTGTACTATTGTCTTAATGATATGGCAATTAGGTACTACTTGTTTATTACTGTTGACGGGCGTGGAACTTCAGTAATTTGCAAGGAATATTGTAAAGGTAATAATAAGGAAAAGTAGCATTGTTTCAAAGAAAAGATAGAGAAATGTGAAATCGTCTTAAACCTTATTTGTGTTTTATGTTTATAATTTTTACTTGAAAGAAAACAAGGGAGTTAGTGTTACACAAAGTATCTGTAGCAGCTGTCTCAAAACCATAGGTTGAGTACTGTAAAGTGTGAACATTAAATCTCAAAACAGTGAAAAGGTTATGTTGAAAAGGCAATCATTGAACAGCACATGGATGTAACTTTAGGAAAAGGCTTTGAATTAGTCCTCTTGCAAGCAAATCTAGTGAAAAGACAAACATTAGTTAATTTATGTAAGCACCGAGTCAGGATTACTAAGTAGACAAAGAATATAATACATTAGATATTCATTATGTATGTATGCTTCATTAATTTTTATCTAAGTCTGGATTACTTTTACAGGCTCTGACCATAAGTACAGAGTAATTATAGTAGTACAGTACTTTACCTTAGTTTACGAGTGATTGAATACGAGCCAAGCAGCTTACTTGTGAGTGAATGAGAACAAATCAGTTTGAGAGGATAAAAAATCAATTTGGCATACAAGTATTGTATTGGTCTGCAGTAAAACATTTCCTTCTGTATGCGCATTTTTTGTGGACAAGTACTAACAAGAGTACGATGATATCAATTACGCGGTGCCCATATGGCACACACCCGGAGTTCGTGTGCCATGTTTCGTGCCAATTTAAAGTACCATAAGGAAAAAAGCAGTCCTCTCTAGATAGGTTTCTTGTCAAAATTGAATGCAAGAGTGTGGAATAAAATGATAACCAAGTGTCCATAAAGTGTAAATTAAGTGATAGTGAAATTTTCAAGAGAGACAAACTCCTTTCAAGCGGCAACTGTCTCCGCCTCTTCTCTCGTGTCCCTCAAGTCAGCCACGGCTCTCCTCAAAGGTAAAGTGCGAATTAATTTATCAACATTTCTATTTATTGTGAATGATTAATATGTAATTCATTTTTGATGGCGGGGGTTATATAATTCACTAAATTCTGTTAAAAACTAGTATACAAGTACTGTTTGTGTATTTATGAACTTGTGAAATGCGTGGAGTAAATTTCCTTTATTTCTTATGGGAAAATTTGTTTGAGCATATGAGCAATTATGGTCACGTTTGTTCCTAGAACAAATTAAACCAAATTACTAATGTATTTAGTGTTTGTGGATGACATTCCTGCAGACTTTAGGCTTTATTTATAGTTTGCAATTTTAAATAATTTTTTCTGCTGGGTTGGTGTTTTGCGATCCTGACGTAAGCCACCTTGAATAAGAATTGTTTGATTTTCGAAATGGTAATGAAGGCAATTTTGTCACTTTACTTGAATGGTGAAGGACATGCTTCTGGGTTTAAAAAAGTTCTTATGTTTGCCACTTCCTGGGAATGGGTTTCTGTACACATTAAAAGGGATTTTGACATAGGAAAAATAATTTTTTTTGGGCGAGATAGCCATGTCGTCTTGATGGAAGTTCCTTCTGGCAACTTTCTACTGTATAATATTTCAGCGATTGATATTACAAGAGAATTACCGTCGGGTATCACAGGCTTCCAACCCCTGGAACGACTATCTGAAAATATTGTGTATGGTCAGGGACGTATCCTAAGATAACCATAGATATCTGCACCCCAAACAGACCTCAGTTTAATCCTGTAAGGGGAAGGATAAGTGAGGAGCCGCTACATATCCTATCACCTTTCGGTGCTCCCATACGACCCCGCCACTTCATTCCTTTGTACGCAGCTTGTTGCTTCTGTGTGATATTTTTGTGTGAGCTCTTTTCACCTTTTTTCGGAGATTTTCTTCATATGATGGCTTCCTCTTCTTCGTGAAAGTTGAGTACCTACCTTTCTTTGCCTTTTGTTTTAGCTGTTATTGCTTTGGTTCCCTTCGGAAAGTTATATTTTAGCTTTTGTGTTAGAGGAAGCCTGAGCGCTTCGAGTCCAGCTAGTTAATCATCTACACTAATTTAGAAAGAACAATGGAAGAGTGATAGCCTTCGTTATTTTTCCCACACTATGTGAATTTTCAGTTTCTGCCCTAATTTTTTAAAAATGTAGTTCATTTGGAACTACAAAAAAGACAGAAATTATAAAATAATACTGTATTTGGAGGATGTTAGCTGTAAAGTTTAGTAGTTGTAGATTTATTCTATATTCAGCTTAAGTTCTGAGGTTGTATTTCAGAGTAATTTCTTAATCTGTATCAAAATATGGTATTGGCTGTGATTTGTGTGAGCTAGCAAAATGAAAGCTTTGGAAATTGCTGAAAATATGTTCATTGGAAAGTTCTGTTCTGAGGGAAAATAGGAATAGCATCAGCATTTTGCCAAGCATAAAAGATTCTGGGAAAACTGCTCATAGTAATTATAGACCGACATCATCAGCCAAGCATAAGTCTTAGTTTACCTTGTGATGGTTGCTGAAACCCCTTCATTTAATCTACATTATCCAGAGCTCTTACTTTAGCAAAAAGGTAGAAACAAGCAGTCACACAAGGTATAATCCCGACATCCATTTAATCTTTATATCCGTTCTGAGATTTGTTACATTAATTCAGTTATTAAGAGGAAAATTTTGTATAGAAATGTAATTTTAATTGTTTATTCTCAATATCTTTTAGCAGTTAGGTATTCTTGAAGGGTTGTTTGAAATTTAATAGGTTCCCAATTAACTTTTATTAGTGCTCTTCAGCATAAAAATTATTAAATTTTTCTAACAAACATACCCGTTTCATGATTCACGAAAAGAAAAAAATACTTCTAGAAACCAAAAAAAAAGGTAGTAATATCTCTAGATAACAAAATTAATTTGTTCCAGAGTGGCTTCCGTATCATCATTTTTTTGTATGATGAGTCCCGTTTTAAATGTGAATTGCATAATTTGTTCCAAGCCCTACAAAAACGCCACACCAAAATACAGCACTTTATATTTGAATCATTCAATACCTAACCTAACCGTTAATACCTGTAAATGAACTAATTATTAGAACAATGCAATAATAAATGGAAAATAACAAAAATGTGGAATCTTACCTTTCGAGTGAGGCGATGTCTGAAAGCAAAAGTGGCGGCAGAGGAGGAGGACAAATGGTAGAAAACATTAACAAGTGGCAAAATACTTGAATACTGAACTTTACCTAATAAATAGCATAAAACATTAACACTTATCTTTACGAAACACATTGACAAACGGCAGAAAACATTAAACACTTAACTACTCTTGAAAAGAATTAAAATTTTTGGCCATTTTTTTCCAATTTTTAATTTTTTTTTTTTTACTTGACGTTTTGTACTTTTGAAATTTCATCAATTTGTTCATCACTAACGCTTTTCTGTCTTCTCGGATCACTTTGAGCTTCCTCTTGTCCTACCAATGGCCTATTTAAAACATAACTATCCAAGGAAGCTTGTTTCTGCCTACTCAGATGGCTTCCTTCTGTTTAAGCAGGGTGCCTATCATTAACGGATTTTGGGCATATACCTTAACAATCACACTTAACAGCATGCCAGCCTCATACTTCTTTCCCTGAACATCAGCAACATTTTTGGGACCCATGGTTAATAATGTACAAGTTACTAGCATCAGAGTAGGGAAATAACCACTGGGAGAGTGGGACAATGGTGTTGAGTTTACAGATAGTGACACATGAATTTTGAAATGATTTTCGGCCGCCGAGCAATTTTGAATTTTTCGTAATGCGAGGCGAAAAAATCTTTGTATCTTGTTTTGTATCAAGGTATCCCTGTAATAATGGTGATAATTTTCAAGTACTGTAATCTATTCATTATTAAGATTCAAAATCCTGGATGCAGAAAACTATTTAAGTAATCAGAATGAAAAAATGAGGTTCTCATGGCAAGTACAGTATTGTGAATATAAATGGGAGAGAATTGAGGTAAGTCTTGTACATTTTAAGAGGGTGTTTCATAATTACAATGTAACCAGTGTTATGTTTTTCCTCATAGATATCCTTAAAGATTATTAATTATACATTACAGCAGGTCAGCTGGTACTGTTGAAGTGCTTTATATTGAAATTTTCTTTAAAATGTTGCCTGCATTTTGAATTTTTGTATAAGGGCATGAAAATCAAAATTTTACTATACTGTATTTAATCTATTTTCTTTGACACTAGTCTATAAAATTTTTAAATTATCCTTCAATCACTGTAAAGTAACAGAGGTTGGATAGAATTTTAAATAGGATGTGGGGACAGAAGTAGAGTAATGTAAAAGGTTGGAAAGTGGTGCTGCAAAGACTAGTGATGTCAACACTGTACTGACAGAGGTGCATTAGTGGGTCACTTCACTCTAGTTACATTCTCTTAAGGACTTGATATATAGATAGAGCATTGAGAAATATTACTGCTAAGTGAATGTAGAAAGTGGTGGCATTGTATGGAGAGGTGGGATTAATCCATAAGAAAATAATGTGTAATATGTATCACATGCAACAGTCAAAGGATATGATAAGTTCTAGATTGCTTTCATGTTATAAATTCTAAATCACATTTATCTTATACATATGCACCCCAATACCCTTGCAATCATGATATGTTTCATCTGTGAGACATCTGATACTTCAACATAGGTACGAAAATGAAAGCTTTCACTTTGTACAAAGTATTTTCATACATAGAATACTTTTTATCTTGGTAGTAAAAAACACCTTGGTGATTACCTTTTATTATTTTATGTGAAATTTAATGGGCTATATTTACATTTAAACCAAGTGTTATAAAAACTATTCAAAGTTAGAGAAAGCAAATAAATTAACATGTATACTGTAAAAGTCAATTGTCACTCAGAAAAGAAATTGTTTAAACAGGACAACAGAGTTATAGCTTTGCTGTCACAATGTTTGCCTAAAGGACTTACCCATAATGGTTTTTAGCTGGGATTGGTGTTTTAAGAATATGTTTGGCCTCTTCCCTGTAGTTTGTGATTCTGTAGTTTGCAGCTTGTGAAGATTCATGTCACTGTAGTTAATTTAAAGTGTTGTCTTGGGTCCTAGGTTTTTTTTTCTCCTCAATTCAACTAATTTTATGAATTCAACTAATTTTATAAAGCAGATTTTAGCAAACTCCTTTTGCACAAATTAAATGTGGCTGTAATTCTTTGCTAATTTTTTTGCACACCTTTTTTTCCCAATAGGGGGCAGTGTCACTAATGCACCTCAGGCTTAGTAATGTAGGTATTACAGTACTTTGAATCCTTTCAGCATCCCTGTCCCCCCAGCTACGCTAACATTTTAGCCTGCTAATTTTATTTCTTTCATCTTGCTGCCTAACTTAAATTTTATTTCATAATACATCTGTGTTGTTTTACCTCAGTTTCCCCTTGATGCTGAATGGTCTCCCATGTCATGTGGCCCAATTTGAAAATAGAAATTATTTTTTTTTTTTTTAATTTCATTATGATTTCATCTTAAATTTATGGCATGTTTGTACAAGCTTTTTGTCATTAATTTTGTTCTTGCAGTAATTTTTCTTTTGGTGTATGACTTGTAACCAATTGTTAAGAAAGTAATTTCTTGTATTTCCTATGGCATCTGGTGTTTGACTGACCCCATATTGTATAAAAAATATTTTTCCCCTACACCTAGAAGAAGGAATGCAGTTTTAAACATTAGGTACCTTGTTTCATATTTTGCAAATATAGTTATCTAAATTATAATTTGCCATTAAAAAAAGGCTCCTGTGCCTTCTACATATGGTTATCACTAATTCCTTCCATCTTAAGTTTTTGTTATTAAATTTTTAATCAGATTAGGGGCCTCTGTAGTTGTATAATTTTCTTTTAGTTGTATTTTGAAGTGGATTTAGAGAAAAAATTTCAATTATGGTTGTTTGTTGTGATCTTTATCAAATAATCTTTTAACTCAAGCTGTAGGTTTACCCCTATTGCAGAATACACACATTAAAAAGGTTTAAAACAATTTTTTTTTCTTTTAATTGCGGAATGAGTACTTTACTATGATTTAAAAATTTTATAAATACTGTATTTGTTTTGTACAGTACCTTTAATAAACAAGGTCCTAAAATGGTCAGCTAATTTTTTGTTTGCATTGGTAATGAGGATACTGTTAGTTATGTATATAATTTATAGTAAATGAGTTTACACAGTGCAGTACATAATGTTGAAGGAAATATTCTTTTTAATCTAATTTGTCCAGTAATTTTAGTTTGCAGTTAGTTTTTCTTGATGTATTTTTCCTTTATAGTTATGATATTACTTTTTGGTCAACTTATTCATATGACCCCTTTATTATTTATTTCCCACAATGGTTTGTAATTCTGTGTTTGACTCTTTGATAACCAGTGATGCCAGTTTTTAGTAGTGTGACTAGTGAATGTAGAGTTGCATTTGTTTGGTCACAAATGGATCTCCTGACAGCTTCCCCCAAAAAGCTGTGTTAGCTGTAAATGGTCAGATATGTTTATAATGGCAGCATTGAAATTTCTCAGGATTAGACAGAACTTGGTGTGCTGTTGCTAGGTGGTGTTGACGGCATCATCTGCATTTAGCCACGTGCCTTGGAGAGGAAATGGGTCGTATAGTTGATTGGTGGCAGTGTGTGGTCATGGTGTGTGTAGCTGGAGTAAAACGGCGACCGATCATTCCTCATATCTGATGAAAGTAATAAAAAGATGGTGTACCTGTACAGATGTTTGTATTTTGGACAAGCAGACTACCATGGCCACATGGCTTCCAGTCCTTTGATGAAAAGTTTGAGAGAATCTAGACTAAGTTATTAAGCATTGTATGAGGCTAATGAAGTGATTATTGACATAAGTTTTTTTTTGCTGGATTAGAGTGTTACAGCTTAGAAAGATTTCAAGAACTTTAATTACAGTGAATACAATTTTGGAAATATTTAACTTCATAGGCAAGACAAAATAATTGTTCTGAAATTTTTCTTTAGTGCTGTGGCTCTCTCTCTCTGATTAGTACAAATATTATTATAGTGTTTAATTTTGAATACAGTAACATGAATTGATGAGAGAATCTCGGTGAAAAGTAACCCCAGAACTTATACGTGCACAAGACTAGATTGAATATTTATCCTTTTTGCCAGTTTACTATATTGTATGTTATCAAAAATGTTGCACTAGAAATAAACATTATGTTCCATTTAAAATTACTCTTATTAACCTTGTTTGTCTTTCACTCAAGAATTAACAATAGTACTGTTTTAATTAGCATTAGTCTGATTCTCAACTATTTTACTTGTCAAATTATAACAAAAAGCAATGGTAGTTAACTTGAAAATTGTACACATCAGGTTGACTGAAGTTTTGCGAAGGAAAATTAAGATTAAGTAAAACTTACCAGTCCTTGTTTTATATTATAAGAATCCAAACACCACCTGCAAATAAAATTAACTCCCAATAATTTACCTGTGTTCTAGTGATGACAAACGAAAAGTTGGTGATGATGGTTCCAATAGATCTCTCTAGTTTTTTCTTTATTTGAAGGGAGAGTCCTTGCAAGTTCTCTTCTGGTTTTTATAAAAATTTCTAATCTCATAGCTCTATCATGAGTGTGATCTTGGAAGGTCAACACTACTGTGATTATGTTAGAGGGAATTGGACAATTTTTAAATCTAGGAATGAATTTCTGGAGCCAAACTTGTGTTGAGTCCCTCTTGGATTTTTATGATTGACCTGGAACATAAAAATTGTTAGGATTGTAGTTTAAACACAAAGCATCATGGTAGGTTAAGATAACCAAGGTTAAATAAATTTCTCATGAAATGTGCAGAAATTCTAAACCCACATATTTAACAACTTGTCTCGCCAACAAAATAAATCTGACCATTCCAAAATAATTGCACTAGAAACATTAATTGGGTAACATTATTGAGTTGTTGCACATAATTAATCAGCTTTGATTTGCTGATTAAAACTGTTAGTATCACTTTCTTTTGTCATATTTGCTGATTAAAACTGTTAGTATCACTTTCTTTTGTCATATTTTTGACCAACTATATTGATGGAAGTTAGAGTTAAAGACTACATAATGGGCTATGAAAAAATAAGGTAGACTGGCATAATGAAAATAATAGCATTAAGATGTCAAATTTGTAATAACTTGTATTTTTCCTAACACAAACCTGGAGCTATTTATTAGGGGTACACTTTCGGCACAGCTGAAAGACCAGCCATGATCATTTTAGCAAGGAATAACCACCCCACCCGTTACCATTTGGGGAAGGTGGGTAGCCGGCTACCCCGATCACTCACACACCTGGGCTGAGCAACCACTTTGCTTTCTGGCAGGACATTTTGGGGGACAGCTGTCAAGACAAATTTGTATAAATGGCTCCAGGTTTGTATGTTAGGAAAAATACAAATTACTTACAAATTTGTCATTTGTTCCGACATAAATACAAACCCACCACTATTCATTAGGGGTGACTTACCTCTTAGGAGGGAGGAAATTCTCAACAACTGGCCTTGGCATTTGAGCCAGGCTAATTTCTTCTTCAATATATGACCGAAGGTAGTAGGAACCTTGCCCTTGTTAAAATCTTGTGTTATGAACAATTCACGAGCTGCAGAAGCTGTGATGGCGTTACTAACAATGCAGCTGGTCTTTAAAATAGGAACTCAAATCATAGGAATATGAGGCCTTAGATTTTACCCAATAACCTCCCTCGCAGGGGTATTGGGGACGTAACAAGTATTATTTCTATACTTAGAATACACAAGCGAAATTAATCTTACCTGCAGAGAAATGAGGTTAGCTGTGCC
>NC_090751.1:26993938-27002894 GCF_036898095.1 Palaemon carinicauda | reverse complement strand
TACCAAGTACCCAGTTGTTGAGTTCCCCAGGCTGGGGGAGAAGGTAAAAAGAAGATGGAAGCCAGTCATTCTTACTCATTCACCCCAGACTAACCCAGGTACCATTGGCCCTCAACCCTCTGCTACTTGTTCATTAAAGAGCTTGAGGTGTTTTAGTCCACTTGTTGTACAGCCACCAAAGGAACAATGGAGAACGTATCCGCGTTCCTGTGAGTTACGTCTTGCAGGTAATGGGTGGTTTAAGTCGTCTCACGCTTCCACACGCTCGTTTGCAATATCTGCGCCACAAAGTAGTTTCTCATGAACGTCCCTGCAATGTCCCTAAGGTCATGAGCTCAGGGTCATTTTTGAGGAGGAGGGTCTATATTGAGCGAAAAATCATGGCCTTTCGGATCCAGGAGGAAATATTATTTTTCGTAACTCTCCTCTTGACCTTCCCTGTGCTGACACACGGGGACGAGCAGCTGCTGTTCTTTTAAGGTAACACCTCAGACTCCTCACTGGGCAAAGTACCAGTTGGTCTGCATCCTCAGTTACAGAACATAAGACTATCCGGAATGGGCCAAACCTAGGGTCCAGCACACCCAGATTTTGAGTCTTGGCAATAAACTAAGGGACAAAGCTGAGTACAGTAATCCCTCGCCACTTTGCGCCTCTAGTTTCACGCCCCCAGTGCATCGCGGATTTTCAACAAATATAAAAAATGAGAAAAGATAGTGCGAAAGTTACGCGGGCGCTAGCAGAAGGCAGGGAGAATACATTAGAACATCAGGTATCAACACAGAGATGGCGTGCAACTCCAAATCCACCTCTCTGATTTGCTGGCCATCTCGGCTCCAGAATCTTGCAAGCTGATTGGCCATGCGCCCTGCGAAGGGAGACCGCATTCATTGTTCTCTCTCGCTCGTGTTGTTTAGTCTTGCCGCATGGAACTTTAAGCTGTTTTCTTGTGCTGTTTTAGTGCAAAATAGTGCTTGTGACGCCCTTGAAAATGGCTCCTAAACGTCCTCTACCCTCTACATCCTCTAGTGAAGCTAAGAAGAGAAAAATGATGACGGTGAACGAGAAAGTGAAATTATTGGACATGCTTAAGGAAGGCAGTAGCTATGAGTCTGTTGCCCGCATTTAAGGAGTGAATAAATCGACGGTTCGCTACATAAAAAAAGATGAAATGAAAATCAGTAAAACAGCCTCAATAACGTTCTCCAAGGAAACTAAGCGCGTTGTGACTCCTCGTAATAAGACGACTGTGGAAATGGAGAATGCATTATCAATGATGATATTGGACTGTCAGGAAAAGAAGGTTAGTCTTGATACCAACATGATTCGAACCAAAGCCAAAACCCTGTATGATAGCCTCGTTCCTGAGGGAAAATCGAACAAAGACGACGAAGGTGATAATGACGATGATGATGATGATCCTGCCCCATGAGAAAAACGTGGTATTGTTGCCAGCAAGGGCTGGTTCTAGAAATTCAAGAGGAGGGTTGGCCTTCGCAGTGTTTCTTTATATGGGGAGGCCGCCTCGGCAGACCAAGAGGCAGCTCTTCGTTACGTCAAGGAAAGGTCCTGAAATTAATTAAAGAAGGTGGCTATCTCCTGGAGCAGGTGTTCAATATGGATGAGACTGGCCTCTTCTGGAAAAGGATGCCGTCCCGGACGTTCTTTTACAAGGACGAAGTGAAGAAGCCAAGGTTCAAAGCCCACAACGATTGAGTCACTCTCCTCATGTGCAGGAATGCTGCGGGCTTCATGCTCAAGCCTGGCTTCATTTACAAGTCCTTGAATCTTCGGGCTTTGAAAAACAAAAGCAAAGCCTTGCTGCCCTTCTACTGGATGAGTAATAAAAAGGCATGGATAACCAAAGCCCTCACACTTGTCTGGTTCGTGAACTGCTTTATCCCGCAGGTGAATCTGTACCTCGCGGAGAATGAGCTACCCTTTAAGGTCCTCCTCTTGATGGACTGTGCAGGAGGACATGCAACAGACCTCCATTACGACAGGGTCCAAGGGGAGTTCCTGCCCCCCAACACCACTTCCCTCATACAACCAATGGACCAGGGGGTCATTCGGGCGCGACGAGAACTTCAGCCTCAATAGATATTGGCGGGAATACAACATTGCGACGTGCTTGACCAATATTCAGAAAGCTCTTAAATGAGATGAAAGAGCAAAACACTGAATGCAAGTTGGAGAAAATTGTGGCCAGACGTTCACGACTATGAGGGATTTACACCAGACGAAGTTCACCACTCCGCCGTAGATAAGGCTGTGTGGCTGGCACGGTTAGTAGCCAACGAAGGTTTCTCTGACATGACGACGGAAGACGTCAACTCGCTGATCGAGTACCACGCGGAGCCCCTAACTGACTAGGACCTTGTCAAAATGACAAGATCAGAGAGTGAGGAAGAAGAGGCAGCCGACGACGAAGCTGAAGAACGTGGCCTTATCTTGGACAACCTGCAAGAGCTCTGCAACATGGCACGGGCTATGCAACAAAGGGCGTAGGAAATCGACAATAACATGGTCAGAGCCATCGAATTTAGTAACCGTATTGACGGTGTAATGGCGTTGTGCAAGATCATCTTTGCTCAGATGAAAATACATCAACAACTTCCCATCACGATGTTCCTAGTGTGCCAAAAACATTTTGCAGAAGCATCAGATACTCCTCCTGCTGCCTCTCTGGCTTCCCACCGAGCCACTACGCCGCCTCCAGCAGTTTCTCCAGCTCTGTCGGAAGCTGCCATCGACGATCCACCGCCTCTATCAACTGACGATGAGGCGTCACCTGAGGAGCAGTAAAGCTCTCATTAACCTGTGCAGTAAATCATCCTCATCTTCTTAACCTCCATCATACTGCACAGGTGTTTCATTGTCATTTATCAAGATCTTTGTCATTGTTAGAAGTGAGTTACGTATCTTGTTATAAGAATAAAAGTTCTAAAAACATATTTATATACACGTACACTATTCATATCTACATAAGTATGTATTGTACATGTACACATACTCAATATTTATATTATTTATACATTATTTGTCTAAATGTAAATGTACATATACATTATGTAATAAATGCTGTGTTTATATTATAGTATTTATACAGTACTGTACTTTATTTTATGTACAGTATATAATTCATGTTATCAATATTTATTTGCATGATTCTTTAATGTTCTAATAACATATGCATTTATAGGATTAATATACACTTTGTTATACATGAACATGTACACAAAAAAAAAAAATGTAAGTATTAAAAAAATAGGGGGGGGGCGATACTTCGCGGTTTTTCACCTATCGCGGTCGGTTCTGGTTCCCATTAAATGCGATGTGTGAGGGATTACTGTATTACTTCTCCCTATCTCTTTGAGTGGGAGACATCAGAAGATAGACCGTGCAGCTCATCGACTCTCTTGGCCGAGGCCAAAGCAAGCATGAATACCATCTTCCATGTAAGGTGGCAATCTGCTGTCTGGTTTAATGGTTCGTAGGGAGAGACCCTCAGAGACTGAAGGATCCAAATCACGTTCTAAGGAGGAGGTTGAAGTTCCAACTGGGGACAAGTAATCTCAACTCCGTATGAGTAAGGAAAGTCCCAATGAGGAGGAAATATCAACTCTTTTCAGTTCAAAGGCGAGACTGAAGGCTGAGCAGTAGCCTTTGACTGCCGAAACCGAGAAAAGCATTTCTTTCCGAAGATGTACAAGAAACTCGCTATTGTTGGAATAGAGGCATTGAAGGGAGTGATACCCCTTCCACAACACCAACCACAGAAAACAGACCACTTCGCCTGGTAGACTGATGCTGAAGAGCGTTGAGGAGTCTGGCCATTATTTATGCAACACGTTGCGAAAAGCCTCTCTGTGTGAGGAGGTGGTGGAAAATCTCCAGGCGTGAGTTGAAGCGAAGCTAAGCTTTGTGAAAGATGTTAGCGTGTGGTTGTTTGAGCAGGTTGTGATGTGGAGGGAGATCCCTCAGGATCTCCGTGAGGAGTTGCAGGAGACCTGAAAACCATTCTACTTGGTGCCACAGCAGAGCAATTAGGGTCATTAATTAGTTCTTGTCTATTTTGACCAGGTTGAGGACTTTTCTCATCAGACAAAACGGGGGGAATGCGTACACATCCATGTTCTCCCACCGTTGTTGGAATGCATCTTACCAAAGAGCCTGGTGATCCGGAACTGAGGAACAGTACAGTAGGAGACTGACATTCAGGGCTGTTGCGAACAGGTCCACAGTCAGGGAACCCAACAAAGTCAGGACTTTGTTGACTACTAGATGATTCAAAGACCACTCGGAGCCCACTACCCGAGTCACTCTGGTCAGACTGTCTGCAAGTACATTGCGTTTGCCTGGAATGAAGTGACCAGATAGGGTTCTCGAGTTGTCTTCTGCCCATCTGAGTACCTCTACTGTTAGATGTCACAGCAGCTGACAAAAGGTACCACCTTGCTTGTTTAGGTAAGCTACTACCGTGGTAATGTTGCTCATCAATACCATGGAGTACCCTGCCAGGAACTGGTGGAACTGTTGAAGGTCAAGGAAGGCTGCCTCATCTCCAAAAGATTTATACGCAGATACCTTTCTGATTCGAACCATTGGATGGAGGTGGTGTGATGCGGCATGTGAGCCCCCCCCACCCTTCTTGTGACGCATCTGAAGAGAGCATCAATTCCGTGGGTTTTCGTCTGCTAGCCACCATCTGAGGTCCGTCTGTTCCTCTTGTCCTATGTAGACTGGAAGATCCCGAGAATCGGTGGACTGATTCCACTGGGATTTGAGATGCCACAGGAGAGATTTCATCAAGAGGCATCCTCCCGCAGCCAGAAACCGAGATGGAATCTCCTCCAGGGACAAGGAAACCGAAGGTTGGCAGTGGGGCAGGTCTCATGTAGGTGGAAAACCACGAGACGCTGACCCGTCACGTGACGCTGGTTTGCCGCGCCATGCAGCATGGGACCGAGTAGGGACAGGGAATCAATACCAAGAGGGGGAAACAACCATAGAAGGTAGATGGCCAAGCAAACACAATGAGCTCTGGGCTGCAAGCTCTTCTCGCCTGAGGAAGCGCTCTGCTACCTCCCTCAGCTTCTGAATTCTTTTGTCTGATGGATAAGCTTTGTGCCTTTTGGTGTCTAGTAGCATGGCCAGAGTATACCAGTTTTTGAGATGGGAACAGTTGAGACTTCGAGGTTTACCATGATCCCCAGATCTTGGCAAAACCTCAGAAGCTCGTCTAGGTGGCAAAGAAGGGTCACTGCCGAGTCTACTCGAATCAGCCAGTTGTCCAAGTATCTTGGGAGACGGATTCTGTGAGCCCATGATGACAAAAGGGTGAACACACCCGTGAACACCTAGGGTGCTGTGGAAAAATAAAAATACAGCGCCTTGAACTGGTAATGCTTCTGGTTTAGCATGAATCTTAGCTACTTCCTGGAAGACGGATGGATTGGGATCTGGAAGTCTGCGTCCTTTAGATCCAGTGTGCTCAAAAAGTCCAGCGGTCTTATTGCTTGTCTGACCGTGTCGGCTGTCTTGATCCTGAACGAGCTTTGACTCACAAACCCATTCAGGGTCTAGAGATTGATGACTGGTCTCCAGCTTCGAATAAGAGTTAGTGGAAGGAAAGATAGACTGAACGGGGTGCGATATCCTGAACGAATCGGCTCAACCTTCCAAGATTCAGCCCTGTCATGCAGCCACCTTAACCAGCGGCTTTAGCAGGCATCCCACCACAGGTGGACATATGGGAGGATTGCCCGTCCTAGTGGGATCGGCCTCGGCCAGATCCCCTCTTTCCCTTCCCTCCACGAAAGGACTTTTTGCCTTGAAAGGACTTTCTAGACAGCATCAGGCCCTGCTGTTTAGGGTCCCTAGCCCTATTTTTCAGCGGTTTGAAAGCTGGTTTCCTTTGTGGGTGAAGTTGGTAAGGCCTTTTGGATGAGGAAGTCATAATTTGAATTTCTCCACTTCTCAGCCATACACTTGACATCCTCTGGATCGAATAAGAAACTCGCCCCAAAGGGGGAGTTTCTCTGCCTCGCCACCTTAGCCTGAGGGAGTTGCCGATGGAACTTCCCAATGACAGAATCCCTCCTCTTCAGGATGGTGTTCGTCCAAAGGTTTGTCACTTAAAGGGAGAGGAATTCTATTGCCCTTGTGCCGGACAACAGGAGAATCTCCATCGACATCCTTGTGGACTCTCGAGACCAGTCCTGAGACTGGAGCAATCGTCCCACTGATCCTAACCAGAAATCAAGCCAGGAAGTTGCCTGAATAGCATACTCGAGACCTTTTCCTGGTTAAGGATCTCAAGAGGCCAAGAACGAGACGGAAGTTCTGTTAGTTTCTCGAAGGGCGTACCTTTCGAAAGTGCCTCTGTAGAATGATTTCGAGGCAAAGCTGGGATATGCTCGTTAAGGATCTCATGATATATCCTATGCTGCACATAAGGCGGCGGGAGGTGTTTAGCAGAGGCGTTGGAGCGAAGGGAGGCGGAAGAACCCATGGCATGAGCCACTGCCTTTTGTCTGGCACTCCTCAACCCCTTTGACCAAAGCAAAGCTGCACTGGCCTTCAGAGGTCTGTTGGTGCCATATACAGTACTGTACCTGGTCAAGGATGGTGTCCCCTC
Organism: Palaemon carinicauda; assembly: GCF_036898095.1. Taxonomy (NCBI): domain Eukaryota; kingdom Metazoa; phylum Arthropoda; class Malacostraca; order Decapoda; family Palaemonidae; genus Palaemon; species Palaemon carinicauda. The sequence goes on along the minus strand of NC_090751.1, from coordinate 26,996,254 downwards.
CCTCAAGAGGGGCTATCGATGGATTTGGCAGCCCCTTGATGGTACAAATGCAGGCTATCACCTGCCAGAGGGCATGTTGTCTCCTTTTGCTCCGCTTCCTAAAGCTTAGGGCTAGCGGCAGCTGACAAAAGATCGTCCTCATGATTGTTTTGCTTATCCACTTACGAGCTCTCACCCATAGGAGCCCGAAGTGGGTCGAAGTCGTCATGGGGATAGGCTGTTGACAGGGCAACTCCTGTTGACTTATTGGACAGGACTTCCCTCTGCTTCTCAAATCAAGGTGGAGCTCTGTCCAAGGACTTAGAGATCGTAAATAAGTCCTTCGCCTGTCTGCGGTGCGGCAAAAATTCCGCCATAAGAGTAGGCCTTGCTGCTTCCTCTGTCGTACAGAGGCGACGGGTCTCCGCAGAAGGGGGGAACTACGTCAAACTGAGCTGGAAGGTGACACTCCCTTGGAACCACCTCAATGGGAGTGAGGCAGAAGGAGTCTGTAAAGGAAGTTGCCCTGTCTTTCTTGGGAGAAGATGGTCTAATCCTCTTTCTCTTACCCTTAGGTCTGGCCAGCGGAACCCTAAACTGCAGGGGACTCCCTTGGAGTTCTAGAGCACCCTCTTTCCAGGTCCTCTTACAAGTAGAGATTGCCTTTTCTCTATGAGATGTCTCTGCCATAGAAGAGTCCTCCAAGCTCCTCCTGGGATCACCACAAGGAGAGACACCTGGGAAGAGAGGGATCCTTGGTGTGCCGCCCAAGGACTGGGATCGGGAATGGCCCCCATCACAGCATCCCGCATTATGTTAAATAATGCGCTCAGCCATAGGGGCCGTGAGCTCCTGATGTACTGGTAGGGGGATCCTTGGGGTGGCACGGAGTCCTGGGTTTAGAAACCTGTAAAGGTTTTGGAGCCCCCTTTCTTGCAGGCAGGATCGGAACTGGCCTTCCCTTTGGGGGAGGGTCTGGGCATTGGTGCTTAGGTGACAGCTATCTCGGGGCACGTGGAAGCCCACAAGACTGGCAAGACTGATGGAAGTCTCATCTAGCAAGGTTGTTTCCCTGGCCAGAAATACCTCCCACAGCCAGAAACCACGATGGCTGGCAATGGGGGCAGGTCTCATATAGGTTCTACATCACCGAAACTCGGCAGGTGGTAAGTCTTGTTTAGAATCGTGTCGTGTGAGACAATAGGACTTGCACGCTGAGGACCCAAAAGTCTATGAGGATCATGAGAGCCCGGGGGCTCAACGTGATGAGAATCCATAAATTCTGAGTTATGAGAGCTGACAGGCACAATACAATGGAGGTTACGAGAGCCGACAAACTCTGCGTAATGCAAGTCACGAGAACCCGAAGGCTCGGCATAACAGGTGGCACAAGAGCCCGAAGGCTCAGCATAACGGGTGGCGCGAGAGCCCGAAGGCTCAGTGTAACTGGGGTTGGAAGAGCCCGAGGGTTCATTGCAACAGGAGACCAAAGACTCCCTGTCTGAAGGCTCAGCGTAACGGGTGGCAGTAGAGCCATGAACACTTAGGCTCAGTGTCACGAGAGTCTGAAGGCTCGACATGACTAGGACCGGGAGGTCCCAGGTTGCGAAAACCCAAAGGTTTAAAGGTTTAAAGTAAACACAATGGGCGCCTGAAGGCCGGAGGTTACGCAAGCCCAATGCGTAAATGTCAAGAACCCTCAAAAGCACATCATGACTTGAGGTGTCTCCTAACCGCTAGGGGAGGAGCACGCCCGGGTGACGGGGGGGTCAAGAACTCCTCTACCCGACAAACCTCCGAAGGGGAAAGCCTAGCAGAAACCACCCAAGGGGGAGACTGCTCCAGCTAAGAAGCTTCCTCTCCTGGGGTAGAGCTTTGTTCTCCCAAGGACAACATCGCTTAGGATGGCCTGGCCCCGCCCTTGGGAGAGAAGCATAACCGTAATGAGACCACTGCCCAAAAGCGGTTTTCTCTCGCAAATGAGAGAGGCGTTGCCCCTGAAGGAGAATCTGCTCCCTCAGCGCCCCTGTTGGATTAGCAAAGTCCTCAGCATCGGTCAAGGGGAACCTGAAATCCAACTGAAGGGCCGCAGCACCTGCACCCACAGAATGAGGATCAATCTCCAAGGAGGAAGACAACAGCCTTCGCTCAGCCTCCGACTGAAGGAGTCCGAAAAGAACATCCTTAGAAGAGGGGCCATCAATGCCCAGTGATGGCCAAAAAGATAGAAGGTCAGATATAGAGCAGGCGCTCCCTGGAGGAAGGAGCGGGACCGACTCGCTAGACAAGTCAGTACCGTCCCTTGACCCACAAGGTTGACCTGGAGTAACCAGGGTT
>NC_090751.1:26948938-26988938 GCF_036898095.1 Palaemon carinicauda | reverse complement strand
GGTTTACCTGCAGTGGTTTGAGGTCAGCTATGCAGAAAACCCAGGATGTTGCTTTCCCCAAGAGCAGGGAGGATGAAGAAAAGAGTAAGGACCAGACATACTTTTTCATTCATGCAGTCTAAAACCGGGTAACAATGCCCTCAACCTTCTGCTACCTGTCCATTATAAAGCCTGAGATTAGACCAGCTGTTGTGCAGCCACCACAGGGCCGATAGAGAAAGTATCGAGACTCCTGTGGGTCCCGTCCTGCAGGTAGTGGGCTGTGAAGGTTGTTTGACGCTTCTAGACCCCAGCTTGTAGAACCTGCGTCACAGAGAAGTTCCTCTTGAATGCCAGGGACGTTGCGATGCCTCTGACATCGTGTGCTCTAGGGCGACGTGACGGAGGAGGGTCTGGATTCAGGGCATGATGGATGACCCTTCGAATCCAAGCTGAGATGGTATTCTTGGCAACCCTCCTTTTTGTCCTTCCTGTGCTCACAAACAAGGCTTGCATGCAAGTACGAACTGCAGCTGTTCTTTTAAGATAATGCCTCAGACTCCTTACTGGGCATAGTAGGAGATGGTCTGGGTCATCTGTTACAGAACGAAGACTCAAAATCCTGAAGGAGTCGAACCGTGGGTCCGGAACTCCAGGATTTTGAGTCTTGGCTGCAAACTCAGGGACGAACCTGAACGTTACCTCCCCCCATCCCCTTGAATGGGCCACGTCGTACGATAGACCATGAAGTTCACTGACACGCTTGGCTGAAGCCAGGACGAGCAGGAACACCGTCTTCCAAGTCAGGTGACGATCAGAAGCCTGGCGTAATGGTTCGAACCGGGGTCTCTTAAGAGCCCTGAGAACCCGAACCACGTTCCATGGAGGAGGTCTCACTTGCGACTGAGGGCAGGTAAGTTCGTAGCTTCGTATGAGCAAAGAAAGTTCCAGCGAGGAAGAAATGTCTATTCCTTTCAGCCTGAAGGCCAGGATTAAGGCTGAGCGATAGCCTTTCACCGCCGAGACCGAAAGGCGCATTTCCTCCCGCAAATAAACAAGAAACTCCACTATTGCTGGAATAGTGGCATCGAGGGGAGAGATACCCCTCCCACAACACCAACCACAGAAGACTCTCCACTTCGCCTGGTGGACTCCTGCAGATGACTTTCGCAGGTGATGAGACATCCTTTCCGCAACTTGTTGCGAAAAGCCTCTCTCTGTGAGGAGATGCTGGATAGTCTCCAGGCGTGAAGTTTAAGCGATGCTATTGCTTTGTGGAAGATGTTGCAGTGTGGTTGCTTGAGTAGCTCGTGTCATGGGGGAAGTTCTCTTGGGAGTTCCGTCAGGAGCTGCAGAAGGTCTAGGAATCACTCTGCATGATGCCATAGCGGAGATATCAAGGTCATTGAAAGGTTGACCGTTAGTCTGGTCTTGTTGAGCACCCTTCTCATTAGACAGAACGGTGGGAAGGCCTAGACGTCTATGTTGTCCCACCATTGTTGGAAGGCATCTTGCCAGTGCCGTAGGGTCCTGGACTGGGGAGTAGTACAGTGGCAGCTTGAAGTTCAAGGCTGTCCTGAACAGGTCCACTGTCGGGGAACCCCACAAAATCAGGACTTTGTTGGCTACTAGAGGATCCAAAGACCACTCGGTACGCACTATCCGCGATACTCTGCTCAGACTGTCGGCGAGCACATTCCTTTTGCCCGGAATGAAGCGAGCTGATAGTGGAATCGAGTGGACTTCGGTCCATCTCAGTATCTCTACTGCAAGATGGGATAGCTGTTGTGAAAAGGTCCCTCCCTGCTTGTTGATGTAAGCCACTACCATAGTGTTGTCGCTCATCACCACCACGGAGTGACCCGCCAGGGTCTGTTGGAACTGTTGAAGAGCCAGATATACGGCCTTTATTTCTAGCAGATTGATGTGGAGGTACTTTTCTGATTCTGACCATAGGCCTGAGATCCTCTGGTTCAGAACGTGGGGCCCCCACCCTTCTTTTGACGCGTCCGAGAACAGCATCAAATCCGGGGGGAGGACGAGAAGATCCACTCCCTTTCGAAGCTTTTCATCGGTCAACCACCACTGCAGGTCCGTCCATTCCGCAGGCCCCATAGGGACCAGAACGTCCGGGAAATCGTTGCTTTGATTCCACTGGGACTTGAGCCGCCATTGCAGGGATCTCATCCTGAGGCGGCCGTTTAGAACTAGACGGGCCAAGGAAGACAGGTGACCTAGGAGATGTAACCAAGATTGGGCTGGAAGCTCTTCTCGTCTGAGGAAAGGATCTGCGACCCTCCTCAGCCTTGCTATCCTGTCGTCTGATGGAAAGGCTTTGTGGAGATTGGTGTCCAATATCATGCCTAGATATACCAGTCATTGAGATTGGAGCAGAGAAGACTTCTCAAGATTCACCACGATCCCTAGATCTTGGCAAAGTCCCAGAACCTTGTCTCGGAGTCGAGGAAGGGTAGACTCCGAGTCTGCCAGGATCAGCCAGTCGTCCAGATAGCGAAGGAGACGGATGCCGATCCTGTGTGCCCACGAAGATATCAGGGTGAACACTCTGGTGAACACCTGTGGTGCTGTGGAGAGACCGAAACACAGCACCTTGAACTGATAGATCTTGTTTAGGCTGAATCTCGAGTACTTCTTGGAAGACGGATGGATTGGGATCTGGAAGTACGTGTCCTTTAGATCCAGTGTGCACATGAAGTCTTGCGGTCTCACTGCAAGTCTGACCGTGTCTGCTGTCTCCATGCTGAATGAAGTTTGTTTGACAAACTTGTTCAGGGCTGAGAGGTCAATGACGGGTCTCCAGCCTCCAGATGCCTTCTTTACAAGAAAGAGTCGACTGAAGAAGCCCGGGGAGCCGTCGACGACCTCTTGGAGAGCATCCTTCTTCAGCATGGTCCCGACTTCTGCCCAAAGGGCTAGCCCTTTTGCCGATCCCATGGCATAAGAGCTCAACGACACTGGATTCGCTGTCAGGGGAGGGCGAGATGTTATGAACGGGACGCGATATCCTTGGCTGATCACGGAGATCGTCCAGGAATCGGCCCCGAGTTGCTGCCAGCAGAACGTGCAACTTTGCAGGCATCCCCCCACTGGTGGACATGCAGGGGGATTGCCAATCTTAGCGTTTGTGGCCTCGGCCGCTCCCTCTAGGATTCCTGCCTCCCCTGGAGGACTTTCCGCCCTTCTTGTCATTGACAGGAAACGGCTGCTGTTTGGACAATTTTGCCTTTGCTGCCGGAGCCGCTTTCTATGTCCTAGACTGACGAGGCTGTTGTTGTCGAGGTGCTGGAGGCTTGTAGGGTCCGGATGTAAGAGCCCTTTGTAGGAGAGAATGGTGATTTGATTTCCTCCCCCTCTCAGCTGTCCGTTTCACATCCTTGGGCTCAAATAGGCTCCTTCCAAGGATGGAAGAGAGTGTGAGCTTGCAGACATCCACGGCTGGGACCTTCGAGTGGAACCTCTCGGTCACCGCATCACGATGCTTCAGGATCGAGTTTGCCTTCAGGATCGAGTTTGCCCACAAGTTCGAAACTTGGTGAGCCAGAAACTCGATGGTGCGTGTGTCCGAGAGGAGGAAAGTCTCCATGGCCTTCCTGGTGCTCTCCTTGGACAAGTCCTCGGATCGCAACAGGATGCCCAGAGACCCAAGCCAGACATCCAGCCACGAAGTGGGCTGCATGGCACACTTTGCGATTTTCTCCTGGCTCAAGATCTCTCTAGCCGAAAATGTCACCTGCCGGGCGGAGAGTTTCTCATGAGAAATTCCCTTGGTAAACTCTTCCACAGAATGATGGAGAGGAAGAGCTAAACAAGGCTCCCCCATGATCTCGAAGTACCTCTTCTGTTGTACACGAGGAGGTGGGAGGAGTTTGTTACTGGCAGAGGAACGGCTGGAGGAGGCGAGTTCGGAGAGCTGCCCCTTAACCTTGTCTCTGGCGCTCTTTACCCCCTGGGACCAGGGCAGAGCCGTGCTGGCCTTCTAGGGTTTTTGAGTGCCGTAGACTTGGTCCGGGACCGTATCCTTGCCTTCGCGAGGGGCGGTCTCCGGGTCCTTGAACCTGCTGAGTTGCCTCATCAGATTCAGGACCTGCCAGAAGGAGCGCTCCGACTCATGCTGCTCTCCTCCTGGTGGACTGGCAGCAAAGTCTCCTGTCCCCAACTGCTCTACTTGGGGGGACACGTGGACGTTCTCCTGGGGTCTTGCTGGCTCAGGTCAAATCCGGGAATAAGACTTTGGGACGGTCTTCGAGTCCTTGGACTCTCTCCTAGGAGGGATACAGGACTCCAGTAAAGAAGTCTGAGGGCTCCTCTCTGCCCCCACACAGGACAATTCTACTCGAGGTGGGGATCCTCCCATTGGTGCCGTGGGAGAATGTCTCACCTCGCTGGATTCTCCTGAGGACGGAAAGGCTTTTCATCCACAGGAGAAGGAGAAAACGTCTGAGAGGGGGAAGGGGCCTTCCTGATGGACTTCTTAGATGCCAGTTTAACCCTAGGAGAAGTCACCACAAAGTCTACTCCTCTCTTCCTCTTCGGCGGAGACGAGGCTGCCGTTGGTTTGAGGCCCAGATCAGCCAGGGCCAGCTTAACAGACTGGACGACCGCTCTGATCAGGGACCCAAACCAAGGGTGACGGCTGACAGACGCAGTGTCAGCGACTCCCGCTGGAGGGAAGGGGATCGGGCGATCCTTTGGAGTAGACACCACAGGGCCTGCCTGAAAAGAAGAAGATGAAGAGAGGGCTGGTCCACAGCTACAGCAAGAGAGCGCTTGCGCGCCACTGCGAGCGAGCACGCAGGAGATCGTGGGCGCGCAGGTAAAACCTGGCACTTAAGGGACTTACTCACATTTTGAGATAAGCCCTTTTGCCCCGAAGGGACCGGTGCCCATTGGATAACGGGTTGCGTTGGCGCCCACTGCGCATCTGTGTCCAGGAACAGAGAAGGAAATCTCCCAGGTCTAACAGGCGTAGGAGATCGTGAACGATCTGCTGAGAGGTCTAAAGATGCAGCTGCAACGGTCTGCTCATGTCGAGGAGGATCCTCTGCGGGGGACGTCGAAGGTGATGAACCGAAGAGGCGCCTCCTAACTCCCTTGTAGGGAGAAGGAAGGCCTCTACGGCGAAGACGACCTCGAGGGGCAGCAACACCATCGTCGGTCCTCCGAAGAGGAGTCTCTGTCAGTGAACTCCCCTGAGGAGGAGAATCACCCGCAGGAGAGACCGTTGGACTCAGCTCCTCCCTCAAAGGATGTTCGGAGGGGGGAACTGAGCCTTCAGCAACATCTGCAACAACAGCAGGGGTTTGACCTGACCCGTTGGAAGCCTCTGCCACAACAACGTCGACAATAGACAGAGGATCTACCTCTGCTATTACTGGCGACTGCTTGACAGCTGCACGCAACTGGATCAGGTCAAACAGGGCTTCCCTGGAGGGCGAGCCCTTAAGCCCCAAGGAAGCCCAAAGCTGCAAAAGATCATCATTAGCAACAGAGTTATCAATATCCTCCCCCGGAGGAGGAGGAGGAGCTGCCTCGCTATGGGAGGCAACTCCCTCTCCCGAACCCTAAGGTTGGGCAACAAAAGAAATGCCTACGCTACCACTCGCCGGCCTCTCAGAAGAGACCGATCGAGTGGGAGCTTCGGAGGAGTTTCGGGCAATGGAAGAAGAGTCTTTGGAACCTTCCTTCTTCAAGGAAGCCCTTGAAGGAGAAAGATCACGACTAGACTTCTTACGTCGCCGGGAAAACCCCTCCCACTGGGAGTTAGACCACTCCCTACACTCACTGTAAGTTTTATCCCTATCACACCGTTGACCTCTGCAGTACAGACACAAGGTGTGAGGGTCCGTCTCGACCATCGACATGAAAATCCCACAAGGGCGGTCGGGAAAGCCAGGGCACTTCCGCATGATAGAGAGAGAGAGAGGCCAACTTGCAACCACACAAGCTGCAAGAAAAAGCATAAAAAGATTAAGGCTGTCAAAAATGCGAGGGTGAGACAGACAGGTCTGATCATCACCCGAGCCAAAAGTGAAGTGAATCAGTTCACCGGTGTGTGAGGGGGGAGGGGTAGCTAGCTACCCCTCCCCTACCCCCTCGCTAACTAGCGAGAGGGTAGTTAACCCTCGTTAAAAATCTAATGGCTCGTCATTCAGCTACGCCGAAAGTAATACCCTATGTAAATAGTGTGGATTGTATTTAGGTTATGGAACAAATTATAGATAAAATATCAGAACCTCTTGCAGGAATATTATGTTACATAACAACTGATCAAGTATAGCATGTATTCCATGCCTCATGGTCTTCTTTCAGCACAGGTTCTTAGATTAAAAAGATGCAACCAATGAAAGGACTTTCTGTTCCAAACAGAGAGAAAATAGACTAAGATGTTCACTCTAATCTTCATAAATGTCTTTTGTCAAGTTTCCTACATTCTTAATTGTTAGAAAAGGTATTACAAAAATCATTCCACCAAAATGATATGACAATTATTCTTAGCTATACAAACCTGCGTCCTTTAGGTAGGGAATATGTTTCCGCGTTTAATTTGGATGGCTGTTGAATCGTTTAACGAGTAGATAAACAACAGGTGGGAGTGAGGGCCAGGAGCAGCCCCGCCCCCTCACCTGTCAAAATCTCTTCACTTATCACCTTTCGGCTCAGGGTTGAGATGGGTGGTTGAGGAAGGAAGTATAATCTAAGGGGCTCAGGGTTGTATAGGTAGGGAAAATACAAATTACTAGAAAAATTTGTGATATGTTCCTATGTGGATACAAACCTTTATCCTTTAGGTAGAGGGAGACACTTCTTGGTGGGTTGAGTCCTAGAATCAAACAGGTAAGTTCTTTTTCTTATCTTAAAATGTTGATCTACCTTGTCATCTATGGGAGCAAGATGACGACTCCTGCAACCGTCTATCTGTTTATCATTGGGATGAATAGACTGATAGGGATAGGCCTGTATAAAAAGATGGTACATAGTCAAAGAAGGGATACCTTTCCCACTGAGTGGGATTGCAGTCTGGAATAATATACCTGGCAAAGGATGACCAAAGGATTGGTATATGGATGGAGGAGAACTTCTGTAGGTTCTTAAGAATGGAGCTCAGAAGTGTAGTTTATCAGAATCAAGTAGGATCCAGCGAGGACCACTTCATCCTTATGATAGGAGCAGCATAGATGGAAAAGAGCCAGTTATTCTGCTTCCATTCCAGACATAAATATGACAAATTCGTAGATAATTTGTATTTTTCCTAACCATACAAACCTTAGTTATTTAAATAGGGTATTACTTTCGGCATTGCTGAATGACGAGCCATTAGATTTTTAACGAGGGTTAACTACCCCCTCACTAGTTAGCGAGGGGGTAGGGGTGGGGTAGCTAGCTACCCCTCCCCCCTCACACACCGGTGAACTGATTCACTTCACTTAGAGGTAGGACTTCACGGGGGACAGGGCTGGTGGGCAAGTATGATTAAATAGCCAAGGTTTGTATGGTTAGGAAAAGTACAAATTATCTACGAATTTGTCATTTGTTCCGTAACCGAAATACAAGCCACGCAATTTAAATAGGGTGACTTTACCCTTAGGTAGGGTGGTAAGTCCCAGCATTACTGGCTTTGGCTTTGCCTGGGGACTCAGAATCTGAGTGAGTAGCACTCGAGATAAAGAGTCCCTGTACCTCGTAAGTCCCTTGCTCTGCAAGGAACGTGCGGCTTACGTAAGCTTGTGTGTGAAGGAATGAAGTGTGACTTGTCCTAGGAAGTTGACCTGGAATCCTTTAGATGTAATTCTAGGATAGGACGCTCCCAATACCACCTCGTCAGGGTATGGGGGACGCGACAGTATTATCTTAATACTAGGAACACAAGGAAGCATGGTTTACCTGCAGTGGTTTGAGGTCAGTTGTGCAGAGAACCCAGGATGCTGCTTTCCCCAAGAGAGGGTAGGATGAAGAAAAGAGTAAGGGCCAGGCATACTTTTTCAATCATGCAGACTAAAACCGGGTAACAATGCCCTCAACCTTCTGCTACTTGTCCATTAAGGAGCCTGAGGTTTAGACCAGCTATTGTGCAACCACCACAGGGCCGATAGAGAAAGTATCGAGCCTCCTGTTGGCACGTCCTGCAGGTAGTGGGCTGTGAAGGTCGTTTGACTCTTCCAGACCCCAGCTTGTAGAACCTGCATCACTGAGTAATTTCTCTTGAATGCCAGGAACGTAGCGATGCCTCTGACATCGTGTGCTCTAGGGCGACGTGACGGAGGAGGGTCTGGATTCAGGGAATGGTGGATGACCCTGCGAATCCATGCTGAGATGGTGTTCTTAGTGACCCTCATCTTCGTCCTTCCTGTGCTCACAAACAATGCTTGCACTCGAGGATGAACTGCAGCTGTTCTCTTAAGATAGAGCCTCAGACTCCTTACTGGGCACAGTAGGATATGGTCTGGGTCATCTGTTACAGAACAGAGACTCAAAATCATGAAGGAGTCAAACCGTGGGTCCGGAATCCCAGGATTTTGAGTCTTAGCCACAAACTCAGGGACGAACCAGAACGTTACCTCCCCCGATCCCCATGAATGAGCCACGTCGTACGATAGACCATGAAGTTCGCTGACTCGCTTGGCTGAGGCCAATGCGAGTAGGAACACCGTCTTCCAAGTCAGGTGACGATCAGAAGCCTGGCGTAATGGTTCGAACGGAGGTCTCTCAAGAGACCTGAGGACTCGAACTACGTTGCATGGAGGAGGTCTCACTTCCAACTGAGGGCAGGTAAGCTCGTAGCTTCGTATGAGTAGAGAAAGTTCCAGCGAGGAGGAAATGTCCATTCCTTTCAGCCTAAAGGCCAGGATTAAGGCTGAGCGATAGCTTTTCACTGCCAAGACTGAAAGGCGCATTTCTTCCTGCAAATACACAAGAAACTCCGCTATAGCTGGAATAGTGGCATCGAGGGGAGAGATGCTCCTTCCACGACACCAACCACAGAAGACTCTCCACTTCGCCTGGTAGACCCCTGCAGATGACTTTCGCAGGTGCCGAGACATCCTTTACGCAACTTGTTGCGAAAGCCTCTCTCTGTGAGGAGATGCTGGATAGTCTCCAGGCGTGAAGCCGAAGCGATGCTACGGCTTTGTGGAAGATGTTGCAGTGTGGTTGCTTGAGTTGCTTGAGTCGCGGAGGAAGTTCCTTGGGAGTTCCGTCAGGAGCTGCAGAAGATCCGGGAACCACTCTGCATGATGCCATAGCGGAGCTATTAAGGTCATTGACAGGTTGACCGATATTCTGGTCTTGTTGAGCACTCTTCTCATCAGACAGGACGGTGGGAAGGCGTAAACATCGATGTTGTCCCACCGTTGTTGGAAGGCATCTTGCCAGTGCCTTGGGGTCCAGGACTGGGGAACAGTACAGCGGAAGCTTGAAGTTCAAGGCTGTCCTGAACAGGTCCACTGTCGGGGAACCCCACAAAATCAGGACTTTGTTGGCTATTAGAGGATCCAAAGACCACTCGGTATTCACTATCTGCGATGCTTTGCTCAGACTGTCAGCGAGCACATTCCTTTTGCCCGGAATGAAGCGAGCAGATAGTGGAATCGAGTGGACTTCGGTCCATCTCAGTATCTCTACTGTACTGCAAGATGGGATAGCTGTTGTGAAAAGGTCCCTCCCTGCTTGTTGATGTAAGCCACTACCATGGTGTTGTTGCTCATCACCACCACGGAGTGACCCACCAGGGTCTGTTGAAACTGTTGAAGTGCCAGATATACGGCCTTCATTTCTAGCAGATTTATGTGGAGGAACTGATTCTGACCATAGGCCTGAGATCCTGTGGTTCAGAACATGGGGCCCCCACCCTTCTTTTGAAGCGTCCGAGAACAGCATCAAATCCCGGGGGGAGGACGAGAAGATCCACTCCCTTTCAGAGGTTTTCGTCTGTCACCCACCACTGAAGGTCCGTCCATTCCGTAGGACCCATAGGGACCAGAATGTCCGGGGAATCGTGGCCTTGATTCCACCGGGACTTGAGCTGCCATTGCAGGGATCTCATCCTGAGGCGGCCGTTTGGAACTAGACGGGCCAAGAAGAAAAGGTGACCTAGGAGACGTAACCAAGATTGGGCTGGAAGCTCTTCTCATCTGAGGAAAGGATCTGCGATCCTCCTCAGCCTTGCTATCGTGTCGTCTGATGGAAAGGCTTTGTGGAGATTGGTGTCCAATATCATGTCTAGATATACCAGTCGTTGAGATGGAAGCAGAAAAGACTTCTCGAGATTTACCACGATCCCTAGATCTTGGCAAAGTCCCAGAACCTTGTCTTGGTGTCGAAGAAGGGTCGATTCCGAGTCTACCAGAATCAGCCAGTCGTCCAGATAACGGAGGAGACGGATGCCGATCCTGTGTGTCCACGAAGAGATCAAGGTGAACACTCTGGTGAATACCTGGGGTGCTGTGGAGAGACTGAAACACAGCACCTTGAACTGGTAGATCTAGTTGTCTAGGCTGAATCTTAAGTACTTCCTGGAAGACAGATGGATTGGGATCTGGAAGTACGTGTCCTTCAGATCCAGTGTACACATGAAGTCTTGCGGTCTCACTGCAAGTCTGACTGTGTCTGCTGTCTCCATGCTGAACGGAGTTTGTTTGACAAACTTGTTCAGAGCTGAGAGGTCAATGACTGGTCTCCAGCCTCCAGATGCCTTCTTTACAAGAAAGAGTCGACTGAAGAAGCCTGGGGAGCCGTCGACGACCTCCTGGAGAGCATCCTTCTTCAGCATGGTCTCGACTTCTGCCCGAAGGGCTAGCCCCTTTGCCGATCCCATGGCATAGGAGCTCAACGACACTGGATTCGCTGTCAGGGGAGGGCGAGATGTTATGAACGGGACGCGATATCCCTGACTGATCACGGAGATCGTCCAGGAATCGGCCCCGAGTTGCTGCCAGCTGAATGCACAACTTTGCAGGCATCCCCCCACTGATGGACATGCAGGGGGATTGCCAATCCTAGCGTTTGCGGCCTCGGCCGCTCCCTCTAGGATTCTTGCCTCCCCTGGAGGACTTTCTGCCCTTCTTGTCTTTGACAGGAAAGGGCTGCTGCTTGGACACCGTCGTCTTTGCTGCTGCTGCCGGTTTCGTCGTCTTGGACTGGCGAGGTCGTTGAGGTGCTGGAGGTTTGTAGGGCTTCGTTGTAAGAGCCCTTTGGAAAAGAGAATCATGGTTCGATTTTCTCCACCTCTCAGCTGCCTGTTCCACATCATTGGGCTCAAACAAACTCTTTCCCAGGAGGGAAGTGTCTGAGCTTGCAGACATCCACGGCTGGGACCTTTGAGTGGAATCTCTCGCTCACCACATCACGTCGCTTCAAGATCGAGTTTGCCCACAAGTTCGAAACTTGGTGGGCCAGAAACTCAGTAGTGCGTGTGCCCGAAAGGAGGAAGGTCTCCAGGGCCTTCCTGGTGCTCTCCTTGGACAGATTCTCGGATCGCAGCAGGATGCCCAGAGACCCCAGCCAGATATCCAGCCATGAAGTGGCGTGCATGGCACACTTTGCAACCTTCTCCTGACTCAGGATCTCTGTTGCCGAAAATGTCACTTGCCGGCTAGAGAGTCTCTCAAGAGACACTCCCCTGGTAAGCTCTTCCACAGAGTGGTGGAGTGGAAGAGCTAAACAAGATTCCTCCATGATCTCAAAATACCTCCTCTGTTGAACACGAGGAGGTGGGAGGAGCTTGTTGCCAGCAGTGGAATGGCTGGAGGAGGCGAGCTCAGAGAGCTGGCCCTCAACCTTATCCCTGGCACTCTTCACCCCTTGGGACCAAGGCAAAGCCGCACTGGCCTTAGTGGGTTTCTGAGTGCCAAAGACTCGGTCCAAGACCGTGTCCTTGCCCTCACGAGGGGCGATCTCAGGGTCCTTGAACCCATTGAGATGCCTCATCAGAGTCAAGACTTGCTAGAAGGCATGCTCTGACTCTTGCTGCTCTCCTCCTGGTGAACTGGCAGCTAAGTCTCCTGTCCCAGATGCTCTACTTGGGGGGACACGTGGACGTTCTCCTGGGGTCTCACTGGCTCTGGTCGAATCCTGGAAGAAGACTTCGGGATAGTCTTCGAGTCCTTCGGTTCCCTTCTAGGAGAGATGCAGGACTCCAGCAACGAAGTCTGAGGGCTCTTCTCCGCCCCAACACGGGACGATTCTCCTACTCGCGGTGGGGTTTCTCCCATTGGTGCGGTGGGAGAAGGTCTCACCTCGGTAGATTCCCCTGAGGACGGAAAAGCTTCGTCCACAGGAGAAGGAGAGAGCGTCTAAGGGGGGAAAGAGCCTTCTTTACGGACTTCTTAGGAGCCAGTTTGACCCTGGGAGAAGTCACCATGATCTCTACTCCTCTCTTCCTCTTCAGTGGGGTCGGAGCTGCCGATGGTTTGAGACCCAAATCAGCGAAGGCAGGCTTAACAGCCTGGACGACAGCTCTGATAAGGGACCCAAACCATGGCTGCTTACTGAGACTCCTGCTGGAGGGAAGGGGCTCGGACGATCCTTTGGAGTAGGTACCACAGGGCCTGCCTGAAAAGAAAGGGAAGAAGATTGGTGCCTAGACCTCTCTGAAGACCTCCCCTCCTCCTGCGAGTGCACTATTCTGCGCTTGCGGATGGGGGACCGTGAAGATGATGACCTGACTGCTCTCGCTCCTGAAGACTCGCTAGGAAAATCGCGTTGCGAAACCCGGAGGGAATTTGGGCTCGCGCTGGCGTTCGCGAGATGGAACAATCCCAGGTTCGCGCACGCGCGGAGATGAAGGTACGGGCGAGGGAGCGCGTGGGCATGCGGGCGAGGGAGCGCGTGGCCATGCGGGCGAGGGTGCGCGTGGGCCCGCGGGCGAGCGCGCGCAGGCGGGCGAGTGTTGGCGACCAGGAGAATGACGGCGCGTAGGTGAACGACGGAGCGCAGGCGAGCGATGGCGCGCAGGGCGAGCAGGTGAGCGACTGCGCACAGGTGAGGTTGCGCGTGGGCGCGCAGGTGATCTTCAGCAAGCAGGTTCGTGGGCGCATGGGCATGCTGGAGAGTGATGGCGCGCAGGTGATCTTCGGCGAGCAGGTTCGTGGGCGCGTGGGCGTGCTGGAGAGTGATGGCTCGCAGGCGATGGAGCGTGTGGGTGCCCAGGAGATCACTGGCGCGCAGGTGCGCGATCTGGAAAAGACAGATGGGGCGCAGGACAAGCAGGCGTAGAAGCGCGTGAAGGAGACTGCTCGTGGGCGAGTAGTGTCCCGTCCACCTCTGGAAGTGCGCACGGTACGAGCTGAAACCTGTGCGCGCCATGGCACGCAGGCGAGGGTTGACGAGAGGGAGAGTTCCGAGGGCGCGCAGGTGATCGCTGGCGAGAAGGCGAAGGATGAGGCTTCTTTTCTACGCCCAGATACGAAGATCGTAGGCGCGCAGGCGAGCGATGGCGCGTAGTTGTGCGCTGGCGCGCAGGAAAAGTTCGCTGGCGAGCTGGAGATCGTGGGCGCGCAAAGGAAGTTCGCTGGTGAGCTGGAGATCATGGGTACGCAGGAGATTGTGGGCGCGCATGGCGCGTATCAGGATCGGGGCACGCAGATGTGCGCTGTCAAGGAGATCGCTGACGCGCAGGTGAGCGCTGGCGAGCAGGAGATCGACGGCGAGCAGAAGAGCGCTGACATGTCGACTCTGCCATAGGAGATCGCTGGCGCGTTGTTTCCGACACAGGATGACTCTCAGCAACAGCAGGAACAGGAGAGCGCTTGCGCACAAGCAGGAGATCGTGGGCGCACAGGTGAAACCTGGCACTTAAGGGACTTGCTCACATTGTGAGACAAGCCCTTTTGCCCCGAACGGACTGGTGCCCGTTGGATAACGGGGTGCGAGGGCGCCCACAGCGCATCAGCTGCCACGAACGGTGAAGGAGGATCAGCATGTCTTCCAGGCGTAGGAGATCGCAAACGATCTGCAGAGAGGTCTAGTGATGCGGCTGCAACGGTCGACTCACGTCGAGGAGGATCCTCTGCGGGGAACAGCGAGGGCGAAGAGCCGAAGAGGCGCCTCCTAACTCCCTTGTGGAGAGAAGGAAGACCTCTACAGCGAAGAGGAGGGCGAGCCTTGCGACGGATACGTCCTTTGGGAGCAGGAACACCATCGTCGGTCCTCCGAAGAGGAGTCTCTGTCAGTGAACTCCCCCGAGGGGGAGAGACCGTTGGACTCAGCTCCTCCCTCGAAGGATGTTCGGAGGGGGGAACTGAGCCTTCAGCAACATCAGCACCCAAGGCAGGGGTTTGACCCGACCCGTCGGAAGCCTCTGCCACAATAACGTCGACGATAGACAGAGGGTAAACCTCCGCTATCACCAGCGACTGTTTGACAGCTGCGCCCAACTGGATCAAGTGAAACAGGGCTTCCCTGGAGGGCGAACCCTTGAGCCCCAAGGAAGCCCAAAGCTGCAATAAATCATCATTACACACAGAAACAGATAAATCCTCCCCCGGAGGAGGAGAAGGAGCTGCCTTGCTATGGGAGGCAACTCCCTCTCCCGAACCCCGAGGTCGGTCAACAAAAGAACGGCCTATGCTACCACTCGACGGCCTCTCACGAGAGACCGATCGAGCGGGAGCTTCAGAGGAGGTTCGGGCAACGGAAGAAGAGTCCTTGGAATTTTCCTTCTTCAAGGAAACCCTTGAAGGAGAAAGATCCCGCTTAGGCTGCTTCTTCCGACGCCAGGAAAACCTCTCCCACTGGGAGGTAGACCACTCCCTGCACTCACTGCACACTTTATCTTTATCACACCGTTGACCTCTGCAGAACGGACACAAGGTGTGAGGGTCCGTCTCGACCGCCGACATACAAGTCCCACAAGGGCGGTCGGGTAAACCAGGGCACTTCCGCATGATAAAGAGAGAGGCCAACTTCCAAACACACAACTGAATGAGAAAGCAAAAAGGATTAAGGCTGTCAATATGCGAGGGTGAGAGCAGACACATCTGACCATCACCCGAGCCAAAAGCGAAGTGAATCAGTTCACCGGTGTGTGAGGGGGGAGGGGTGGCTAGCTACCCCTCCCCTACCCCCCCCGCTAACTAGCGAGGGGGTAGTTAACCCTCGTTAAATATCTAATGGCTCGTCATTCAGCTACGCCGAAAGTAATACCCTATTTAAATAGCGTGGTTTGTATTTCAGTTACGGAACAACTATACGTTACCATTGACAAGATGATTACTGTCCCTTACAGGATCTGGGCTAATTACACCCATACTTGAGCAACCACCACTACACCAAGCACAAAGGTATCAAGGGTTTTGTGGGTACTCCTGTAGGATAAAGGCCACTTGCCCCACTGCAAGATTCCTCTCGAAAAGGAGGATTGGGCCTAACCACTGACTTTATGAGCTCCGGTCCTAACTGGAACGTTGACTCTCTCAGCAGTCACGAGCTCGATCCTAACTGAAACCTTTACTCTCTCACCAGTCAAGGGGTATGCATTACTTATTGACTACCAATCAGAAAGACACCTCTTTCTTGGGCTACCCATGCTAAGGAAGAGTCACTGACATTCAGGTCTGATGTATCGGGTCTTCTTTAGATAGCACTGCAGAACCTTCATGGGGCAAAAGATCTCTTCTCTCCATGCCACTCCATGTTTCATGTAGAGATGAGAAAGAGAAAGGCTTGAATCTGGGACTGTGCCACAGAAATGTTTGAGTTGGCCATGTGCCCTGGCACTAAACTGAGAAGCTCCTAAAATGTAGGAGATCAAGGCAGAGAGACCTTGTCATTTCCTTAAACTCTTCGCTAATTAAAGGGAGCAGAAAGTCTTGCACATCAGAACTATGACCAAGGCCTTCTTAATGGCTCAGGAGAGGTACCGAGATTAAGAAGACTATTATAAGCACTACCAAGCATAGTCAATTTCTATGAGAAGGAGAGACCTATCCTCTTCCATCGAAAGACCATGCTCAAGTCTCAGCAATAACCCTGATGGCTGCTACAGAGAAGAGCTTCTCCCAGACAAAAAGTAGTAGCACTCCACGATCTGGTCTAGAGATGATCGGAGTCGAGAAGAATCCTTTTTTTGATATCCATCAAAGCGAATGGCTCACTTACCTGGGAGAGTGAGGGATAAAGGGAGTTCCTGCAGGATCTTGACAGGGCAGAATGGGAAACCATTTGGCATAAGGCTGTCTAGAAGCCACCCAAATCAAGAGTACGGGCATAATCCTGCACAATAGTTTACCCAACAGACCAGGGTTAAACGGAGATGGCATAACCTTCCGAGTGAACTCACAGGTATTGGTAGGCAACTTCGAACACACACCATGGGGTTCGATAGGAGGGGGGTTAAAACCATATGACAAACAAATGGTTACACCCGCATGTGGTGACCACTGACTCTACAGCCTTCCCTTGGCAGCTAAGTGTGCCTGCTAGCCCATTCCTCTTGTTCGGAATGTGACAGGCTGACAATTTCCCGGCGTAGAATGCCATCCCAGAAGGAATGTACTTTGTTAGCTCATGGAGCTAGATGCAAGCCAATACGTACAGTGGTATTTTTGCAACAACCCAACCAATGCCTCCTCAGCAATCTTAGAAGACTTGCAGTGCTATAAAGGCTACTAGCCCCGGGACATCTAAGAGAAGATGCTTCTTCCTCTAACCACACCGGTGTATGCCCCTTCCTTCCTTTGATCCATTTGAGCACAGTTACATGTCAAGAGGTGAAGAGTTGAGTGGGACTCTCCTATGAGGGTTCCTCATTAGCCAATAGGTAAGACTGACCCAAGCCTCCCATTCTGTCAGCACGAGGAGGGATGGCAATCCCTGGTGAAGGTGCTAATGTAGTTTGATGCATGACATTCTCAGGTGGGGGACAGTGGCTGAAAAAATTCTGTCTGCACCATGGAAGTTTTGTATGACAGTACAGATGCATTACCTCCTTGGGCTGGCTGATGTGATTGTCTCGGGATTGTCTAACTGATCCAGTCTGACTGTTACCATCACGACCATGCACTTCAACATCGGCTTGGGTAAGAAATTTGACTTTCCTCGATTATCACAATCTCGATCATGACAAAGAAAGCCGAGCTCAATCCTGTCACTACTGCCAAACAAAGGAGACCAAGATCACCCACTCTAGGTATACATCCATAGTCGTACCTATCCCACGAGGTGGCCCAAGTTACTACCCAGGTAAACATCTGAATGAACACCAGAGGAGCAGTACCCAGTTAGGAGCCCAGAGGCCTGATTGGTACATCGAACCGTAGCGAGAGAAGGGAGGCACTCGTAATGGATTGATGCACAGGTACTAAAAAAAAAAAAAAAAAAGTCCTTCTGATCCACAGAAAACGTGAACTATTTCTCTAATGGATTTCTTCAATTGATCCCCTCCAACATTCCTCTTACCTCTGTCCACAAAAGCAAGGTTCTCAGAAATGTTGGAAGAACGGACAAGTACAGTACTCTATCGGCAAAAGGGAGAAAGCGGGGGTCAAAGGGCTGACGTGGGTAGTAAGCACATGTTCCGAAAGACACAATAACCAAGGCTCAGCCCCTTGCTTCTGCTGGTTTGCCAAAGGCATGACAAGCTATCAACCTACTCTGATAGAAGACAAAAAGTGAGGTGAAAGGTGCAAAGCATATCCCTTTCTTCTGCCACACCACTGCCTGGAAGAAACGGTTAGGGTAACTAGAAAGAGCTGCATGTATTGGCTCCTTCCAGAAGTTGTGTGCGGTCCTGTAAGGTAGATGTCTAGAAAATGCCCAAGGCCCTTCCTTTCAAATTCCATAAGGAAGAGTTCCAAAGTGAAAAAGTAACTTCCAAAGAAATATGGCCTTGGAAGCAGGTGCCACAGGCCTTTGAGGGACACCTAATACTGCCCAAAGACTGAAGGCCTCCTGAAAGACAGAGCCCCAAAATCCTTCCTCTGACCATTGCACCCTCAAAAGTGTGCACAGACATTAGTCAGAAGTACTGATCCAGAACGTCTGTCTCGTTCGGCACCGAACTCTGAGTGCCCTCTTACCTAGCAAGAATAGGCTGACTGTATAATAGGAGAACGAGGGAAGCCAAAAAAGGCCAGTAACAGTGGGAAAAGATCCCCGAAACTGATACAACAGACATGGAAGGACTACTTATACTGTTCCTCTGCTAGATGGAGTGGAAGGATGGACCATGGCCCCACACCTAACAGGGAAAAGATCCCGCTGGCCCCAAACTCTCGGTGTTTTAGCAAGCACCTGCGTGCAAACAAGACTTTGAATGGTGCAATCCTCTCACCATGCACTACCCAAGTATTGCGAGTTGCAGGAGGAAGAGAAGTGCAATGTACCGGCAGGATTGGCGTCAATGACCTTCGATATAAGGATGCCAGAGAACTTCAAATCAATCAATCAATCCTAACAGGAGAGATGGAGAATGCTGAAGGTCCTTCATCAACTGGAGGATAACAAGTGTCCAGGGAGGAACCTAAATCCTGGCTGCTTCCCTGGTTACTGGATACCCAGGAGACCCAATCCACAACGGCAGAGGGACATGACACAGGGTCATGGCCCAGCCACATTGGTCCTGGGGGCCAACACGCAAAACTGTACCCAGTACCACCATGCTATCAAGGTAGCCAGGGCACCTAAGCCAGACCCGATGGGAGATTGTGATAAGGGATCACGCCACTGCCACGTGTATGGGTTCGAAAACATGGAAACGACACCAGACTATTTAACGTGAGTCACGGCTCTATGGCTTAAGGCTCGGGGCTCGAACTCGAGGTTCAATGGTCCTGCCACGTGCATCGGCATCACTGAGGTCAAACTTGTCCCAACCAGACATCAAGGTAGTCGGGGGATCCAAGCCTGGCACTAATAGGGCAAGGTGTGAAACTGTGGCAATGGGCAGCAATTCTGTGCAATCCCCCCCCCTCCCCGAAACACATTGCCTACATGAACAATCCAGAAACTAGACCCAAACTGTGGCTCCATGACCAAGAACCGGGGTCACACCTTGGCCCTGTGCATGATGTCTATCCTACCTGGTTAAAGAAGCAACTGGAGACCACATGCCCGCAACACTGGCCCAACGCAAGATGAAGCAGAGAACCCTTCGAGGTCAAGAAACTAGGTCATGGCCACTGGCC
Source organism: Palaemon carinicauda (assembly GCF_036898095.1). Lineage (NCBI taxonomy): Eukaryota > Metazoa > Arthropoda > Malacostraca > Decapoda > Palaemonidae > Palaemon > Palaemon carinicauda. Next base: position 26,969,820 of record NC_090751.1, on the reverse strand, counting down.
ATTTCCTAGGTGCGGGGGGGAAGAGAGAGAGAGAGAGAGAGAGAGAGAGAGAGAGAGATAGAGAGAGAGAGAGAGAGAATGGGGATGTCACCCATGTCAACTCTTTGCTACCGAGATTACCTGGGACTTGCGCTCCGTGTGGGCTGAGGTTTGAAGCTATTACCCGGCCTCGGGTCTAGGGCAACACTTGTCCAGCTTGGGCCAAGACCTAACCTTGTACATTAGCCCCAGAGGCCTTAAACACAAAGCCGTAAAACCAGTCCCGCTTGGCTACCGGGGTAGCAAAGGACCCAAAGTCTGACCCCATGCATTGGCCAAGGGGACCTAAACACGGAGCAGCAAACAGTCCTGCTTGGCTACCTGAGTAGTCAGGGAAAAAAGCCGGGCCCCATGTGGCAGAGGTTCAAGATCATGACACAGGGTCATGGCCTCAAACACAGGAGACGAAAACAAAGGGTTTTGGCCTCAACCCCAGGGGGCGAAAACAAACGGCCATGGTGCCACCCACAATTGCTACGTGAGATGGTGTCGAGGAGCCCTTTGCTACGACTACGCTGACAAGCCTTCCTTGACTTCCTCATCTTAGAAGAAGTGACAGTCGGAAGCCGAAGAGGCAGAGTTGAAATCTAGGAAACCCCCTACAAAGACGCTTCCTCAAGGAAAGAACCCTAGGGATTGGTCCAATAGGAACCACAACACTGGGGAATACTGTCACAAGGAGTGAAGTCACACTTATGGGGGAGAAGAAGCCCCAGACACAAAAGTCAGGGTGAAGCGCAGTGTGACCGGATCAGGGAGCTGCACAGAAAAACCAACCCCAGTACCAGGGGAACATTTCCCTTGGCCCCATGGGCTCTAGGGAGGGGGCACCACTTTGGACATCGCCAGAAAACTAACACTGGGGACATAGAACGCTCATCACCACTGGCACCACCAAGGAGACAATGGGAAGCTTACCTGAAAGACCTAAGAAGGCCAAAACCTTGTGTCACACTTGTCGTCGCGGGGTAGCACAAACGGGGAAGAGCCTCCAACCTCCTATGGGGTGCAGCGAACACAGGAGGAACCAAGCACGCCACCAGAACCTGAAAACCCACCAATGTAGTACCGAAGGCTCCTTTTTCCTCCCACACACTCCCCAGGAAATGAGCCACAGAAATAAGTATACAAGCAGTGGAAGGAAGAAGCAAAGCTCTCTTCCTTCCTCTCCTCCCTAAGAATACATCTGCCACCGCAAAAGGAGGCCATGATCTACTTCTGTACCATGGCCTTCCACTATCTTGGAATAGAGCTCTCTTACTTGAGGGTATACTTGCTGTTTTATCTTATTTCCTTTCTTGCTTTTTTTAAGGTTTTATAGTTTATATATGAAAGATCCAATTTAATATTCTTTCCCACCATTATCCCTAAATTAAGGTATCAGTTGCCTGATGGCTTATAATTTGGCAGAGGGGTTTTACAATTGCATGCCTTTGAACTCAACCACAGTTACTGGTGGTGGGTATAACCTTTGCCTATATAGTCCAACTGTAAGGCAATAGTTTCCACACTTATTGGCAATGGGCCTAGACTTTTGGCAAAAATCAAATCTAAAAGGCAGGAGGTGTCCTTTTAGTCACTTTCTACTACATACAGGACATCATTGGTAGTATTTTCAACTCCCTACTGTAAATTACATGTAGTTCAATATTGATGTTTAGTTAGAAGCAGAGCCTGAATTGACAGGGTATACCAGTGCAGGAGAGCCAAGCCATGGATAACAGGGATTTACATGGCTTTGCAAGTACAGTAGTTACCTAGATGGTGTACAGATTGCACTGGACTTAGTGATACTGGATAAACGATCAGGTTTGGTGTATGTTATAGTTCTTATTCCCGAACTTAGTCATATCCTATACCTTATTGTGCACGGTTGTAATCGATTGTAAAGGGATATACCCTTGGCCTTAATTCAATGAATACAGATAAATATCCGACAGTGATACTGTACTTTCAATATCATTCACCAAGAGGCCAAATACAGATTCAGGATCATCTAAATTTGGACTACCCTCAGTGATGGTGAAAAGTTCAACCTTTATCAGAAATTCCCCCTCACTACCACTCTTGACAGCCAAGTTACAACCAGAGGCAGAAACAGACACCGACATTATCATCATTGATGGTGCAGCATTGGTAAACAGTCTACCCTCCCCTAAAAATGTTTAAAGACGTTCAACAAGTACGCAAGGCTCAACGTCCTTCTTACAATACAGTACAAGCATACTCTACCAGGTACAAGAGAACAAACATTGTTTTTGATGCCTACAAGCTATTTAGCTTGAAAGCTCAAAGTTGATCAAAGCAAGGATGCAGCGTGAGACACGAGGTCACCAGGTTGTGGCAGGCTGCATCTGGCATCAGTTAACAGTACACCACCCAAAAAATGCAGAATGCAGACTCCTGGCAACTGGGACCAAGAAAGATCAGCAGTAGATAATTTGGACAAAGCTCCCATCCCTTGTAGAGTTGCCAGCAGCTGAACACATGTGAATGCAAGCTAGAATGCCGAGGTCGATTCAAAAGCTACTGCATGGCAATTTGCGGCTGTAAATGTGAGGTTAAGAAATGTTGTAGTTTACTTATCCAGACAGCAAGATAATATGTGGCAAACAACTAGGACTGCTACCTAGCTGTATTCAATAATATATCAGACTGATGGTGCCTATAATTTGGACACCATAATTATGATTCCAGGACTGATATTATAAATAGTGAGTAGGTACCTAATTCTACAAAGTAAAAAAATTTATGATTTGACACCAAGATCATTCAAATAAGGCATGTCTTAGTGATTTTATTGGGGAATGCAATACTTCTGTAGCCTATGTACAATAGCAACCATCTTTAAATATAGTCGCCATCTGGTATTCAAGGTAACTAATAAGTTTAATAAGTTTTATCAAAAGAGAAATCCTTGATTTTGGTGCTTGTTTCTGGAAATGAAAGATTGTAACAGTTACCTGCTCCCCTACCAGGGTTCCTCTCCAAATAGGAATCAAAAACTTTCTATAGTAATCCTGTGTTCAATCAGTCTTAATGTTAATGTGACAAACTATTCAAAGTACAGTACTGTATACAAATCCAATGGGGTTTCATAAGACAATGCAAGCCTGGTCTTAAATCTTTCAAAGAAATGCACTTCAATTAGTTTTAGTTACCATTTATCATTTTACTATGTGGAGTCTTTGGTTGATATGAAAAATTCCAAGAAAGTTAAACACTAAGTTTGCTTTTCAAAAGATGCAATAACAAAACCAAAGTTTACTAGAACAATGAAATAATATACTGTATGTTTAGTCTAATACTGGCAATGGTGAAAAAGATATTTTACATTCAAGTGAAACTCATCACTTAAACTGACACATCAAACATCGCTATATCTTTGAACAATACATAGGGAAGGGTGTACCAAGAGGAGATTAAATAAGTAATTAAATTTTCTTATGCAAAACTCACTCTTTAGGGGGGCAAGTTGCAAAGAATTAAGTCTTTCAGTACAACAGCACTGTGTCAGAAAATACAGTCATATCAATGAACAGTAATCAGGGAAATGTATAAACAATGTTGTGAAAGCCTATTGGAAACATCCCTTACCTGGAGATATGCTGGACTGGGTTTCGAGTCCTGCTCAAGCTCAATAGTTTCTTTCGAGTCCTGGTCAAGCTCGATAGTTTCTTGTAGTGTCTGCATTGGTGGAGGTTTTGGGGAGCCTATAGGACTACCAGCTGAGTCATCAGCAGCCATTACCTGGCCCTTCCTGGTTCCAGCTTAGGTGGAGAGGGGGCTTACCTTGCCTCTGCCAATCTTGAGTAACCTTCGAAAAAAAAAAATTCATCGTTTAATGCACACCGTTTACTGTTTCTACAGGTAAAATCTCATCAGTTAATACTTTAGTAAAATTATAGTTCCTGTCAGGAGAACCTTCTCTAATAGCAAATACAGTGGCCCCATTGTCAGTGGAAATTCTAAGGTATATCTCACATGAAGTTTTTATATACAGTATTAGAAAATGTTGTCATGACTGGAACTATAATAAAACCAGTTTATAGGCTACCGTGACTTCAACTACCAAAAATTTTATTACTTAAGATATGACTACAAATAATGGCGTTTTAAGCACTCTTCATCACCGTGATACCATATAATATAATTGAAATTTCTTACTTTTAAAGAAATCCCGCCACCAATTTCTCAAAACCTTCACAAACTTTTGTATTTGCCATTGTTTACACAGGTAATTTACTTGCTTGCCAAAAGAGAGCAAGTTACAAGTGTTACCAATTTACCAAAATGAGTTGAAGTGAAGTTGTAAACAATCACTTTCCTTGACACTATCTAACTATGCGTGAAAGATAGTTGATAAGTTGATTCATTAATGATAATTAAGGATTATTATTATTATTATTATTATTATTATTATTATTATTATTATTATTATTATTATTATTAATTGCTAAGCTACAACCCTAGTTGGAAAAGCAGGATGCTATAAGCCCAGAGCCCCCAACAGGGAAAATAGCCCAGTGAAGAAAGGAAACAAGGAAAAATAAAAGATTTTAAAAACAGTAACAACATTAAAATAAATATTTCCTATATAAACTATAGAAATTTAAAAAAACAAGATGAAGAAAAAATAGATAGAATAGTGTGCCTGAGTGTACCCTCAAGCAAGAGAACTCTAACCCAAGACAGTGGAAGACCATGGTACAGAGGCTATGGCATTACCCAGGACTAGAGAACAATGGTTTGATTTTGGAGTGCCCTTCTCCTACAAGAGCTGCTTACCATAGCTAAAGAGTCTCTTCTACCCTTATCAAAAAGAAAGAGGCCACTGAACAAATACAGTTTTGGAGTTAACCCCTTGGGTAAAGAAGAATTGTTTGGTAATCTCAGTGTTGTCAGGTGAATGGGGACAGAGGAGAATCTCTAAAGAATAGGCTAGACTATTCGGTGTATATGTAGACATAGGAAAGGTGTACCATAACCAGAGGGAAGGGTCCAATTTAGTACTGTCTGGCCAGTGAAAGGACCCCATAACACTCTAGCGGTAGTATGCGTATAATTATCCTTTGTAGCAAGGTCTATACATATAAAGACCTTACTTTTTAGATTATATAATCCCCAAAAATATAGGCCATTTGAAGATAGTTACTACTGATTGCAATATATTTATATTTTTGAAGTTTTAATAGTTTATATATGAAAGATATATTTTAATGTTGTTACTGTTCTTAAAATATTTTGTTTCAATTGCTCACTACTTCTCTTGTAGTTTATTTATGTCCTTTCTTTACTGGGCCTTTTTTTTCCTGTTGGAGCCCTTGGGCTTATAGCATCCTGCTTTTCCAATTAGGTTTTTAGCTTAGATAATAATAATAATAATAATAATAATAATAATAATAATAATAATAATAATAATAATAATAATAATAATAATAATAATAATAATAATACAGATCCTGACAATAAATCTATTATAACAAATCTGCCAGCCTGCCACCGAGCAGCCCTAGACCTATATCCTTTAAGTCATAAACTTTTACTTAGCCGAGCGAAGTGAAGTGATAATGAAGATGCACCGAAGTATTTAATGAACGACAAGTTCTCCCCATAATGTCTGCCTTCCTTCGTTATTTATGGCATCCTCTTGCAAGCCGTGAAAGATGGATACGTGACCTTACGGCATTAATCCCTTAGAGCGACGCTGATAAGAAGATTTTAATGAGGTCCTTTCTATCAGGTTATTTTCAGCCTTCAGTGTCATGTACGACGAGTTTTGGTATCACTTTAACATGCTGTGAAATGGTTTAGTGGATGCTCTTTGATAATGAAACTTATTTTGTAACTACATAAACTACGTTTACACTTTAGAATGTTCAACTATAAAACAAATTGTTATTTTGAATGTACAGCTAATAATATAATATATTGATTTTTTTTTTATCTCAGTGGCGATAATCAAACCTTTTTTATTCGTAGACCTATAGAGATTAGAGTTTTTGATTTATATTTCTCTGCTTTAACCGAATTAATTCACCAAAATTAGTTTGTGTGAATTAGGCTTCAACCGATCTGCAGTATGCTGTATTTAAACACTACCATATTTTCGGTATCCTAATGCTACTAAGTTACAATGTTACAGCAATTCCACGTTTGCTATAATTTGTTTGATATGTGGCAAACTTGCTGGCATTTTATTGTAATAACCCGATAGCCGATTACTACCGATACAATAAGAGGAGATTACACGAAGTTGTTAGCCAAGACAAGGCTGCGAGACCCAATAGTAGCCCTGAAGAATCAAACAGGTAATCTACCTGGTAAGTAGACCACTGAGATGTATCGCAAATTCGCAATCAGAGAGAGAGAGAGAGAGAGAGAGAGAGAGAGAGAGAGAGAGAGAGAGAGAGAGAGAGAGAGTAGCAATTTCATGTGAGGTTATGAAATGTTGTAGTTTACTTATCCAGACAGCAAGATAATATGTGGCAAACAACTAGGACTACTACCTAGTTGTATTCAATAATATATCGGACTGATGGTGCCTATAATTTGGAAACTTTTTGGTATTATTACAGTTTCATCCATTATAGGAAATCTATTATAATAATATATTTCCCGAGTAAAGCAAGTCTTTTGTAGTATTTCTGTAAAATATTATCTATCGCAAATGCCTAGTTCTTCATATATCGACGATCAAACTCACGCTACTCACGTTCAAAAGCCACTCACCTACTTAAGGTGAAAAATAAACGTAGTTAATGTATAAGTTATGAACATTTCCGAGAACAATCTGGTGTTCGTTTGCACCTCCTTTCCCACCTCACGGCAAGAAAAAAACGCTATCATGCTAATGGGCTAAAGGAAACCATTTCAGATAATCAATAAACCCGCCAACGCTGTTCATAAGAGAGACGCAGTTGCCAAACTGACCCCGACTGAAAACGTGGAATGAAAATCCCTTGATCCAAATGATTTGCAATTAAATGGACCAGAAGAGATGAAAGTAACATTTGAAATCACCATTAAGGATTTTTAGGAGGTACTAATCTGACAGGTAACGGAAGAGCGGAATACATTCCGGTATACTAGAAATTGGATAGTTAAGTAAATGGGCCCTAAAATATAAGTACTTCAGTGTTCATTATCTCTTTTTATGAGAAACAACAAATTGACTAGTGAGAAATATTAATCTACAGGGTGTCCCATGACTTCATACATTCGAGAAATAATACATTCCCTGCATATATGGTTCTAACATTTTTCTTTATATTTCAGATAACCCAGGGAGTGCATCTGAAAAAGGAACAACGAATTGAAATCAACAAGCAGTCGTATGGTTGCAAGAGAATTTAACACAGGATATATAAAGAAATAAATGTTAGAACCAGATATGTATGGAATGTATTATTTCTCTTCTGTGTGGAGACTTATGGGACACACTGTATATCTACACCCATGAGTTTCGATTTCGGCAGTATTCTAAACCACAATTTCTATATATATATATATATATATATATATATATATATATATATATATATATATATATATATATTATATATATATATATATATAAAGCGAGAATTTGTTTACAAGGGTTTAGGAGAAAATCTATAACTTTGTGTGTGAGATGCTGAATGCCTTGCAATATATATGATTAAATGATTGTGAAGGTCCTGTAGGGAGAAGGGTTCACCTGCAGTATAGGACTAGAAAAGGAGCCCTTAAAGTAAAGTAACCGAGAGAGCGAGCGAGAAAGAATTTATCATATTTTTAACATTTAAAGAAAGGCACTAGTACGCTCTCTTGCGCGCACACACATACAGAGAGAGAGAGAGAGAGAGAGAGAGAGAGAGAGAGAGAGAGAGAGAGAGAGAGAGAGAGAGAGAGAGAGGGGGGTTGTTTTACATCTAAATACTAAAAAGATGAAAGAAAAAATAAAAAAGGCAAAAAATGTAGAATACGGCAATGGTCGAATGGAGAGAGGCTGAATGATCAGTCCAAAAATAGTCGAACAAAAAACGACAAGTTTCGTTACCGATCAATGGAGAGACACAACCCACATAAAGGAGAAAAGAAGTAGAAGAAAAAGAGGTAATAGTAAATAATAAAAACATAATTCCTGAGAGAGAGAGAGAGAGAGAGAGAGAGAGAGAGAGAGAGAGAGAGAGAGAGAGAGAGAGAGAGAGAGAGAGAGAGAGTCTACTGAAAGATTCTGACCTAATAAGAAACCTTGAAGTTGAACCAAACTTTGAGATCTCAAAAACACAACTCATCACTTTTGATGTTAATATAAAGTGCATCAGAGTATTGAAGAAATGGATCACATATAAGGAACGGGAAAATTTCGATGCTGAGAATTTTATTGAAGTTAGTGTAGCGCAAATGTCTTGTGAGAACATAAAATGTGAATATAGGGTAGATAGAGAATGTGTTGGGTGTTATACCAAAAAATATAATGATAATTTTAGAAAAAAAAATGTATGATACCAAGTATCCAATAAAGAGCAAATAAATAGTTGTACACAAAAATGTTAGATGGTATAATAGTGAGCTATTAAAGGCAAAAAGACACAGACGTAAGATGGAAGGAAGATGGAAAAGAGCCAAATCCTCACAAGCCAGAAATCTATATAAGAAGGCCAGAAATGACTATAACACCCTGTTAGAAAAAACAAAAAGAAAATTCTACAACGGCAAAAGTGAAAAACCAATAATATGAGGGAGTTTCACAAAAACCTAGATGATTTGATGGGATTAAAGGAAAAATATGTCTTGCCTGAAAATGTCTGTGCAAAGAAATTTGCTATATTCTTCAATGGAAAAATTGATAAAATTTATAGAGGTTTCCCTCAAAATCAGTTAGAAGGACAGTCAGTAATACTAGTGAAGGAAGGTAAGAAGTTAATAAAATTCAAGGAAATAAATATGCGTGACTAGTTAAAGGTTATGAGAGAGATGAAGAATACATATTGTGGAAACGACCCTTTCCCAAATAGTTCAATAAGTGAAGCTCCAAACAAGCAAGTTGTATATAATATTTACCTAAATATAATCAACCTAAGTATATCACAATCCAGTTTTCCTAGCTGTGAAAAAACTGCGTTGATCAAACCAATATACAAAGGAAAAGGTGATGTAAACGAACTAAATTCATAAAGGCCCATTTCAAATTTATCCTACATGTCGAAGCTTATTGAGAAAATCATAAGTGAGCAATTATTGATGAGTTAGAGGTATTCCCGGAAAATCAATCGGCCTACAGAGCTAATCACTCTACAGAAACTACCTTATGCTCAATAATGAATGATATGATAGGTCTTATTGATGGGGGAAAGTGTGGAATTTTGATTATGTTAGATCTTAGTGCTGCTTTCGATACTGTTGTGCACGGGTACCTACTTGACGACTTAAAGGCCATTGGAGTGACTGAGAGAGCACTGGAATTTTTGTAAAGCTACTTAACGATCAGGAAGACTATTGTAGAAGTTTCTGGAAACCGATCTAGTGAGAGAATTTTTATGAAAGGTGTACCACAGGGTAGTGTTCTGGGCCCTATCTTGTTCAACATTTATACTATCGAGGTATCACATATCTTGAAAAAACAAAAAATGGGCTTTAAACTGTATGCAGATGATACTCAGTTCTACCTTTCAATTTCAACAACACAAGATACAAAGAAGAAAATTGATGGGATAATGACTGACATAAAAACATGGAGGCAGAGGAAAAAGCTTAAATTAAATGACGATAAAAAAGAATGTATGTTTTTTGGCACAAAGGTGGCTTTGAAGAATTACCAGTTATTTCAAAGTATAAAGATTGGTGATGCTGATGTTAGGATTGTGCCTGTTATGAAAAATTTGGGTGTACTGATAGATTGCAATTTGTCAATGAGGGATCAAATAGTGAACACAGTGAAAGTGTGTAATTATCACCTGAGAAACATAGCATTTATTATAAAATATTTAACAGAGGGCAGTACAAAAATTTTAGTGATGAGTCACGTAATATCAAGGCTTGATTATTGCAATTCTCTGTAAAATAAATTGCCCAATACACTACTGGGAAAGCTTCAAAATGTGCAAAACCGGGCGGCTAGACTGATAAAAGGCATTAAATTTCGGGAGAGAATAACTCCTGCACTGATCAATCTACATTGGTTACCTATTAAGGCTAGAATTGAATTTAAGATTTGTTTGTTGACTCACAAAGCACTTACAAGAGATAAGCCTAAATATCTTCGTTATTGCTTGGTCCCCTACCCTCAAGCTACTAGCGCTGCTGTAAGAGTTAGACATGCTGATGACCCATATAGACTATTCGAAATTAGTGTGAATCATGCAATAGGAGGAAGAACTTTTTCTTATGCTGCACCGAGAGACTTCAACGACCTTCCACTTGATGTCAAGAATAGCAAACATGTGGCAGCTTTCAAGAAAAACCTGAAGACTTATCTCTTTGGAAAGTGTTATAATAGTGACCTGCAAACTATTAAGCCTGAATACAAATGCTAGCGAATAACTGAAAAGATACAGAGCAAACCATAAACTGGAAAGAAATTATTTTCACACATCAAGGCCCGCCTGAACAGACTCTTAGTGTCTGATGGAGGGCGAGAAATAAACCCCTAAAAGTAAAAGTAAAGTGAAAAGAAATGTAAAAGCAGTTTAACATTCAATCTTGATGAAATTTAATGTGTACGTAATAATTCATAACCGCGGAAACATCATTTCCTTTTGATTTCGTTATATATATATATATATATATATATATATATATATATATATATATATATAGAGAGAGAGAGAGAGAGAGAGAGAGAGAGAGAGAGAGAGAGAGAGAGAGAGAGAGAGATTTTAAAGTCTGTATACAGGTGACTATGCAGAGTATAACTTAAGAATGGTTTATCCAATATGTTTGGATGGTACACTTGGCTTCACTAATTCCAGTACACTGAGGTCTCCTTAGCTTCCCGTGAAGTGTACCGGAATTAATGAAGCCAACTGTACTACGTACAGCATTGGCATTTGCTCCCACTACAACTGACCGACTGCTAGATGTTTGAATCAACCATGATGTTAACAACGGTCAAGTAGATTTAACTAGGCAAATACTGCAAGCATAGTTTAACGAAATCACCATGTTAGGCCTATGCTTCACACTTCTAGACCATCATATAACTAACTCGGATTTTATTATTATTATTATTATTATTATTATTATTATTACAGAAATTGAATGTGTTTGAGATGAAGCGTCTAAGGAGTACGGCTGGTGTATCTCGAGTAGATAGGGTTAGGAACGAAGTAGTGAGGGTGAGAACGGGTGTAAGAAATGAGTTAGCAGCTAGAGTGGATATGAATGTGTTGAGGTGGTTTGGCCATGTTGAGAGAATGGAAAATGGCTGTCTGCTAAAGAAGGTGATGAATACAAGAGTAAATGGGAGAAGTACAAGAGGAAGGCCAAGGTTTGGGTGGATGGATGGAGTGAAGGAAGCTCTGGGTGATAGGAGGATAGATGTGAGAGAGGCAAGAGAGCGCGCTTGAAATAGAAATGAATGGAGAGCGATTGTGACGCAGTTCTGGTAGGCCCTGCTGCTTCTTCCGGTGCCTTGGATGACCACGGAGGTAGCAGTAGTAGGGGATTCAGCATTATGAAGCTTCATCTGTGGTGGATAATGTGGGTGGGTGGGCTGTGGCACCCTAGCAGTACCAGCCGAACTCGGTTGAGTCCCTTGTCAGGCTGGGAGGAACGTAGAGAGGAGACGTTCCCTTTTTTGTTTCATTTGTTTGATGTCGGCTACCCCCCAAAATCTGGGGAAGTGCCTTGGTATATGTATGTGTTATTATTATCATCATTATTATTACTTAAGCTACAACTCTAGTTGGAAAAGCAGGATACTATAAGCCCAAGGACTCCAACAGGAAAGATAGGAAAGGATGTAAAAAAAAGTGTGTGAATAGTAATGAATAAAGAGTAAACGGACAAAAGAAGTAAGGCACCTAATTTCTGGCAATAAAACAATGTGCTAAATAAGACTTGGCACAGTCTACCATAAATTACTTGTAGTTAATTGTTTAGGTGTTACTAAGATAAGGCAACAGATGACTGTATAAATGAAACCCAACTGACAGATTTGATATATTAAAGAAAGTTATAATTGTGAACTCTTTTAACAACAGACTTTTCATGTATTATTATTATTATTATTATTATTATTATTATTATTATTATTATTATTATTACTATTATTATTACTTGGAAAAGCAGGATGCTATAAGCCCTAGGGGTCCAACAGGGAAAGTAGCCCAGTGAGGAAAGGAAGCGAGGAAAAATTAAATATTTCAAGAACAGGAAAAATTAAATATTTCAAGAACAGTAACAAAATTTAAATAAATATTTCCTATATAAACTATAAAAATAACAAAACAAGAGGAGGAGAAATAAGATAGAATAGTGTGATCGAATAGAGAGGGATACACGGAAAAGTCACACACTAAGTGCTTCGATGGTGTGGATTTAACAATAAACGAGCAATATGTGGTGTGGAATGTTGAAATCCACATGACTGTGGATGTCCTGTAGAGAGTGGGGTTCCCCTCCTGTATAGGCCCAGAAAATCAGCATATAAAGTAAAGGAAATTACTTTACGAGGGCGGGCAATGCACGAAAATAAAAAAAAAGCATATCACTTCTACACAAAACAACGCAGAGACGTGATGCGCAAAGTATATTACGTTAACTTAAACAATTTATCCTATGCAATTAAAACAGAGTGCAAGCCTGTAACTTTATATAAAAAAACACGACTTTACTAAACGACGTTTATTTCGCAACGAAACTAGAAATGTATCAATGCAAAAAGGAAGTCGGTCATAAAATGGCAAACACCGAAATTGAATTTCATCCACTCTCAATAACCGCGCTGATGACACATGATAACATATTGCAGACGAAATATGGGAAGAGAGCGACGGTTTTGACCAGAACTTTGTTTTGTAAAGCTTAAAATGTCTCACCAGAGAGAGAGAGAGAGAGAGAGAGAGAGAGAGAGAGAGAGAGAGAGAGAGAGAGAGAGAGAGAGTCTAACTTCCGTCCTATACGAATATTCCTCTTCTTGTCACAGTTGTTACGGCCTCGAAAGAAATGCCTTGGTATATGTATGCATTATTATTATCATCATTATTATTACTTAAGCTACAACTCTAGTTGGAAAATCAGGATACTATAAGCCCAAGGACTCCAACAGGAAAGATGGGAAAGGATGTAAAAAAACTGTGTGAATAGTAGGCTAACGAATAAAGAGTAAACGGACGAAAGAAGTAAGGCACCTAATTTCTGGCAATAAAAAAAAATGTGCTAAATAAGACTTGGCACAGTCTACCATAAATTACTTGTACTAAGTTGTTTGGGTGTTACTAAGATAAGGCAACAGAAGACTGTATTAATCCTGTATCTATCCTCAATGTGCATGGTCGCTTTTATCAAACGATTATCTGTATGGCTGTGTGCACTAATATGCACGCACACACATAATATATATATATATATATATATATATATATATATATATATATATATATATATATATAATTACTTACTAGTTGGAAAAGTAGGATGCTATTAGCCCAGGGGCCCAACAGGGAAAATAGCCCAGTGAGGAAAGGAAACAAGGAAAAATTAAATATTTCAAGAACAGTAACATTAAAATAAATATTTCCTATATAAACTATAAAAACTTTAACAAAACAATAGGAAGAGAAATTAGATAGAATAGTGTGCCCCAGTATACCCTCAAGCAAGAGAACTCTAACCCAAGACCATGGAAGCCCATGGTACAGAGGCTATGGCACTACCCAAGACCAGAAAACAATAGCTTGATTTTGGAATGTCCTTTTCCTAGAAGAGCTGCTTACCATAGCTAAAAGAGTCTCTTCTACCCTTACCAAGAGGAAAGTAATTAACCCCTTGAGTGAAGATTTGTTTGGTAAACTCAGTTTGTCAGGTGTATGAGGACAGCGGAGAATCTGTAAAGAATAGGCCAAACTATTCAGTGTATGTGTAGGCAAAGGGAAAATGAACCGTAACTAAAGAGAAGAATCCAATGTAGTACTGACTGGCCAGTCCAAGGACCCCATAACTCTCTAGCGGTAGTATCTCAACGGATAGGTGGTGCCCCTGGCTAACCTAATCATCATAAGCAGTAACTAGTCCACCGCAGGACAAAGGCCTCAGATATGTTCTTCCACTTCCGTCTATTTATGGGTCTCTCTATGCCAGTCTATAGCCGCAAATTTTCTTAGCTCGTCAATCTATTGTTTTCTCTTCCTTCCCCTGTTTCTTTTGCAATCTCTATTGGCCCATTCTGTTATTCTTAATGTCCATCTATTATCTGCCATTTTCTGCCCATTCCTTTTTCTTACATGTGAAACTATCCTCTACTTTAATTTGCCCTCGTATCCATGTTGCTCTTTTTCTGTCTCTTAGTGTTATTCCCATCATTATTCTATACATATCTTTTTGCGTTGTTACTAGCTTATGTTCTGAGGCTTTAGTGAGGCTTAAGTTTCTGATGCATAAGTTAATACTGATAAGACCATCTGATTAAAAACTTTTTTTTTCTTTTTTTTTTTTTAAAGAAGTGGCATTTTACTCTTCATAATCTCATTTTGTTTACCAAAAGTTCTCCATCTCAGGCTTACCCTTCTTTTAATTTCGGTCTCATGTATGGAAAAAAAAGTACGTATATTCATTAATAATCTTTAGAGGTTCATCCATAATTTTGTTGTCTGCATTTTCGATGAACAATACCTTAGTTTTACCTATATTCATTTCCAGTTTTACATTTCTGATTTCTATTATCAAGTGTTCTATCAACTTTTACAATACCTCCCATGATTCATCAAACAGAACTACGTCATCTCCAAATCTTAGGTTGTTATGGTATTCGCCATTAATATTAATTCTCACATTTCCCAGTCTAAATACTTGAAAACGTTTTCTAGCCAAACTTTGAAAATATACACATTGGTTTGGGGTGCAACGTGCATTGATGAAGACAATTATAATTTATTGTATTTTCGACAGTAAATGTTTAGACACACAGATGGTTGAAGTATATTTATTGTGCGGATTGCAAACAATTATTTTCTTGAATTTCGGCCTAACTTTTATTTCTTTGTATATATAGTGCTGGGAATACAACAAAATCTAAAATAATGGATCAGAAGATTAAAACGATTGAACATGAATTTGGTTCCTGCAGTTTCGAATCGAAGTTATTGTATAATATATTGTCGATGATTAAAGATTAACATGCCACGAGTCGCTTGAAAAGCGGGACTTATCAACAAAGAGTATTGTTTACCTCAGTATTAGACCCACTTTCCACCTTTCTGTGTGTGATTGTAGGACCTTCGACGCTATGCCACCAATTGAAAATATAAATATAAAGGTTTGTTTTTCTTTTTCAATCTTGAACATTTTATGACAGAGAGAGAGAGAGAGAGAGAGAGAGAGAGAGAGAGAGAGAGAGAGAGAGAGAGAGAGAGAGAGAGAGAGAGAGATCCTCCATCTCACTTGACATTATCAGCTCAAAGAAAAAAAGTGGGCCGAGATCCGGTCACTTACTCTCCAGGTACGACAAAACAAGATGGATTCTATTGAATTGGCTGAATCTGAGCACTTTAAATTCAATTTCCATATAAAATAGAGAGCCTGTTAAGAGGGTCTGGAAGTTCTGGAACCAAACAATAAGTCATAATATTCTCTCAACCTACCTGATTGGTAAGGTTTTCTTTGCTAAGAGATTTTCAGCTACAAAGAATAAACGACTCATGCTTCAAAGGGGAGACATATGGCAAAATAACAACATTGGTAATAAACAATAAAACAACAAAGTATGATGAAAATGAAGGAAATTGTGTTAATGTACATTCATGGCCCATTCTATGTTTTAGAAAATGACACGATAAACATATATGCAACATATATAACTCGCATCATGAATTGTTTATTGGTTACAACGCGAAAGGCACCAGTGACTGACCTGTACAGGAGCGTTTTCAAGCATTATTTTTCAATTTAAACATTTACTAGAATTAATTTACAAAAGTCTTTCGCCATAAAACAAATCTAATTGTTAGAGATTGGTCTTGCTTTCAACTGCGATCTACATAAAGACTTCTAGCGCTATGCAATGCTAAAATGTTTGCATATTTACCGGAAATCTCCCCAGCAGAAGAATAAAGTAATTTCTGCAATGTGTCCATGAAGATCGTGACTCATATAACCAGCCCTTTAAACTCGTAGTACTTAACGGTTAACGCTGTGCAATCGCTATGCTCTAACAGAGAGAGAGAGAGAGAGAGAGAGAGAGAGAGAGAGAGAGAGAGAGAGAGAGAGAGAGAGAGAGAGAGAGAGCGTTACTTAATCTTGCTTGACAGTCAACGTCATCATCAAAGCTGTCACCCAGGGCTCAGGCATTATCCCTTCGCCACCTTCTTGAGAGAGAGAGAGAGAGAGAGAGAGAGAGAGAGAGAGAGAGAGAGAGAGAGAGAGAGGGGGGGGGGGGTAATGAAGGCAAATCACAGGGATGTATGAGAGAGACAGACAGAGACGCGTGTGGGAGGGAAGGGGGAGGTGAAGGATGAAGGAGGGACTGAAGAGCGGCAAGTTCAAGTTCAAGTTCAGATACGCCACCGCACTTCACCTTGCACTACCGGACATGTTGTATTGCGGTCTCAACTCAAGGGCTGAATGGAGTGAGTGAGTGAGGATCACACACACACACATACACGCACGCACGCACGCACACGTACACGAGGCCACATGTAACGGGTAATTCCGAGATAGGAAGGAGAATGAATCGGTTTGTAGCAGGCGACCACGACACTCGCCGCCAACGACCGTTTTGCGTTGTTTGTGCTTGGCAACCTGAGACGGATTAAGGACACGGAGGAACACATTGTGCTTTGTGAGGCGTCAGGGACTCTCGGGCAACTCCCGGAGAGCAGTGGCCAGGGATTTTTTTCACCTCGTTTCTTTAAACGGGAGGAATGTTAAGCAGACCGATAACTGGAGTCTAGACTCAATCATTTTCAAGAACTTTTGCACCTAAAATTAGTTGTCTACAGTGAATATTATTGTTGAATTGAATCAAATACTACAACACTGACTCGCAGTGACTTTCAAAAATATAATACTTACATGACTAGCTGCAATGGAGCTTGCCAATTTTCGATTATTACAAAAACCACATTGGATGGAGAATGATTCATAGACATCACGATAAGAAGCTGGTTGGTTGCTTGACTTCACGCCTAACTTTATAGATCACTGCCCTTTCGAAATCGGTTACCCAACACCCTGTTTTGGGCTGAAAAGATTTGCAAATAAAAAGGATGTTTCATCACGAATATTAACAGTTATTCAATAAACTGAGAGAGAGAGAGAGAGAGAGAGAGAGAGAGAGAGAGAGAGAGAGAGAGAGAGAGAGAGAGAGAGAAACGGTAACCTGCACTCACAGTGCAATGTTGCACCACCAGCTATTGTAATCTGCGTCAATAACTTATTCAAATTATTACAGAATTTCTAAAGACATTAACTCATCCCAACTTAAATTCCTCTCCGATTTATTACATCACTGGCAAACTTATAAGACGTGTGAGTGAATGATTGCTGGTTCAATACGTGCATTAAATGCAAGGGGTAGAAGCGAACAGGTACTTACTGCCATTATCTACCTAAGGCCCGAAAGTAATAAAAAACGGGAAAAAGAGTTAAAAGGGAAACCATAGACCACAAAGTATGTAATAAGGTTTCTAGACGATAAAAAAAAAATGCGTTGTATTTAGCATTACATTGAAACTTTGGTCGTTTTTAGGAATAGTACTAATGGTTACAATCTGGTATGCGCACGAGATAAGATAATGAATGTATGAAGTACTTCGTCGAAATGTTTTGATAAGATGGTATTTTAATTAGAAGAATTTTATTCAAAACTGTTTTAGTATATAGCTTATATAAAGAGTAGACTTCAGTAATATGTAAAAAAAATTAATATAATCAATTCAAGTAATAAAATTAAGCACCCAGAAGAATATTGGGAGTTAAATGGCCGGATAGGATTAGAATTGAAACTTCAAGACAGATTAATCGAGTGCCATATGTGGACGAGATCATGGTGACGGGTAGATGGAAATGGTTTGAGCATGCTCATGGCACTTTCCAAGAGATTGGTTCACCAAATATTTAACTGGGCTCCACAAGGTTCTACTTGGAAGACCCAGGCCTATATAGGTGAGAACTATAAAGCGTGAAGTTGGAGATGATGAGTGGAGAAGTATTGAATTAAAAGCTCAAGATAGAGACGACTGGCAAAATCTAACCGAGGTCATTTGCGTCAATAGGCGTAGGAGGAGGTGATGATGATACACTCTCTCTCTCTCTCTCTCTCTCACACACACACACACACACACACACACACACACACACACACACATATATATATATATATATATATATATATATATATATATATATATATATATATATATATATATGTATGTATATATACTATCAGTGTAGGGGTTTAATTAGCCGATGAAATTTTCCCTGTTTGTTAGAAAAAAAAGATGCTATAAGTCTAAGGGTCCCAACAGGGACAAATAGCCCAGCAAGGAAAGGAAATAAGGAAATACACTACATGAGAAGTAATGAATAATGTATATGAAACATCTTAATATAAAAAAAAACCGTTAAAATAGATGTGTACTACATAAACTATAAAAAGAGACATACAATATATTAACTTGTTCAACATTAAAACATTCGCTACAAGTTTAAACTTCTGAATTAACCAATGTAACTTCCTTGTGAAAGTCAACTTGCATTCGATTGTTACAGTGAAGGCGTTCAAAACATTAGAAAGGAAAAAAGTTCAGAGTTCACCAACAGAGGAGTAGTGCAATTTGAGGCACCTCACAATAATAATAAGAAAAGAAAAATCTTTGCAGCAACCTTTCGCCTACAATTTGCTTTTACCTTTTTAGCTTATTTTATCCCTTCCTGCTTCTTTGTCTCCATCTTGCTGTCCAAATTCCGATGTGGTAACATCCCTGACTGGTGAACGCCAGACTGGGGTTCGAGTCCTGTTCAAATTCGTTAATTTCTTTGGTCGCTGCAACCTCACCATCCTTGTGAGCTAAGGATGCGGGATTTGGGGGAGCCTGTGGGTCTATTACCAGCCATTGCCTGGCCCTCCTTGGGTGGAGAGACGGCTTGGGTAGTGATCATATGTATCTAGGGCATTGTCCTGCTTGATAGGGCAATGTCACTGTCTCTTGCCTCTGCCATTCATGAGTAGCCTTTAAAACTTTAAACTGAGAGGTTTTCAATCCGTTTCACATATAGCGTTAATTAGCCTTTCCCGCCCCATCGCTGGGTCACATGGACCAAATTATTTAATTCCAATCATTGCGGCCGTTTCGGGATAGTATGAATGAATGTGACCAACAGATGCTATATAATTTACAGTAAAAATGGACCTGCTATACGCTCCCATGGCCACCTGTAGAATGAGTCACAACGAGTATCCAAATTTTCTTTGAAACTTCCTGGCTCCCATTTGAACTGCGGCGTGAAATATGGGAATATCTAAGATATAGAAAGACAACGATGTGTAGCAGTCACATAGTAATAAATAAGTTGAGAATAAAGTCGTAAAGAGGAAAAATTTGTTTGATGTTCTTCTTTTATCAGCAGTTGTGCAGTATTTCTTTTAGCACCTTTATATAAATCTCTAGTGGTATTCGGATAAATCTCTAGAGATATCCGGCTTATGTGCCCAGAAACGTCGACCTAACAGAGGAGGTAGAATCCCTTTCTCTGGCAGATTAAATCTAGACTGCTCAATCTATCAGTATGTTTCTCTCGCTTGAAACTTTAAGAAAGAATAGAACACCACATTCTTCTTTAAAAATAGCCCTACGTCAACAGAAATTTCTCATAAAAACGTAATTAATAATTGTTTGATGGTGAGCGTACCGTGTAGTATTTTCTACAGGTACTTCATCAGACATTGCTCATTAATACCCGAATTCATCTCGGATTTATAGAAAGACTGCAATTCTGTGCATCTTGCAAGTACTTCATCAAGTATTGCTGAATGGTGAATTATCAAATGGTCCTTGATTTTATATTACGAAATACCTAGCAATGTCCTTTACACAGGTCATGCCTTTGACCTTAGTTCTTCAAGCTTTAGGTCTTCAGGACATCATGACCTGATCGATTCATATACAAATTCGGTGGTAAGTTACACTTCATATTTCAATTGAAATTATTAAAATCATTATCTTTTAAATGATTAAAATTATCATTATTAGATTTATTAAAAGTATTATTAATGAAATTATTATTCGGAGGCGACATGGCCTCACGAATATGTTTATTTCCAAGAGATAATACTGATTTTATGCGCCATGATACCAGGTATTAAATTCATCGGCATGTGGTGATGAGTAAATGCAAACTCTTCACTGAGGGAGAATATAAAATCACGACTAACTAAAAACTTATGGTGATAGCTGCTGGGTTAGACAGGTTTCTTTTAAAAACTAGATATCATACACACTTTATTCACACACACACACACACACACACACACACACACACACACACACACACACATATATATATATATATATATATATATATATATATATATATATATATATGTGTGTGTGTGTGTGTGTGTGTGTGTGTGTGTGTGTGTGTGTGTGAATATTTGAAGTCGAAAATAAACTCATTTTCTAAAGTTTATTTAATAGTTCATT
>NC_090751.1:26936438-26943938 GCF_036898095.1 Palaemon carinicauda | reverse complement strand
TACTGACTTCGGCAGTAAATTGCGTACCTGATAGACTGTTAAATGTGATGGGTAGCAGAGAGGGTGTAGAAGTATGTGGGTCACTATAATAAGTCATACACCTACCGATCACTGAAAGACTAGCGTATACAGTACAGTATATATAATAAGAATACTCTTTAATCATAGAATATAACATAAAGTATCGTAATACTGCTAATAATAATATTAACGATCTACACAAAGATAATTTTCAACTTGGGAAAGATAGTGAAGGAAAAAACAGATTAATACAGGAGAGTTTTGGGGAAGAATTGGAAATCGGTTCTAAAAAAATGTGAGGAATTTCCTGTCTTCAAGATATTAATCGACGTTGGGGTAATACAAAATTCAAAAGCTTGAGATGACAAAATTCCTCCTATATAATAATCATAATTGTATCTACAGTACATGGAAAGACATTTACAGACAAAGGATTTATAAAGCAATCGAAAATCTTGGTTCTTTTTAACGTAGAATGTAGTGTGGATGTGTCATCTACACGGCTGATATACCTAGACCGAAGTCATCTAAAAACGCTGTAGGCTACTGAGAGGACGAATAACTAAATCTACGTAATCTTAAAAATGTTTGTGTAAAGGTTGTGGGGCTTATATTGCATCCGATAGCAGCTAAGACAAAGCAAGAACATCTTCAAGAACTGAAATGCACAAGGACAGTATAATAACTTTTGGAACCTAGAACATATCGTATAAAAAGGAAATACCTCATGACTCCAATGGTAAGGATAAATTTTTCCCATAGATTTTCTTTAACCACTTAATGCAAAACAAACTATTTAGCATCACGCACACCTCTAGAAGGCCTTAAACTTTTATTAGTTTAAAAGTTTACCTTTAACTGAAACCAAATGACGAGAGAAACAAAAGGACAATGTAACTGGAGTGTGGTGTGTAAGGTCTGTGTTTCTGCCTGGGTCATATATCAACAATAAGTCACCGCCCAAACCCGCCCCTCATCGGCTCTGGGTTTAGAGGGTAGGGGGTAGGGTGGGTTAAATAGATGGCAGTAGGGTAGGGGAGGAACAAAAAGAAATAAAAAGGGAGAAGGCCGACCAGACTGAGGGAGAGTGCTTAGGGGGGAAGGGGTAATAGTAGTAGTAGTAGTGAGAGAAAGACGTTGCCAGTTTCTTCACATTGGGTAGATATTTGGCCCTCCCTCGCGGCAGCCTTGATGGTTTGAGAAACATATAATAATGTCAGCTAGATTCCTGATCACTTTCCTAATTTTCAGGCAAATCTACAGCCTGAACTGGCATATGTTTCCCAACAACTTCGTAAACAGCAACAAATCTGACAACAAGATGAGCGCACTCTCTTTTTTTGTCTGTCTACAGTATATGGGGTTAAATTTCCTCCACACTCTCACTCTCTCCTTCTCCCTCTCTCTCATCTAACCTCCCTACCCCCATACTTCCTTCTCAGACTCTCAGAATTAATGTTCGGTGCCTCGGTCTAGAGCACACATGGCTACATACACGTTCTTATAAGTCCTGTCCTTTCCTATATAACTCGTCTCTGAATAGGCGTAAGTTTTAATCAAAATTCATCTAATATCGTTGATACGAAACTTGACTTTCTACGCTCTTCAATCCGTTAGATATCTCTATTTATTGGGATAGAGTTTAGTCCATACTTGTCGCAAAGTGTTGTCCCTCGAAGCCCTATCCAAACGTAGTCCAAATATTTACTAAATCTCGATCAAGTCTATAAGTTCTTCCTCATTATTAAGTCTATAAGTTTTCCTCATAACTAAGTTTACAAGTTCTTCCTCATTAAATATTATGAATACAGTAGTTGAACTTTCCTATGAAATTCTCGGTGCCTTTGCCAAAGAAATTAGAAGGGAAATATAAGCTACCTCATTGAATTGCAGAAATAAATCAATTAATTTCTTTTTACATATACTGTATGTATTATTTTTAATATGTAAATTTAATAAATCTTTTATATCCCTTTTTACATATTATCAATAAAGTGTTAAAACTTTAAAAAAAAGGGGGGGGGATATACTATACATAGATAATCAATAAGTTATAGTATGAACACTAAAACTTGAAAAATAATAAAATTTTCTTCTTTTTTTTCTTTTCCTCTGCGTTGTACTCATTCTGGAGCCACGCACAGCAAAACAAGTTCTCTCTTTTTAAAACTTGCATGGACTGGCCTTGGGAACTCATGGATTTTCAGGTCGCCTTACGTGCAACGAATTACAATTTTGATCAAGACACCATATATCCGTTTTGATCTTTATAAAGGAAATTGAGATTCGTGACCCTACCCCATACTCTAGCATTTACTGCTCTGTTATAAGGGGTCACTCATGAAACCTTAATAACTCGATTTCGACATTTTCATTTTATTTTCTATTTTTACATTACGTTTGAATATTATGGTGTGTATACAATACAAATCATAATGATTGTAAATGTATATTTCTTAATAAAAAAAAATGAGCTGCTGTTAATTTGTTAATTTGTTCACATCATTTATTTATTTCCTTATTTCCTTTCCTCAGTGGGCTATTTTTCCCTGTCGGACCCATAGGGCTTACAACATGTTGCATTTCCAACTAGGGTTTTAGCTTGGCTAATAATAATAATAATAATAATAATAATATTGACTACTCCGAAGAAGTGAGAGGAGCATTAACCAAAGCATGTTAGGTTTGGGGCAGCTCAAGGGACTAGAACCCCAGCTCCGCATACTTTATTACAATTATGCCTTCTATTAGGCGTCTTTCCTAAGGTCGTGAAGTTTCTCAGACTGACTGATTTTGTGACAATTTTGTAAATGACTCAATCAAGATAATGTGTCTTGTAAGTCTTTGCATGATATATAACCATCAGTTCCAACGCTACTAAACACAAATACACGTGCATACAGGCATATATATATATATATATATATATATATATATATATATATATATATATATATATATATATATATATATATATATATATATATATAGGCCTTTTCTCATATTGCCAAACGAAAATAATTTCAATTGTACCACACCTTACAAAATTAGCTAAATATCCAGAAAAAAATATTTCATGAAATAACAATCCCAAAGGTTTTGTCCGATTACTCACTTCCACAATCCATGCATATTAATTCTATTGGGGAAAATATATCTACAATTACCAACCCTGAGAGTTTTACTATCCTGCCAGTCATGAGCCCGGATTAAGGAGAAGGGTTGCAAGACACTAAACGTTACTTATTGATAGCAAGAAAACGGAGTGCCTGCTGCAAGCTGTAAAAGGGTTTACAGAAACACGAAACCCCCATAGAAGGAGAAACTGAAAACTATTCTGCATGATAATTTTACCATTCCTTGTACGATGACGCCCAAGATGTCATAAACAAAGATCACGGGCCAACAACGCACTGTGACGAGGCAGCCCAGGAGAAAACTGTGACCACTGCAAGCACACACATACACACTCACTCACATATCGAATAATGACCTTGAAACCAGGAATGGAGGAGGAGGACTGGAGGAGGAGGAGGAGGAGGAGAGAAGTCTGGCTGGTAGAGGAATCCGAGGTGTTTTCGCTACCTGTTCAACCTGGGAAAGAGCATTGAAACAGCCTTTCTTGACCTGGAAGCTCGTGACGGCACAAATTGATATGAACATTCATTCACTGCTTGAGGAAGGAGAAGGAGAAGCCATCATAATGCAGAGAGAGAGAGGAGAGAGAGAGAGAGAGAGAGAGAGAGAGAGAGAGAGAGAGAGAGAGAGAGAGAGAGAGAGAGTGTGTGTGTGTTCAGCAACATGTAAGTGTAATAACATATATTCAACTAAGAAAAATAACTCACTTCATAACAGTTTTGGGCAGTTTCCGATGCATCTTTTCGCGAAAAATGGTAACACTCCGTGATTTTTTTTTTCACACAGTGAATGTCGAAATTTTCCCATTAAACTTGCATGCTTCACTTCCTGTTTATGATTCTCCTTAATCCTGCAATGTGGATATTTTCTACATTTCTCGCATTAGTAAAAAAGGTCATTCAAATTTTCTAAGCCTAATCATATATGTTGCTACTCCATCGGTATTCAAGGAAGCCGGTTTTACTTTACGTCAGGACTCTCAGCAGTTATTGTCCTTTTTTTTTTTAGGATCCATTATGACACCGTCCTTCCCTTCCCCATTTCGAAACCTCCTTCACAAGAGAATGAGTTTTGAAACACGTGTGTTGAGACAGGGAAAGACTGTTATCCTTACTAAGTGATGTGTATATTTGCGGTTTATTTTCCTCCATTAAAAAGGTTTAAAGACCGCTCATGAATGGCAGAGACAAGGAACAGTGACATTATCCCTATCAAGAAAGACAATGCCCTAGAGACTGACCATATATACACATGATCAGCGCCCAAGCCCCTTTTCCACCCAAGCTAGGACAAAGGAGAGCCAAGCAATGGCTGCCGATGACTCAGCAGATAGACGGATAGACTCCCCCAAATCCCCCATCCTTAGCTCACAAGGATGGTAAAGTTGCGGTGACCAAAGGAACTAACGAATTTGACCAGGACTCGAACCACAGTCTGGCAATCACTAGGTAAAGGACGCTACCACCAGGCCACCAAATTAAACATTACTTACTCGAGGAAGTTCTCTAAGTAACAAAAGCAAAATAATTCTACGTTAATTCATACGTGTAACATAGGAATATAACTGACAATACTGCTTTCATCACTGAGCTGTGGTTTCATCACGGATAAAAAGAGCGTTCTTTAATTAGCATGAACTTGCAAGCTGGTTTCTATAAACCGAGGGGGATATCATGCCAGCCATTTTTAACGAGATTCCGCGAAGTTTTTGCATCACATATTTTTTTTTCAATTGGCTGGCCCTTCTGATCAGATGGAATGTCGACTAAAATAGTCCAGGGCTTTCTTTGAAGTCTGTCAACAATGGCCGCCCATTTCGACTACCCGCTCCCCCGCTTATCCTGGGCTGCCAATAGCCATTTGACATCTTAGGACGGAGTCCTAGAGTCTCTCTCTCTCTCTCTCTCTCTCTCTCTCTCTCTCTCTCTCTCTCTCTCTCTCTCTCTGTTTAGTTTACCTTCCTTTCGACTAAACTTCGTTTCTCTCTCTCTCTCTTCTCTGTTTACCTTGCTTTCGAC
Organism: Palaemon carinicauda; assembly: GCF_036898095.1. Classification (NCBI taxonomy): domain Eukaryota; kingdom Metazoa; phylum Arthropoda; class Malacostraca; order Decapoda; family Palaemonidae; genus Palaemon; species Palaemon carinicauda. Next base: position 26,938,761 of record NC_090751.1, on the reverse strand, counting down.
TAAACTTTTAACTTCGTCTCTCTCTCTCTCTCTCTCTCTCTCTCTCTCTCTCTCTCTCTCTCTCTCTCTCTCTCTCTCTCTGTTTACCTTCCTTTTGACTAAACTTCGTTTATCTCTCTCTCTCTCTCTCTCTGTTTACCTTCCTTTCGACTAAACCTCGTTTATCTCTCTCTCTCTCTCTCTCTCTGTTTACCTTCCTTTCGACTAAACTTCGTTTATCTCTCTCTCTTGAATGTATATATATCCTAGATTTTTACAATCCAATTATTATGAATTTATATTGTTATGTAACAGAATAACCATTTTATAATGGAATAAAGGTTTTTGACTTTGACTCTCTCTCTCTCTCTCTCTCTCTCTCTCTCTCTCTCTCTCTCTCTCTCTCAATCAAAAAGTGAGCGTGCCCGTCAATTAGGAAGTTTGTCCGTCTTACGCAATTGTACCTGTATCGCTATCGACTACCGTTGGTAAATCTACCAGACAGCTCGCCACTTTGTCTATCCCTGTGACGTTGTCTGCCTCTCATAGTCTCATTCAGTCACTCAGTAACCCCGTGTCTCTCTCTCTCTCTCTCTCTCTTCCTCTCTCTCTCTCTCTCTCTCTCTCTCTCTCTCTCTCTCTCTCAGTGTGGGAGACTCTTCTTGGCGTCAACAAGAAGCAGCTGAGTCAGACAAATTGTCTCTTGACGAGTCGCCGAGGACACTGATGAAATAACCGCAGCTTCATGAATGAAACAAACGCATCGACTGACGTCACGTTGTTTACTATGAACACCTAAACACGTCTCTCTCTCTCTCTCTCTCTCTCTCTCTCTCTCTCTCTCTCTCTCTGCATTCCACTGTTCGGCTGTTATTTGAGTGAGCCACTACAGCCACCTTCTTTTTAAAATGACGGATTTGTTTTCAATTGGTAAAAAATATACATTGGCTCATTAATTGAGATAAATATATCTGCCATGAAAGAAATTCTATACCAGAAATAAAATTGAATACAACTAATAGAAAATGTAATAAATTCACTTTGAAAAGCGACCAAAGTTCAGGGTTCTAAAGATACACAACTTTCATGTTTAGATTTAGATGCTTTTCAATGCTTTGATATAAAGTACATCAAAGTCAGATTATCATTTATTAGCAATATTTTAAAAAAGGATACGAGTGCAAAATGGCCATTACATAATACGTACATAAAAAAATATAATAATTATTTATATCTTAAATATTCCTGATGAATTTAAAATTCGTGAACTTTCACTTTTTGAAAATCCAATTTTCTTTCCGTCATTCTTATCTTTACTTTCCTATATCATCCCGGATATAAGTGGAGGGCTGAGTATAAGGTTAACCTGACTTGCATTATTAATAAAATAAAATTAACCTTGCAACATACCTTTGGAGGCTGATGCAACCAGCAATTGGTAACGGCAAAGTCTCGAGTGGACCAGAGAGGAAATAAGGAGAAAAGGAAGAGAGGGACGGGAAAGAAGATAATAAAGGAAGAAGATAATGATTAAGAGGAAGTGAATCCAGCATGGGAGGAAATAGAAGAGGAAAAAGTCCTGTGAAGAATGTGGATGTGAATAAGGAAAGGAAGAATAAGAAGAGGAGAGGAATAGGAAGGAAATGAAGAAGAAAATTATGAGACGGAAGAGGAAGGAGGCAGCAGAGAAAATGAAGACTAGAGACTGACACAGAAAGCGAACGAATAAAAGACAAAGGGAAGAGGAAGAGATAAAGGAAGAGGAAGAGGGAGAGTTTATAAGGAAAACTTCAAAGCCAGCTAACTTAGTCCCAACCCCCAGCTCTCCTCCCAGGCGGGGCTTCACCCAGCCCTAGACCCAGCCTCGACCCCACCCTCAGACGAGCTTATAGAGATCATGACCCTCAATCTAAGAGAGCCCTCAATACGTAGATCAGCTAGCGAGACCCGAGACTGATAAATGCCTGCCTTGCCCACTTTCCCATTTATCTCTAATTGTTCTTCGCCGAGATTGTAAACGATGCAAAAGGAAAAAACTGAAATGAGCAACAATTTCGAGTTTGATGGAGCACCAGCGATAGGTAATCTTACGCTCGCCAATTCGGGTTTTGAGTTGCATAAAGCAAACCTAGAGATTAGTATTGCTTTATTACCTTAAAAGGATTGAGAGAGAGAGAGAGAGAGAGAGAGGAGAGAGAGAGAGAGAGAGAGAGAGAGAGAGAGAGAGAGAATATAGCTTAAACATGAGATAAGCTGGGAACATAAAATTCGTGTAGAAATTTCTGAGGAAAATTTTTCTTTAAAGCAAATACTTAATCCAATGACGGCCTCGCATGTTTTATAG
>NC_090751.1:26916438-26931438 GCF_036898095.1 Palaemon carinicauda | reverse complement strand
TTATTTATTTTTATGTGTTCATATTATCTGTAGAATTACTCTTCATTATTCAATTGCTGTCGAAATCTAACAGAGGCCCTTTGCGTTAATAGGCGTAGGAAGAAATGATGATTATGATAATGATGATGACTCAATTTCTAAAATCTATTTTCATATGGACATTCCCTAAAAAAACATATAGATATATAAATAAAATATATCCTCATACGTCACTTATAGGAAAACAATAATTACATCCTTTATAATTATAGTATATAGGTGACTAATTTCTTGGTGCCTTTTCCCTACCTGTCAAAACTGACGAAAACATTAGCCACATTAACCCATCATACTGCTTGAGAAAGCAACACTCCAATTTCAAATAATTCTATTGTCGTGGGCTATTGGAAACGTCCCTGACTAGCGATCTGCTAGACTGGATGTTCGAGACCTGCTTAAGCTCGATAGTTTCTTGTAGTGTTTGCAACATCCTTGTGAGCTAAGGATATGGGGTTTGGGGGAGCCTATAAGTCTACCTGCAGAGTCATCAGCAGCCATTGTTGGCCTTTCCTGGTCCTAGCTCTAGTGGAGAGGGGGCTTGGGCGCTGATCATATTTATATATGGTCAGTCTCTAGGGCATTGTCCTTCTAGGGCGTTGTTACTGCCCCTTGGCTCTGCCATTCATGGGCGACATTTAAACCTTTAATGATAATTTTTCCTAGCTCGTGTTTGAATAAATGAACTATAGTTGAGAATAGGATAAAGTAACTCATTTTATGCAATTAAAAGAAAATGAGGAACGACATGATGGATACTGAATTTGTAATAGAATGACCGTCCGTTTGTTTGTTCGTTATCAACTGCCAAGCTTTTATACCGGACGTGGGATCTATTGGCAAAAAGTCATAGTGTCCCCGGCGACCGAGAACCCTCCCCCTCCCCCGCCCCCCGCCCCCCGCCCCCCGCCCCCCGCCCCCCGCCGAAATGGAATGGCCTGTAATCATTCGATTACGATTCAAGTTCGAATCCATAACGATTCTTGAACGCCAAGTAATGATTCATTTCCATAACTGATTATTCAGAAGTATGTGTAAAAAAAAAAAAAAAAAAAAAAAGTAAAAGGTTTCTTTATGGGAAAATGTTACCATCCTTCTTTGATAATGAGTAAAGTAACAAACGCAATTATCCTTACTCCATCTGATGTGAAAAGAATCATACTCTTCCTAAGTGTAAAAGAGTTAATAGTTTTGGTTTGAACTGATTTCATTTGTTTTTTAGGTTTCGATATTCTGATCAAAGAGATGAAGAGATTGTTCATTTTCATTTTTGAATTTTGCGAGACGAATAGAGACTCCAGTAATAAAAAATGTAGCAATTAGCTGCATTTCACCCACGGCGATATCACAACTTGAAAATGGATATAAGAAAAATCATCTGAAAAAAAATAAAATAAAAAAATCCACAAATGAAAGCTCTAAATAGGATTTCGAGGTGACAAGGCTCACAAAGAGAGAGAGAGAGAGAGAGAGAGAGAGAGAGAGAGAGAGCTATTCAGTAAAAGAACTTCAACAGAAAAGTCTTTAAAAATTTAGAGCTTCCAAGGAAATATGATTACAAGAAGGTAGTTTCAAGAACGAAAACTTCCGAGAAAAAAATCTAGATAAAATGGCAGCTTCTAAAGAAAACATTTCTAGTGAGAATTGCCTCGATATCTGAAGATAATCTAGCCTTTGGAATCCAAGGATGAAATACCAGCGAAGTCTGGCAAAGAAAAAGAAATAAAGTCTAAAAGAAAAGACTGACTACAGCAGGGGTGGCCAACCTTTTGATTCTCATGCACCAATTTTTTTCACTTCGAATTCAGATGCGCCACACAAACTTCAACTCCCTTTCAATCCTTTAAGTATGGGGATTTGGACATATTTGGTGGTTATATATATATAATATATATATAATATCTATCTATCTATCTATATATATATATATATATATATAATATCTATCTATATATATAATATCTATCTATCTATCTATATATATATATATATATATATAATATCTATCTATATATATAATATCTATCTATCTATATATATATATATATATATTATAGTACATATTAGTATTATTATATCTTTATGAGCAAGCATGTTTTCTATTTTCTTTTATATCTCTGGGGTATAGTGCGCCTCTAGTAATCCTGTAATGCGCCACTGTTGGCGCATGCGCCATAGGTTGGCCACCCTTGGACTACAGCCTTCCGCTTCTCCAGTTTTTAGAAGAGTAACAATAAAAAAAAAAGGACATTGTACCTCTTTGGCCCTTTTCCATATGAACACGATTCTCAAAAAATAAAAGATTCCAGCACTGGACCTCCGCCAAATATCAAATAGAACGCAAATTCTCGCTAGAATTATTCTTTTTTTCTGATTTTTCAAGAATATATTTAATTTTTTTTATATACCCTCGGATTTTTTCATATTTGATCTCTAATAAATGCGTATGATCTTTATTTCTTTATTAATTTAACCTACAACCACAAGATATCTTTGCAGAGAACAACTGGAAAAGGCTACATACATACATACATAAGTATTTGAATTTCTACATCTAAGATTATCTTAGTTTTTACAAAATATTCAATAGAAATCTTGAGAAATTTGGAAATACATAAAGCTGAGGAAAGATGTGGTTAGGAAACAATAAGAAAATAAATGCATTACTTTCACATTACCCGAAGCTTTTGAAAAAAAAAAAAAAAAAAAAAAAAAAAAAAAAAACCCCTCTGAGGTACACCTTATGAACATACGGCCCAATGCCTAAAATTTAATGATTAAGAAATCACTCTTTACTTGGAGCAAAGGTACAGTTGGACACAGGAATTCTTGGCACACACCTCCCTCAAAAGAAGTGCAGCGTGGCACACCCTCAATTAACAGCGAATAACCAAGCAAATAGCGTATTAAGAGGTGGCATAGGTGGTGGGCGGGGGTAAACGCAGAAACTCGCCGTACAGTAAGGGTGTGGCTGGGTGTTCTTCTCCAACTGTTTAGTTGAAAGTAGCAGCAAATGTTTTTGTGTTGAACAAGCTGACATAAGTCTTTTTATAGTTTATATATGACATATCTGTTTTGACGTTGTTAGTGTTTTTAGAATGATTTATTGTTGATTTGTTCTCATCATTTATTAATTTCCTTATTTCCTTTCCTCACTGTGCTATTTTTCCTTATTGGAGCCCTAGGGCTTATAGCATCTTGCTTTTCCAACTAGGGTTGTAGCTTGGCTTGTAATAATAATAATGATAATTTAGTCTGATATATCTAAAACATAAAAAAGATTACATACAGATCATGACAGAAACCTGGAATTAAATAAACAAATGAAGAACTAACTTTTGAAATAAAAAAGAAATACACCGTAACATGACTTTTTCAATTCTAAATATATTAAAATTAACGCAGATAACTTTCATATTAGTTGAGTCGGCTCTTGAGAGCACCTTTTGTATATATCAATATATCTACACCAAAATCAAATCAATGTTCACCTCTTCATTCAAGACACTGATGGTATACTTCAAAATGTAGAACATTTATCTAGAGTTGACATAAATTGCTAGAATGGAAGTAAAAAAAAAAAAAAAAAAAAAAAAAAAAAAAAAAAAAAAAAAAAATTCTAGACACATGCTACATATTTTACATTAAAGCATTTTCTTAAGTGATAAATAAACCCTTAAAAAGTCAGGTTTTGTGTATAAGTAATTCATTGCTTAATTGCAAAAATGTGATTAAAAAACGCCACTTCTATACCATTATCGAAGTTACTTGCGATTTTAAAATGCAATAGATCATAATATAATGTAAGGAAATCGGATAGAAAAAAATCATTGAATTCTTGGTTTATGAATATATAAAAAGATGGGACCAATTGAATATCCAATTAGAAAAAACCTTAATGTTAAGAAAAAGTAATTAAGGCAATAATAAATACCCCGATAAAAGTAGAAATTTTGAGAAATGCGCACGAGGTAGATACTTGAAGTTATGCATCCTCTTCTATTTCAATTAATGAATTAAAAAGGTAATTAATTAATAAAATGTAATTAATTTATCAATTAATAAAATGTAATTAATTAATCAATTAATAAAATGTAATTAATTAATCAATTAATAAAATGTAATTAATTAATCATTTAATAAAATGTAATTAATTAATCTATTAATAAAAAAGATAATCAATTAGAAAAAAATTTAGTTAATTAATCAATTAATAAAATTCAATCAATTAGAAAAAAATGTAGTTAATCAATTAATAAAAAGATAATCAATTAAATGAAAATATAATTAATGAAATAAAAATTTACATAATTAAATGAGAATCTATTTAATCAAAATTTTAATTAATTTATTAAAAAGATAATTCTTAATTAAAAAATCAATTAAAATGTAATCAATTAAAAAGCGTAGTAGGTTGTAAAAGTTGAGGAGCACTTTACCTTAATTATATATATATATATATATATATACATATATATATACAGTGTATATATATATATATATATATATTCAAATAGAAAATAAGCTTTACTTATTATGTAAAAAATAATATGTGAAAATTTCAACAAAGAAAATTACGATTCACAAGTTAATTAATGTTATTTTACGACGGATGAACATTATTATTATTATTATTATTATTATTATTATTATTATTATTATTATTATTATTATAAATTATTATTATTATTATTATTATTATCATATATCTCGACAGAAAAAGCCTAAAGGGAAAATGTTTACTTGTTCGAGATAAAAGAGAAGCTAAGTAGGAAAACACAACTAAAAGAAAAACGAATAACGAAGCAAAAGAAAAAGCTATGCAATAAGAGAAACAAGAACACCACTGAGAAGCATGAACGCCGTTTACAGTACGCCACACAAAGCAAATAGATGCAGGGTGAAATCAAACGTCCAGACCCTAACCTTCCTCCACGATGAAAACGAAAAACGTAATAAAAATCCTATGAAATTGAAATAAGGACAAATAATCCCACTTTATGGGGAGGGCGTTCGAAGCAGTGGGGGGAGTAATGTGTGGGAAATAATGGGTGAGGAAAAATGGGTAGGAAAAAAAAAATGGGTAGGAGAATGGAGGGGAGGTATTCTAAGCAACCTTGTAATAATGGAGCCATCGTTTGAAAAATGCATGAGAACGGAAAATGGAATTTTCCACAGCGTTAATAAATGGCGTCAGAGATAACCTTTTCATTTGTGACGTCAGCTTCGATTTTATAAAATATTTAAAAAAACCAGATGTTTAACGTGGATTAGGAAATTCAAGATAACATTCGGGATGTTGAGTATTTCAATACATGACATTCAGCTGATTTCATGATCTTTTTCTTTAATTCAACATGAGAACATGAGCTGTATGAGTATATATTTTTTTTTATTAAAGCTCACACAGATATTTTAGAAACAATATGTTTTGGATAATACATAATCATGGTAATGAGAGAATTAGATAAAAAATAAATTAGGTAACTTATTTCAAACACACACACAAACACACACATACAAACACACAGATATGTATATATATACAGTATATATATATATATATATATATAGATAGATAGATAGATAGATAGATATATATATATATATATATAATATATATATATATATATATATAATATATATATATATATATATTTATATATATATAAATATATATATATATATATATATTTATATATATATATTTATATATATATAAATATATATATATAGATATATATATATATAGATATATATATATATATATATATAGATATATATATATATATATATATATGCATAAGTACATATATATATAATATATATATATATAAATATATATATATATATATATATAAAAATATATATATATATATATATATAAAATACACATAATTTTCTACTTTTTATCTTGTAAATTCAAGCGTGTAGAAATAACCCATATAAATATCTAATTAATTCGACATTGGTAATCAATAATAGATACCCAAGAATAACATTAACCTTCTGGTAAATGTTTCTATCTAAAACAAGGATTCGAACCTATGCCTCTGAATTGTATCAAATCTACTGCTGACACTGCCAATCAGTCTATTGATATATATATATATATATATATATAACTCAACTCTGATGTACATATTCATATATTTGTACTTATAATCAAAATCAACTTATCTGAATTTGATAGCCAATTGCTAAGTTTATAACATGGGTCCATTAATTATAATAATAATAATAATAATAATAATAATAATAATAATAATAATAATAATAATAATAATGACGATGATGATGATGAGGATGATGATATATATGAATCCTGTCACTAACATATTTGATTATATTATTTTGTAAACATTTCAGCATAAACGAAATTCAATATTGCATTCACTCAAAAAAAAAAAAAAAAAAAAAAAAAAAAATCAAGGCCACAAGGACATCAGCATCCAACAGCTATAATTTCATAAAATACAAAAACAGAATGAGCGTTGGTATAAAATACAGCTTTAGACTCATTCGTCTTTTTTATATAATATATAATATATATTATTCTTAACATAATTTTTTTTCCACTTATGAAAAGAACTTAGCCTCAGGAAGGTAATGTTACCCCGGATATTATGTAAAAGCTAATGGAAATATAATTTGAACATAAGCACGGGGGCAGGGGGGGGGGGAAATCCAGGAAAATCATATTACAGAGGAATCATGAAAAATCCACTTTGGGTTGAGTATCCAGGAAAGCCAGTTAGGAGGAAAATCTGGGATAATCATGATACAGTGAAGATTTCAGATTATAATGCTGGAAACTCATGTTAGAATGTGCCTACAGGAAAATCACATTAGAGGAAAACTATGGAAAAAAAAAATAAAACAACAAATCATTGAAATTCGTGTTGGAAGAAAAATTGAGGAAAATCGTTGGAAGTGGAAAAAACCGTATGCTAAAAAGAAAATATGGGAAATCTATGCTCGTGGGAAAATCAGGAAATACAGTTGGAAACAGGGAGGAACTTCATGTTGCAAGAAAATACATACATACACACACATACACACACGCGCGCGCAACAGACACACACACACACACCTCCTCCTATGCCTATTGACGCAAAGGGCCTCGGTTAGATTTCGCCAGTCGTCTCTATCTTGAGCTTTTAATTCAATACTTCACCAATCATCATCTCCTACTTCCAACTCCACAGTCCTCAGCCATGTAGGTCTGGGTCTTCCAACTCTTCTCGTGCCTTGTGCAGCCCAGTTAAACGTTTGGTAAACTAACCTTTCTCGGGGAGAAAATATCTATTTTTTTTTTACATAATTCTCATGGATTTTCTTGTAACAATTTTCCTATACCGAAATCACTTGAGAATAACACGTCAAACGAGGAATTGTATACGATTAAATCTTTTTACCTGTGACAGTTTTCTTTATCTCTATTGATAGATCAATGGATAACTCAACTGTCTTGCTTTGAATAGATTCTGAGCCATGGGTTCGAACCCAGACACGGGGAAATATTTTTATATATGGTTTGTAGCTTGATGTTTGATAGTATAAAAGCTAATTACGTTAGTGACAAAATAATTATACACACATACCTGTGTATGCGACCCGTCAAGAATTACGGCTAAATATTTAGTTAGATATGCACAGACACGCGTACACACAGATTCAGCTCTTCCCATACCCTTCCCCTTTCCTAACTACAACACTTCTCAAAAGGGTATGACTACTCTTCTATCCCCTACCCGAGGGGCTTGGAGAGACCGAATAGTTATACATTTTTCGTGACTGGACAGAAATACACCCCTCCCCACACACACACACACACACATATATATATATATATACTACACACACACACACACACACACATATATATATATATATATACTACACACACACACACACATATATATATATACTACAACACACACACACATATATATATATATATATATGTATATATATACTACACACACATATATATAATATATATGTATGTATATATATATATATGTATATATTTTATATATATATATATGTGTGTGTGTGTGTGTAGTATGTATATATATATATATATATATGAGTGTATAGGCCTACTGTATATATAAAATTCTGTAAAAACTTAACACGAATTAAGCATCAAAAGCAACTTTACTTATCCAGGAAAATAATCAAATAATGTCCAAAATGTTCTATCTACACATAGAGACAACTAGGGTCCAAATACTGGCGTTTCTTGGAAATGCCCTAAGAGGGATCTGTCCCCGTAATGTATATTATGATCGCAGTGTCTTTGCGTGGTGGCCATGTTGCTGTTGTGTTGGCGTCTTCTTTGTTTCCTCATTTTTCCTCTGCTAACTCATTCTCTGGTTAATCCCCTTTCCCTTTCTCTCTCCCTCCTCCTTCTCTCGTTCTCCACCTGCCTCTCTCTTCCCCTTTTATCATTAAAGCGACCCTCTCCCAACCACGCTAAGTTTTCTTTGTGTCTCTCTCTCTGGAGGGCCGAGGCTCTGGCTGGGCTATGACAGCACGCATCTCTAACTAACCCTTCCTTCTCTCTCTCTCTCTCTCTCTCTCTCTCTCTCTCTCTCTCTCCTTTCCCTTCCCTGCTTCATTTCGGAGCTTCTTTTTGTCTTATCCCTGTCCACTCTTCATTGATTTTTCGTCTCCCTTCCAATAAGGACGTTTTACAACGGGTATCTTCCCCGGGCGATCGCTCTCACCTGCTTTTCTCTCTCGCTCCTTATTGGTCGCAGTCAGTAGCTTTCGTTTTTTTGGGTTTCTCGTTTTTTTTAATTCATTTCGTCATTTTTCGAAACCGTCCTCTGTCTATTGGGTGCCTTCTCTTCCACTTCTCTTATTCTTTTCGTTCATGAAAGACCCGGCTGCATTCACTTGTTTATTGCTTATCCTTTTCTTGTCTACGATTCCATTTAATGTTTCGTAGAAACGATTTTCCACTTGTGTGGCCCAATCTTTCAGTTTTTAGAATTCTGTCCAATTTTAAAAGATATTTCTCGGTCTACCGAGTGCCTTCTCTTCATTTTTTAAAGAGGTACGATGTTGGGGAGGGGGGGGGGATTTCCTCCTTGTAAAGAGGAGGGGGCGGAGTTCCACCTACTCCAATCTTTACCTTATGGTAATAAGATTTAATCCAGCCCCCAGCGCACCGCGCCTTCTACGCCCCTCGCGACTCCTAGGTTCCTAGCTTCCTTCATCAGTTTAAAAAGGCGTCTTTCTCGAAGTTCCTATGAACAGTCAACGCTAATTCCAATGATCACGAAAGGAGAAAAAAGCAACGTCAGCAATTATGCTTTCTTACTAAACAAGACTCAAAGAAGTTATCTTAGTCAATAACTTTTGTTCTTTATTTCTAGGCCAGTGAATTTGCAACATTCTAGAGGTGGGAAGGGTAACTCCTTTCGTAATACTCACGGGGAGGGGGGGGGGCTAGGCCCCCAGTTAAAATACTCCTAATATGGAGTAAAAAGACATCAGTTCGTGTTCACTTATTAAAGTTCATTTACATAAGGCTCAGAATCAATGTTGAATTCTTCGCTGTCCTTGCCAAGGTATTCATTGCTGTAACTAAAGTATACACCAATGTAAATATTTTATCGTAGTTAAAGTATCAACTATAATGGCAATCATACTTATAGTAACTGTAGTATTCCCATGAGATGATGCAGTACTGTGACAGTGACTGTGACTGCTGAGGTGAGAGTGGCAGTGACAGGTTGGTGATAATCGCCGGGTTATGCTGGAGTTATAAAGATACTGATTAAATAGAGAGAGAGAGAGAGAGAGAGAGAGAGAGAGAGAGAGAGTGTTTGTTTCTATATACAATCCAGTCTTATAAATTCATTATAAAAATCGTCACTCAGTGTAATAAAACTGAATCCTGGCTGTTCTGGCTTGTAGCAATAATAACACATTTAATGCATTTCTCGCCTTCTAGTCAATGGCAATAAATGACAGGTCAGTTCAGTACTTCGATGAGTGACCAGCAATGCATACCATGTCGTAACACGTAAATTACAGTCTTACAAAAGTCAAGCATAGGTCTACAAATGTTGTAACCCAATCCAAGGTTTGTGACTCACGGGTACGAGGACCTACGATTGATTTCAAAATTTGTATTCCCTAATGAATGAATGATTTGAAGTTCTCTAGAGGCATCTGACATCGAAGATCATTGACGCCGATTGTATTCTTTAAATGCAACCGCCACTGTATAGGCTATAAGCATTGATTAGCTAAGTCTAGGCTTACGCAAATGGTCAAGAGGACTTGGCTGACAACGGCATTTAGCTGCAAACAGATTATTTTATATTCTTTATTCATTACTTATATATAGTTCATTTGCTATTCAATTATTTCCTTTTCCCAGAGGGATACATTCCCTGCTTGAGCCGTTGTGTTTGAGGGAAATTTGCTTTTCTAACTAGGGATATAGCTTGGCTAGTAATAATAATAATGTAGAGAGAGAGAAGAGAGAGAGAGAGAGAGAGAGAGAGAGCATGTATGTCCAATCACCAACCGTTAACGAGGGAGCAATCATCCATTTCACCCATTATCTTTTGTGACCCAAGGTACTATGGTCGTTTTAGTCCTGATGATGACCTCCAGTAAAGTCTGTGCAGCACAGCGTTGATGACCCATCACTCTCAAATGAGTCTGTTCATTACGCTTCATTGCATTAAAGCTGAGTAAGCGATGAACGTGAAAAAGGGTAATTTTTAATTTTTTTTAGAAAATGGGAAAACTTAAGTTGAGTGAACGATGAGTGGGAGAAAAAGGGTTTTCATTTTTTTCTTTTTTTTTTTTTTAAATGGGGATAACGTGAATTTTTTAATTACGTGAACGACGACGTGAAAAAATCTGACATAACTTTCTAGGAAATGGGACTACGTGATTTTTTTAGTTACGTGAAGGATGAACGTGAAAAAAATATGACTTTTCCTTGTTTTTAGGATATGGGATGACGTGATTTTTTTCTTTTAGATAAGTGAATGTGAAAAAATCTGTCTTTTCCTTATATAGGAAATGGGATAACGTAAATTTTTTAGTTACGTGAATGATGAACGTGGAAAATCTGACTTTTCCCTTTTTAAGAAATGGGATAACGTGATTTTTCAGTTACGTGAATGATGAACGTGAAAAAATCTGACTCCTTTTTTAGAATATGGGATAACGTGAATTTTACAAATTAAGTGAACGGTAAAAGTGAAGAAAATCCGGTTTTTACGAAATGGGGGTAACATTAAATTTTAAACGTTAAGTGAACGATGAACGAGATAAAACGTATTTTCCTTTTTATTTATTTATTTATTTATTTTTTGGAAATGGGATAACGTAAATTTTATACGAAATGAGACGATGAAGCCTGGGTGAATCATATAACAAAACGACAGATCTAGAAAGGAGTCAATAACCATGTTTTATGTGACTCCATTTTTTCACAAAAAATAAGAAAAATGTCGGCAAAGAAAAGTGGTTTTAGACTCTTGAAGGTTTAAAGGCAAACTTATTACCTAATGCAACATGCAAACAGGCAGCTAAGGTTTGTTTTAAGCAACAGAATGCTTAGTCTAACCCCTCCTCTCTTATCCGGACATTCAAGTGCCCTAAACTTTCAATCAGCAAGCCATATCCCAAGTTGAAGTGTGGCATAAATTAGTCATAACCTTTCTTATACAACAGAACGACTCATTTTACCAGCTTAATATACGAATTTTCTATTAACACAGATAGAACGTAGATACTTCATTTGCATGACAACGCCACGGTTCAGCTGAGGCAGAGACTAAATGACTTAACTGTTGGAGCGTTCATTTTTCCCGTTGCTTTTCCTGTTTATAGATTAAAGCTGGCCTTATACCAGCATGGTCTGCTGCTCATTTAGGCTAACATGCCTCCTCACATCAATGCCGTGTCCTCATTTAAAATCAAGGCAAAAATTCATTAAGCCGAGCCTAGTCTCATGATTCTTGCTTATCGCTCTCTCAATATTGTTGTTTTGGATATTGTTGCTAGATTAGAACACGGAACTATACAAGCTCAGGCTCTTGCTCTTTTCAGGGAACAAAGTCTCGCTTTTTTTTTTATTTTATTTTTAATCCTAAGATGTTCCTATCATCGACGTGTGCACCGTGGAGCCAAATCACTGGACCTAGACCAATCACCTGAAATCGTTCCTCCACCGTTGCTGATGAAGAAGTTATCCTCTCCTGCTTTCCATTCTCATCCCTCTCCCCTTTTCTCGGCTTCCCCTTTATTATCATCTATTTTTCTTTGTCTCCCCTCTCTCACTCACTCCCTCTCTCTCTCTCTCTCCACTGCTCCCTTTCCCTTCTCCTTTCATCCTCGAATGTCTTTTTCATTCCTCCCCTTCCTGCTCTGCCCTCGTGTTTGCTTTCCACCAAGTATCTGTTTTAGCAACTCTCTCTCTCTCTCTCTCTCTCTCTCTCTCTCTCTCTCTCTCTCTCTCGTTGATTTGCATGACTCCCCTACTATACTCGGAAACCGTACCCCTTTGGCATAACATAACGACCCCATTGTATCTGAAAAACCAGCACTTTGTTGCAGGCGTGCAATGGAAGGTAAAGCTAGGCAGTCACTAAAGTAATGCTTAGTTGCACAGGGCACACTCAAAAGTAACTATGCTTAAGACTGAAAAGTAAATATGCATAAGACCGAAAAGTAATTATGCATAAGACATGGATATATTATGCATTTGCTGAAAAGTAAATATGCATTTTATTTGATTGAAAAGTAGCTAAGCAAAAGACTGAAATGGATATATTCATAAAACTGAAAGATGATTATGTTTAAATCTGAATGGTAAATATGCCCAGCGACGCAGAAAACTGGAATGTAAACATACTTAGGACTAAAGAGTAACTATCTTTAAAACTAAGGGGTAACTATGCATAAGACGAAAGGTAATATGCCAAAAACTGAAAAGTTAACTACTTGTGAGAACAAGACCGAGAAGTATTTATGTATACAACTGAAAGGTAAAATACCCTTAAAACTGAAACAAATAATTATGCACAGGATTGAGCAGTGAGAATGCTTAAGACCGAAAAATAACTTTGCATCAAACTAAGAGGTAAAAATACCTGAGACTGAATAGTTCATTATGCATAAGACTGAAAGATATTTATGCCTAAGAGTGAAAAGTAACTATGCATGACAAGAGGTATATAGGCATAATATTGAAAACTAAATATGCATAAAACTGATAAGTAAAAAACTTAAGACCGAAAAGTTAATTACATTATGCGAATCTAGTGTCATTTAGAGTAGTGTTCTCGGCCCATTACTTTACATATTGTATATACATGAGTTGCGGTTTGGCCTTGAAAACAAGCTTTTTAAATATGAAGATGATGTTACTCTCTTTGTAAAAATTCCATCTCCTCATTGTAGCCTATAGTGGCTGAATACTTTGATAGAGATCTACGTATAGCTAAATTTAGTGCATGGTGTAAATTATGGGGCATGCAGTTGAATCCTACCAATACTCAAAGTATGATTGTAAGTAGGTCAAGGAAATTGAACCTTGAACATCCAGATCTTTCAATTGACAATGTCTCTTTAACTGTACATAGCTCATTCAAAGTTATAGGCCTGATTCTTGATTGACAATTTACTTTTGAGAAACACGTCCGGTCTGTTCCATATTCTTATTGCACAGCTAATTGCCATATTAAGGAAGTGTTTTATGAATTTTGGTGTTCAGACTATCCTGGGGAAATGTTTTAATTCTTTAATTCTGCTGTTTTGAATATCGTTTACCTGTCTCGTCTTCAGCTGCCGAATCTCATCTTGATTTGTTGGAGAAAAACTGTCTATTAAATTAATTATCATTGTCTGGCACCGTGGTTCAGTTAGTTCTTTGTGAATGTTGCAAACTATTCTTTAAGATTCTAACAAACATTTACATTCAGATCTTTCCTAACTGTACCATCCTACTCCTAGCACTAAGTATGAAGTTAATTCTACTAGCCAAGCTGTGCCATCCTATTCCTAGTACCAGGTATGAAGTTGATTCTATTAGTCAAGCTGTACCATCCTTTTCCTAGTACCAGGTATGAAGTTAATTCTATTAGTCAAGCTGTACCATCCTTTTCCTAGTACCAGGTGTGAAGTTAATTTTATTAGTCAAGCTGTACCATCCTATTCCTAGTAATAGGTGTGAAGTTAATTCTATTAGTCAAGCAGTACCATCCTTTTCCTAGTAGGCTACTAGGTATGAAGTTAAGTCTATTAGTCAAGTTGTACCACCCTTTCCCTAGTACCAGGTATGAAGTTAATTCTAATAGTCAGGCCTTCTCCATCACGAGGCTCAATACTACATTCTAGAAGTTTTATTCCATCAGTGACCAAGTTGTGAAATAATCTTTCTAATCGGGTAGTTGAATCTGCGGAAGTTCAAATTCGTTGCTAATTCTCTTCTATTGAAGAGGTTGACATGAGTCTTGGTTCATAGCTTATATAATGACTTACCAACTTAACGATGTTACGGATCTTAATATATAATATGTTTCATTACTTTTCATTTACTTATAATTCATTTCTTAATTTATTTCTACACTGTACTACTTTTCCTGTTAAAGCCCTCGGGCTGGTAGCATTCTGCTTTTCAAATTAGGGTTATAATAATAATAATAATAATAATAATAATAATAATAATAATAATAATAATAATAATAACAACAACAACAAGTGAGCAAGTCCTGAACGCGGACATGGTCCTCGTAGAGGACATACCTCCGCCAAGGTGACCTTGACCTTCAGGTGACCTTGACCTTCACGTGACCTTGACCTTCACGTGACCTTGACCTTCAAGTGACCTGCTTGACTTTTGACCTTCAAGTGATCTTTGTTCATTTGCCACTGATACTTAATATGACATTGATATAATGCACCAATATGACCTTGACC
>NC_090751.1:26901438-26903938 GCF_036898095.1 Palaemon carinicauda | reverse complement strand
TCTATTTCTGGTTTTTTCATTTCCTCTCATGTCTACTCTATCCTAGTTTTAGTCATATTATCTCATTTTTAGTTTATTGAAATTTTTTATTTTATATATATTTTTTTTCTTTTTAGTTTATCCGTTTTTCATTTTATCTCATTTTTAATTTATACAATTTCTCATTTATTTTCTCTCATTTTTTTTAGTTTATCCGTTTTTCATTTTATCTCATTTTTAATTTATTCAATTTCTCATTTATTTTATCTCTTTTGTTTAGTTTATCCGTTTTTCATTTTATCTCATTTTTTAGCTTATTCAAATTTCTAACTCCATCACTCTTTCTTTTTAATGTTGTTACTGTTCTATAATTATTTCATTTTTAATGTTTAGTCTTCTCTTATAGTTTATTCATTTACTCGTTTCCTTTCCTCACTTGACTATTTTTCCCTGTTGGAGCCCCATGACTCTAACAGGTTCATAACTTAGCTTGTAGTAATAATAATAATAATAATAATAATAATAATAATAATAATAATAATAATAATAATAATAATAATATCCAAGTTTTTTCATCTCATGTAATTTTTAGCTTATCAAAGTAATTTAATTTCACCTCATTTTCTAAAGTTTATCCAAGATTTTCACTATTTTATTAAGTTTATCCACGTTTTTCATCCCATATCGTTTTACTTTATTGAAATTTTTCATATTGTTTTAAGTGAATCTCAGTTTTTAATTCTATCTCCCTTTTATCTAGTTTCTCACATTTTTTAACTTTATCTCGTCTTTTGGTTCATCTAAGTTTTTCATGTATGACTTCCTTTTTTTTTTTTTTTTTTAATTCATTCCGGGCTCTATAATTCATCTTGTTTTTCCCAACCTCTTATTATTATCATTTTCATTATTACTTGCTAAGCCACAACCGTAGTTGGAAAAGTAGGATGTTACAAGCCCAGGGACTCCAATAGGGAAAATAGCTCAGTAAAGAAAGAAAACAGGGAAGAATATAATATTAAAAACAGTAACATTAAAATAAATATCTCCAATTTAAACTATAAAAACTTTAACAAAACAAGAGGATGAGAAATAAGATAGCATAGTGTGCCCGGGTGTACCCTCAAGCAAGAGAACTCTAACCCAAGACAGTGGAAGACCCTGATACAGAGGCTATGGCACTACCCAAGACTAGAGAACAATGGTTTGATTTTGGAGTGTCCTCCGATTTATCCGATTCATTTCATCTCTAGGTTATACCTGGTATCCAAATCCATTCCCGACCTTCTATAGTCCATTTATTTTACCGAGGCAGATTTGAACCGACTAGCAATGGTGTCCTTTTAGCTCGGAAAAGTTTCCTGATCGCTGATTGGTTAGAATTATCTTGTCCAACCAATCAGCGATCAGGAAACTTTTCTGAGCTAAAGGGGCACCGCTGCAAGTCGGTGCAAATATGCCTCGCTAAAAGAAATTGACTATAGTTCGTCAAAGGGTTTATAATTTATTTCGGAATCATCCAATTAGCCTCGAGACCCTCATCCAATTCCAGCTTTCAGAATAATGCTCATCTCTTCCATTCATTCAAAGTCAATTATCCTGTGATTCTCCATTATTACGATGTTTTTGGCTATTGTAATATTAATTTAGATGTCATTAGTCTATTGTATTGCTAATTTCAATGTTTTTAGTTTATTGTAATATTAGTTGCAATGTTTCTAGTCTATCAAAATATTAATCTCGATGTTTTTAGTCTATTGTAATATTAATTTCGACGTTTTTAGTCTATTGTAATATCAATTTCGATGTTTTAGGTCAATTGATTTTCGATGTTTTTTAGTCTAATGTAGCCTAATACTAATTTCGATGGTCTTAGTCTATTGCAATAATAATTTTAATGTTTTTAGTCTAATGTAATATTAATCTCGATGTTTTTTGTCTATTGTAATGTTAATTTCGATGTTTTAGGTCGGCTGATTTTCAATGTTTTTAGTCTATTGTAATACGAATTTCGATGTGTAAGTCTATGGTAGTTTTAATTTCGATATTTTTATTCTATTGCATTACTAATTTCAACGTTTCTAGTCTATTATAATAATAATTTCGATGTTTTGAGTCTATTGTTATACTAATTTCGATGTTTTTAGCCTATTGCAATACTAATTTTAATGTTTATAGTCTATTGTAACATTAATTTCGATGTTTTTAGTCTATTGTAATATTTTCGACGTTTTTATTCCATTTTATTACTAATTTCCATGTTTTAGTATAATGTAATATTAATTTCGATGTTTTTAGTCTATTTTAACATTAATTTCGATGTTTTAATCTATTGGAATACTAATTTTGATGTTTTTAGTCTATTGTAATATAAAGTTCAATGTTTTTAGTCTATATCAATACTAATCTAAATGTTTTTAGCCTATTGTAATACTAATTTTGATCTTCTTAGTGTACTGTAATACTAATTTCGATGTATTTGGTGTATTATGATGCTCATTTCAATGATTTTAGTTTATTGTAA
>NC_090751.1:26888938-26891438 GCF_036898095.1 Palaemon carinicauda | reverse complement strand
TTCTTCAATCTGAGGAATTCTACAATCTGAAGTCATTTGAGATTTCTATAATCTGAAGTCATTTGAGAAATTTACAATCTGAAGTCATTTGAGAAATCTACAATCATTGGAGAATTCTCCAATCTGAAGTCATTTGAGAATTCTACAATCTTCAGTCATTAGAGAATTCTATAGTCTGAAGTCATTTGAGAATTCTACAATCTGGTATTGATTTGAGAATTTTACATTCTGAAAGTATTTGAGATTTCAATCATTTAAAAGTAATTGAGAATTCTAGGAACTGGAAGAGATTTGTAAATTTTACAATCTGGAAGTATTTGAGATTTCAACAATCTGAAATTGGTTTGAGAATTGAACGACCTGGAAGCGATTGAAAATTCTCTGAACTGGAAGGGGTTGAGAATTCTACAATCTGGAAGTTATTTGATAATTTTACAGCCTGGTAGAATTTGATTTCAATGATAGGAAAGCCATTGAGAATTCTACGAATTGGAAGTGATTTAAAGAGATTAATATAGCCATGTTCTCTTTTTCATAAAAAAAAAAAAAAAAAAAAAAAAAACTGTTTCCATCGAACTGCACAACGAATTACAACCGAAAATCTTAATAAAGAGTATTCAAACATCTTATTCATTTAATTTTGATATATTTTTCTAAATAATTCTTTTCATTAATAATTTTGTATAGGTAATTTACTGCTTTATCCATTTATATCCTTGTTTCCTTTCCTCAGTGTTCTATTTTTCCGTGTTGGTGCCCTTGGGTTTACAGCATCTTGCTTTTCCAACTAGGGTTGTAGCTTAGCTAATAATAATATTAATAATAATAATAATAATGAGTCATACTGTACATTGTTTTGGATAATTTTCTCCTGCGTCCTATGTAGGGCATGCAAACATGACTAATGATTCTTGATACTTGTGTTGATAGAATGTGGAAGTATAAAATAGGCAAATATTCCATTCAAATACTTCATAATGTTTGCATAACATTTGTATTTTGAGTAAGTTAAAGAAAAATAAGTTTGTATTTGGTAGCAAGTTAACAGAATATTTCAAAATACTTAGATATTGTTTAGGTTATATAACTCTATTTAAGTTATAATGAAGACCTATTGGAGACGTTGGAGTACAATTATGTAGATTTTTCATAATCCAACACCTCAAAAAAAAAAAAAAAAAAAAAAAAAAAAAAAAAAAAAAAAAAAAAAAAAACGCATACCATAATTCAAGTTTACCAAATAAATGCCGTCAGAGACGATGAAGTACATTTCTGTTTTCATATCCAAAAAAAAAAAGCCGCAAATGAGACATACAAAAGAGCAATATTTATGCAATTTACGTCTCTTTTTCATTTCAAATTCGTATTATTTATGACATAGCTAGAAAATAGTAAAAGGCCATGTTAAGAATGCAAGATAAAAAGCCATGTTAAGAATGATAGATAATGCACAGATTAAAACAAAATTCATAAGATACATTCAAATTGTAAGACAGACAGCCTATAGGCCTACAGACATTCTTTACAGATGGTTCATGAGAAAAAAATTGCTTTTGTTTCAGATGACCCATATAAAAGACGAAAAGACCCCTAGGAAGGCCTGTATTTATCTATTTTAAGCCTCATTTTTAATGTTAACTGCGTATTGTTCATAAGAGAACTAGAAAATAACACAATGCCACGTTAAGACTGTTCGATAATGCACAGATTTAAACAAAATTCATACATTTCAAAGCGTAAGACAACACATAGGTCTTAAAAAAAGTCGAAAAGACCACTAAAAGGACAATTTTTCTATTAACAGACTCGTAAAAAGGCCTGTATTTATCTATTTTAACCCTCCTTTTTAATGTTGAGTGCGTATTATTTCTAACATAACTAAAAAATAACAAAATACCATATTAAGAATGCTAGAGACGGCACAGATCAAAATAACATTTATAGGATAGATTCAAATTGTAAGACAACACATATGCCTAAAAAAAGTTGAAAAGAGGCCTAAAAATCCTATATTTATCTATTTTAAGCCTCCTTTTTAATGTTAAATGCGTATTATTTATAACAGAACTAAAAGTAAGCTTCCTTTTAAATGTTAAATGCGTATTATTTATAACAGAACTAAAAAATAAGCTTCCTTTTTAATGTTAAATGCGTATTATTTATAACAGAACTAAAAAATAACACACTACAATGTTAAGAATACTAGAGAAGGCAAAGATTAAAACAACGTTCATATATAGATTCAAAGTGAAGGACAGACAACAATACTGCTTTTGTTTCAGAATAATTTGGCCTTATGCCAGCTAGGGTTCTCGTTCAAAGGGCAGACAGCAGAAACATGAAGCAACAGGATGCTTCAAATCAATGAGACGGAAATTTAGTAAAAATATTCAGTTTCTGTTACTGCTATTAATATTACTACGGCAGCAATTATCACTAATTTGGAAGAAAAGGAAAACAAAAATGAAAACAAGAACCACTAGCAATTAAATAGATACGT
>NC_090751.1:26881438-26886438 GCF_036898095.1 Palaemon carinicauda | reverse complement strand
TAATAATAATAATAATAATAATAATAATAATAATAATAATAATAATAATAAACTATCAAAAAGTAAGATTATTAACCTAAACCAAAATCTACTGCAACATCTCCTCCAATAGGTCATTTTATGAAATGTAAAAAGGGACGAAAAACTATAGAACTTGCATGGAAAGATTGACTTTATGATACATTTCATGAAAAAAAAAATTCGAAAAAGAAACTGAATTTATGATGTATTAGAGACTACGAAAGAAAAGACTGAACCTACTACCTGTTAGAGTCGATATAATAATTGTCTAAAAAAAAAAAAATATGATTTTATTATACATTGACGAGAAAATGAAGATGAAAAGACCAGCAAGGGAAGACTCAACCTCTCCCAGAAGCCGCAGGTAATTGCAACTCTCAATTCTGGCGAAGGGATCAGATTGCTTTTCAGAAACCCAAAGGATAGAGAAAAAAAAGGACAATTTGAAGGATTTACAAAATGGGTGAATGAAAAAGGCAGTAGAGAGAAGGGTAATGAAGGCAGTACAGTCATACTTAGATCACTTGATATGAAATCTGGACTGATGATGAAAAACCTATGGAATGATTTTAATGGATAAAAATGAGATTTGCTATGATTAAATTGAATTCAGTCAATTACTTTAATATCTGGAAGAAGAGTTATGTAACAGGAGAAGCATCCAGAAAGATAAGAAGAGTCAAATAACAAATAAATGGACGGAGAGGCAGTAGAGGCAATGAAGGCAGTACCGTCATCTTTATATCCCTTGATATGAAAACAGAAATGAAACTGAAAAACCTAAGGAATGATTTTGACGGATAGAAGATTATGAAGGTTAATTCATTGGCTTTAGTATCTGGCAAACGGTTTACCTAACAGGAGAAGCATCCTATCAGATAAAAACAATCAAATAACAAATAAGTAAACAACAAATAAGAAAACAAAAACAAATAAACAACAAATCTGATGGCAAAATTAAAAAAAAAAAAAATCTTTCACTTCAAAAAAGAAAAAAAAAACTCTCCACTTCTAAAGCCTTTCCACTGTTACATGCCTCCCTCTTCCTCCCAAATACCTACATCCCTTCCCCCCTCCCTCCACCTAAAGGGACTCCTTCTCCCCCTTTTCCCTCCAACATCAAACCCCCCTTTCCAAACGCCTCCCGCCTTCCTCATCCTCCTCCACCCATCGCTTCTCCTGAAAAATGATATCTTGACGATTTACATAAACTGGCAACCGCAATGCCTTGAACTTGGAGGGCGTGTATTAATACGTAACACAGTCTCTCTCTCTCTCTCTCTCTCTCTCTCTCTCTCTCTCTCTCTCTCTCAGGGTTAAAACTCTTTAGAGTAATTACCTTAGTTTAAGGTAATTTTCATGGTTTCAAGGTAATTCTAAGGTAATTTCGGTTCAACTAGCTTAAAATTTAAGGAAATTGGAAAGTTTTAAGGTATTCTAAGGTAAAAAGCAGCAGCATTTACGGTAATGGCTACATGTCACATGCTCGACTTTACCCCCCCCCCTCTCTCTCTCTCTCTCTCTCTCTCTCTCTCTCTTTCAGGCAGACTTCCAAGTAATCTAGTTGTTGATGGCCGATTCTCTCTTCTATCAAATTTCAAAGCTGAGGTTGAAAGATTTTTTTCATATTCTCTCTCTCTTTCATTCGCTGCAGATTTTGTTCTTTTCAGCATTTTTCACGTGTCGCTTCTTAGTGATAAGTGGGAGATATCTCTCTCTCTCTCTCTCTCTCTCTCTCTCTCTCTCTCTCTCTCTCTCTCTCTCTCTCTCTCTCTCAGTTTCAAGTAAATCCATACAGATATGTTCTCATGTTTATTTTCTAAGTGATTTCAAAGTTACTAATAGCAGAATCTCTCTCTCTCTCTCTCTCTCTCTCTCTCTCTCTCTCTCTCTCTCTCTCTCTCTCTCTCTACTGGAATGTTTGTTGTCTACACCAGACATCCTCTCGTAACAACATCTAAGTTATTGCTCTTTTACTCTCTCTTTCCATGTCACAGTTTTATTCTCTCTCTCTCTCTCTCTCTCTCTCTCTCTCTCTCTCTCTCTCTCTCTCTCTCTCTCTCTCTCTCTCTCTAACCTTTATGTTATTACTAACCGCCTGGTAGTTCCATGTAAGGCATACAAGTGTTTTCCTAATTCTGATAAACTCAGGTGTATCTGAAGATCTGATATAAATAATTTGAGGAGAAATTAATGAATAAATATAACACCTTTCAACACTTATAATATATATATATATATATATATATATATATATATATATTTATATATATACATATATATATTTATATATATATATATATATATATATATATATATATATATATATATATATATATACACACACACACACACACACACACACACACACACACACATATATATATATATATATATATATATATATATATATATATATATATATATATGAAAAGCGATTGTATAGATAAATAATGAATGAATATATATATATATATATATATATATATATATATATATATATGTGTGTGTATATATATATACATATATATATATATATATATATATATATATATATATATATATATATATATATATATATATATATATATATATATATATATATGAACAGTGATTGTATAGGTAAATAACTGGAAGAGATATTAACGAATAAATATAACACCTTTGACCACTTTATAAATGAAAAATGATTAAATAGATAAATAAATAGACGAGAAATTAATGATTAAATCTTAAACCTTCGAACACAATACACAAGAGAAAACATTAGGAGAAGAGTATGAGAAGAAATAAGGTTTTAATTCTTATTTTCCATTTTCATTTACCTTTCCAGGATGTAAACGGGACAGGCAATCCAAAGACCTGGAAAGAAAAGACAAATTAAGGAGGGATTCAAGTATGGACATCGATGATGGAAACGTTTGATTAATTAGTCAATTCAAGTTTGCTTTGCAAAAATTACGCACCACGAAGAAAATAGGAGAGGTAAAATTATGGGTTCGGATTTTTTTTAAAAGAGATGTGTTCTTTAAAAAAAGGCATTTTTATTTTTTAAAAAGATGTATTGTGTTATTCAAAAAAGGATTTTTTCCCCTTAAAAAATGGTTATTGTTATTTAAAAAACTATTCAAAAAAATTGTTTATTGTTATTCAAAAAAGGGAATCTTTCTTTAAAAAGATGTATTATGGTATTCAAATATAGGATTCTTTTCTTGAAAATGGTCATTATGTTATTTAAAAAAGGAATTTTTCTTTAAAAGGATCCATTATGTTATTCAAAGAGGATTATTTTTTCTTAAAAGTGGTTATTGCAATTTAAAAAAAAAAAATTCTTCTTAAAAAAGATGTATTATGTTAATAAAAAAAAAGATTTAAAAAATGGTTGTTATGTTATTCAAAAAAGGAATTTTTCTTTAAAATGATGTATTGTTATCCAGAAAAAGTATTTTTTTCATTCTTAAAAATGGGTATTATGTTATATAAAATAGGAATTTTCCCTAAAATAAGATACTATATTATTTAAAAATCTTAAAACACTAAAGCCAGGCTTACCAAGCAACGCAATGGATTCTCTATTAGCAGAAAAATTGCCTATAAATGCTTATAAAAGAAGACTTAACGTTGATGACGGAATACAAATATTATGGTCTTCTCTGAGGGCGATATTTCCTACTGGCATAAAATAGGTGGTGCAGGTTTAGTATGTGGCCTACCTTTCGATTATAGCCTACGAAATTCTATCTGTTTTAGTATGTGGCCTAACCTAACCTAACAAGTCAGGTAGGCCACGTACTAAACCAGAATAAAAAAGGTAGGCCGAATATTAAACCAGAATAAAAAAAAAGGTAGGCCACATACTAAACCAGAATAAAAAAAGGTAGGCCACATACTAAACCAGAATGAAAAAGGTAGGCCACATACTAAACCAGAATAAAAAAGGTAGGCCACATACTAAACCAGAATAAAAAAGGTAGGCCGAATATTAAACCAGAATAAAAAAGGTAGGCCACATACTAAACCAGAATAAAAAAAGGTAGGCCACATACTAAACCAGAATAAAAAAAGGTAGGCCACATACTAACTAAACCAGAATAAAAAAGGTAGGCCACATACTAAACCAGAATAAAAAAAGGTAGGCCACATACTAAACCAGAATAAAAAAATGTAGGCCACATACTAAACCAGATAAAAAAGAAGGTAGGCCACATATTAAACCAGAATAAAAAAGGTAAGCCACATACTAAACCAGAATAAAAAAAGGTAAGCCACATACTAAACCAGAATAAAAAAGGTAGACCACATACTAAACCAGAATAAAAAAAGGTAAGCCACATACTAAACCAGAATAAAAAAGGTAGGCCACATACTAAACCAGAATAAAAAAGGTAGACCACATACTAAACCACAATAAAAAAAAGGTAGGCCACATACTAAACCAGAATAAAAAAGGTAGGCCACATACTAAACCAGAATAAAAAAAAGGTAAGCCACATACTAAACCAGAATAAAAAAGGTAGGCCACATACTAAACCAGAATAAAAAAAAGGTAGGCCACATACTAAACCAGAATAAAAAAAAAGGTAGGCCACATACTAAACCAGAATAAAAAAAGGTAGGCCACATACTAAACCAGAATAAAAAAAAAGGTAGGCCCCATACTAAACCAGAATAAAAAAAAAGGTAGGCCACATACTAAACCAGAATAAAAAAAAAGGTAGGCCACATACTAAGCCAGAATAAAAAAAAAGGTAGGCCACATACTAAACCAGAATAAAAAAAAAGGTAGGCCACATACTAAACCAGAATAAAAAAAAAAAAGGTAGGTCACATACTAAACCAAAATAAAAAAGGTAGGCCACATACTAACTAAACCAGAATAAAAAAAGGTAGGCCACATACTAAACCAGAACAAAAAAGGTAGGCCGAATATTAAACCAGAATAAAAAAGGTAGGCCACATACTAAACCAGAATAAAAAAG
>NC_090751.1:26873938-26876438 GCF_036898095.1 Palaemon carinicauda | reverse complement strand
TTATTTTCTTTATGCATAATGTCTGCATCAGATGTAATTGTAAGCAATGTTCTATAGGTTATTGTTTACAATGTCTCTTCTGTATTCTATTTTTCTTACTGGTCTTAATTTTGTTCAAACACCGAAAGGATCCCGACTCATATTTCAGGGCAAAAATAATTTCTATATTTCAGTCGAAAAAAATAATTTCCATATTTTGGCCAAAAAAATAATTTCCATATTTTGGCCAAAAAATAATTTCCATATTTCGGCTGAAAATTAATACCATATTTCGGCCGAAAAATTATTTCCATATTTCGGCTGAAAAATAAATTTCCATATTTCGGCTGAAAACTAATTTCCATATTTCAGCCGAAAAATAATTTCCATATTTCGGCCCAAAACTAATTTCCATATTTCGGTGAAAAATAATTTCCATATTTCGGCCGAAAAATAATTTCCATATTTCGGCTGAAAAAAAAATTCCATATTTCGGCTGAAAAATAATTTCCACATTTCGGGCCAAAATAATTTCCACATTTCGAGCCCAGAAAAATGCAAATTTCGCCCAAAATAATTTC
Organism: Palaemon carinicauda; assembly: GCF_036898095.1. NCBI lineage: Eukaryota > Metazoa > Arthropoda > Malacostraca > Decapoda > Palaemonidae > Palaemon > Palaemon carinicauda. Next base: position 26,875,878 of record NC_090751.1, on the reverse strand, counting down.
CATATTCCGACCCCCCAAAAATTCATATTTTGGCCAAAAATAATTTCTACATTTCAGCTCAAAATAATTTCCATTTATCGAACCCTCAAAAATTAAACATTTCAACCCCACAAAAAAAAAGGCCGTAATACGGCCCAAATGAATGTCGATACAAAAATCCATATTTTGGCCCAAAATAATTTCCATATTTAGACCGCCCAAAAATTCCATATTTCAGTCCCAAAATTAATTTTCATATTTCGGTCCAAAATAATTTCCATTCAACTTTGGATGAAAAAATGTCGGGATTATCATACCCAGAAAAATTCACAAGAGACATGAGACTTCGTCTGGAGAGATGACTTGAAATACAGTATATAACCTTATAGAAAGAACAATTTAATACCATCTATAATTTGTCGAGATGAAAATAAAGTAGAAAGATGAAATCTATTATTTCTGTCGTATGTTCATAAATATCGGAGTATAAAATGTAAAGTGCCTAAGAGCCAGAATCCAATTCTTGAATCTTTACTTCAAGTCAAATACTAGAATTTTCTTCCTGCTTTTGTTTTTCCACAAGAATGTGTCTTTGAAGAAAACATATTACAAAGAACAACCAGTAAAGTAATAAGTAAACCTTGATCAAAATCTCTTCTCACATCGAGAAACGCAAAATATTACACAAAAGAGATTGGAAACATAATGCTTCCTATTCAGATTGATTTAATAAGTTTATTGCGTTCAATATTCATACATATAATGTATATACATGCACACATATACAGCAGAACACAAATGGCGCATCCCCTAGCAGGCTTGCATCGGAAATTTTGCCTTAACAAGTATTATTCCCTTTATTTAAAAACAAATAATAACAATAATGACATTATGACAACTATAATAATAATAATAATAATAATAATAATAATAATAATAATAATAATAATAATATGGCAAACTAGGAAGCATTTGCAAAATTGGGTAATATTTCTTAACTTCCAAAAACACCCTAGGATCCAAGAAATGGCCGAGAATAACATGGAATGACAAAGTTTTAATTTCTCTTCTAAAACGTCCAATTTCATTGCATTCTTTAATATAATGATGTAACCTGTGCCCATCAGATAACTCACACAAACGACGGGTTATTAAGTTGGAATTTCTATCATTTGTCACCTCCCACAAATACTTATATCCTAAACGCAATCTGCTATAGCTTGTTTGATGTTTTCTAGTATGTAAACCACTCTTTAAGCGGAACGAGGCACTTTCCAGGTATACTCCGTTCAGATATTCTATATCCCGATGACGTTGTTGTTTTTCTATTTTATTTTTCAAACTTTCATATGACAGTGGGAAATTGTAGTCAACATTTTCTTTACAACAGCCTTGCTTTGCTAATAAATCTGCTTGATCATTCCCCGTCAAGTTACAATGAGATGGGGTCCAAATAAAATGGACAATTCGATTTTTCTTTTCAGAAAGTTGAAAAGGAGACCTGGTGCCCAGAGGCTGCTTCAGAAACAAGACGAAGATCGGTAGTTCTTGGGAAAAACAGAAGCAGAAAGAAAATTCCAGTATTTGACTTGAAATAAGAGGGTTACTTGTACAGTTGGCTTTATTAATTCCAGTACACTTCACAGGAAGCTAAGGAGACGTCGGTGTACCAGAATTAATGAAGCCAACTGTACTACCCACGAAAAGATGGAAGAATTGTATTCTAGCTCTTGGCCACTTTACATTTCTGAAGAAAAAATATATCAGAGTGAAGTGTTTACTTATTTTGAGAAGCTCTTAACAATGGATTGATTAAATTCACTTATTCGAGAGTAATCACCTACAGTGATTGAGGTAATGAAGGGGAAGGGTGACCCGATGTAGACCTTTCGGACTCATGAATGAACACTAGAGACTTCTGCAAGGCAAGGTTAAGTCTGCAACTAAATGAGTAAATCAGC
>NC_090751.1:26853938-26863938 GCF_036898095.1 Palaemon carinicauda | reverse complement strand
AATAATCTTATGATATTACGTGGGCGTTGTTGCTGTGCCGGTTTTCTGGTAAAATAACGATGTTCGAGTCGGGTAAAGTGACTACTTAGCGATAGTGTATCATTTGGTGGTGGCAAAGTTTCGGTAGGTTTTGGAAAATGAAAGTTTGAGAAAATTTGATATTTATAAGAATATATTGGGAAATAAAATTTTATGAAGGAAATATGATGGTATTTATAAAAATATATTGGAAGATAAAAGTTAATGGAGAGAATAAGAATATTTTGGAAAATTGAAGTTTATGGAGAAAATGTGATGATATTTATATGAACATATTGGAAAATGAGAGTTTATGGAGAAAGTATAGTGATATTTATAAAAATATATTGGATGAGAACAGTTTATGGAGAAAGTGTGCGATATTTATAAGAATATATTAGAAAATAAAAGTTTATGGATTAAGTGTGATGATATTCATAAAAATATATTGGAAAAAAAATCATGGAGAAAATGTAATGATATTTATAAGTATACATTGGAAAATAAAAGTTTATTGAGAAAATGTAATGATATTTATAAGTATATATTGGAAAATAAAAGTTTATTGAGAAAATGTAATGATATTTATAAGAATATTTTGGAAAATTGAGGTTTATGGTGAAAGCGTGATGATATTTATATGAACATATTGGAAAATGAGAGTTTATGGAGAAAGTATGGTGATATTTATAAGAATATATTGGATGATAACAGTTTATGGAGAAAGTGTGCGATATTTATAAGAATATATTGACAAATATATGTTTATGGATAAATTTTGATATTTAGAAAAATATATTGAAAAAATAAAAGTTTATGGAAAAAATGTTATGATATTCATAAGAATACATTTGAGAATAAAAGTTTATGGAGAAAATGTGATGATATTTATAAGAATATATTGGAAATTAAAAGTTTATGAATTAAATGTGCTAATATTTATAAAAAATATATTAGAAAAAGAAAGAGTATAGAGAAAGTGTGGTGATATTTATAAGAATATATTGGGAAATAAAAGTTTATGGGGAGTGTGGTGATACTTATGAGAATATATTGAAAAATAAAAGTTTATGGAAAAAAATGTGATGACATATATATGAATATATTGGAAAATAAAAGTTTGAGAAAATTAGATATTTACAAGAATATATCCGAAAATAAAAGTTTATGGAAAAAATGTGATAATATTTATAAGAATACATTTGAAAATGAAAGTTTATGGAGAAAATGTGATGATATTTATAAGAATATATTGGAAAATAAAGGTTTATGGAGAAAATGTGATGATATTTATAAGAATATATTGGAAAATGAAAGTTTATGGAGAAAATGTGATGTTATTTATAAGAATATATTGGAAAATAAAAGTTTATGGAGTGTGTGTGCGACATTTATAAGAATATGTTGGAAAATAAAAGTTTATGGAGAGAATGTGATGATATTTATAAGAATATATTGGAAAATAAAAATTTATGGAGAAAATGTGATATCTGCCAAAATATATTATAAAATAAAAGTTTATGGAGAAAATGTGCTGATATTTATAAGAATATATTGAAAAATAAAAGTTTATGGAGAAAATGTGATATTTATAAGAATATATTGGAAAATAAAAGTTTAAGGAGTAAATGTGCTAATATTTATAAGAATATATTAGTTAAAAAGTTTATGGACAAAATGTGATGATATTTTGAGGAATATATTGGAAAATAAAAGTTTATGGAGAAAATGTGATGATATTTATAGGATTATATTGGAAAATAAAAGTTTATGGAGAAAATGTGATGATATTCATAAGAATATATTGGAAAATAAATGTTTATTGAGAAAATGTGATATTTATAATAATATATTGGAAAATAAAAGTTTATGGAGAAAATATGATGATATTTATAAGAATATATTGGAGAATAAATGTTCATGGAGAAAATGTGATGATATTTATAAGAATATATTGGAAAATAAAAGTTTATGGAGAAAATACGATGATATTTATAAGAATATATTGGAAAATAAAAGTTTATTGAGAAAATGTGATGATATTTATAAGAATATATTGGAAAAAAAAAGTTTATGGAGAAAATGTGATGATATTTATAAGAATATATTGGAAAATAAAAGTTTATGGAGGAAATGTGATGATATTTATAAGGATATATTGGAATATAGAAGTTTATGGAGAAAATGTGATGATATTCATAAGAATATATTGGAAAATAAAAGTCTATGGAGAAAATGTGATGATATTTATAAGAATATATTGGAAAATAAAAGTTTATGGAGAAAATGCAATGATATTTATAGGAATATATTGGAAAATAAAAGTTTATGGAGAAAATGTGATATTTATAATAATATTTGGAAAATAGAAAGTTTATGGAGAAAATATAATGATATTTATAAGAATACATTGGGAAATAAAAGTTTATGGAGAAAATGTGATGATATTTATAAGAATATATTGGAAAATAAAAGTTTATGGAGAAAATGTGATGATATTTATAGGATTATATTGGAAAATAAAAGTTTATGGAGAAAATGTGATGATATTTATAGGATTATATTGGAAAATAAAAGTTTATGGAGAAAATGTGATGATATTCATAAGAATATATTGGAAAATAAATGTTTATTGAGAAAATGTGATATTTATAATAATATATTGGAAAATAAAAGTTTATGGAGAAAATATGATGATATTTATAAGAATATATTGGAGAATAAATGTTCATGGAGAAAATGTGATGATATTTATAAGAATATATTGGAAAATAAAAGTTTATGGAGAAAATACGATGATATTTATAAGAATATATTGGAAAATAAAAGTTTATTGAGAAAATGTGATGATATTTATAAGAATATATTGGAAAAAAAAAGTTTATGGAGAAAATGTGATGATATTTATAAGAATATATTGGAAAATAAAAGTTTATGGAGGAAATGTGATGATATTTATAAGGATATATTGGAATATAGAAGTTTATGGAGAAAATGTGATGATATTCATAAGAATATATTGGAAAATAAAAGTCTATGGAGAAAATGTGATGATATTTATAAGAATATATTGGAAAATAAAAGTTTATGGAGAAAATGCAATGATATTTATAGGAATATATTGGAAAATAAAAGTTTATGGAGAAAATGTGATATTTATAATAATATTTGGAAAATAGAAAGTTTATGGAGAAAATATAATGATATTTATAAGAATACATTGGGAAATAAAAGTTTATGGAGAAAATGTGATGATATTTATAAGAATATATTGGAAAATAAAAGTTTATGGAGGAAATGTGATGATATTTATAAGGATATATTGGAATATAAAAGTTTATGGAGAAAATGTAATGATATTTATAAAAATAAATTTGAAATAAATGTTTATGGAAAAAATGTGATGATATTTATAAGAATATATTGGAAAATAAAAAATTATGGAAAAATGTGATGATATTTACAAGAATATATTGGAAAATAAAAGTTTATGGTGAAAATATGATGATATTTATAAGTATAAAGTGCAAAATAAAAGTTTATGGAAAAAATGTGATGAAATTTATAAGAATATATTGGAAAACAAAAGTTTATGGAGAAAATATGATATTTATAAGAATATATTGGAAAATGAAAGTTTATAGAGAAAATGTGATGATATTTATAAGAATATTTTGGAAAATAAAAGTTTATGGAGAAAATGTGATGATATTTATAAGAATATTTTGGAAAATAAAAGTTTATGGATAAAATGTGATGATATTTATAAGAATATAGGGGAAAACAAAAGTTTATGGAGAAAATGTAATGATATTTATAAGAATATATTGGAAAATAAAAGTTTATGGAGAAAATGTGTTGATATTTATGAGGATGTATTGGAAAATAAAAGTTTATGGAGAAAATGTGCTGATATTTATAAGAATATATTATTCAAAAAGTTTATGGAGAAAATGTGATGATATTTATAAGAAAATATTGGAAAATGAAAGTTTATGGAGAAAATGCAATGATATTTATAAGAATATATTGGAAAATAAAAGTTTATAGAGATAATGCAATGATATTTATAAGAATATATTGGAAAATAAAAGTTTATGGAGAAAATGTGATGATATTTAAAAGAATACATTGGAAAATAAAAGTTTATGGAGAAAATGTGGTGATATTTATAAGAATATATTGGAAAATAAAAGTTTATGGAGAAAATGTGATGATATTTAAAAGAATATATTGGAAAATAAAAGTTTATGGAGAAAATGTGATGATATTTAAAGGAATATATTTGAAAATAAAAGTTTTCGGAGAAAATGTCATGATATCTATAAGAATATATTGAAAAATAAATGATTAGGGAGAAAATGTGATGATATTTATAGGAATATATTTGAAAATAAAAGTTTACGGAGAAAATGTCATGACATATATAAGAATATATTGGAAAATAAATGTTTATGGAGAAAATGTGATATTTATAAGAATATATAATAGCAGCATGGAAGAATGGAAGAGGATGAAGAAACGATCTCTATATAATAAAGAACAAGTGTCTGGTTTTACATATATAAATATATACATTTATTTTCCGTTACCCGCAGCTCTCCACGTCCCTCAGGTAAGGGGGAGAGAGAGAGAGTAGTCATATCATGGTGAGAGGGTGCGCGTGTGTGTACATATCCATCTAATTATTTAGCTGTCATTTTTGACGGGTCGAGTACATGGGTGAAATATAAAGGAAAGCTAACGAACAAATGAACTAAGGACAGAAAAATAATCTAGATGGAAATATAAGGAATAGAAATTATCCTGAAGGAAATGTTAGAAATAGAACAACTGAAGAAAAAGAAGAAGAAGAAGACACCATGTCCCGACAAGAAAAAAATCTAGAAGAAAATATAAGCAATAGAAAAACTGAAGAAGAAGAAGAAGAAATAAGAAAAAAAAGAAGACAACACGTATTGACAAAAAAAAAACAAAAAAAAACTATACAATGAAATATAAGAAATAGAACAACTTAAGAAGAAGAAAAAGAAGACAACACGTACTGACAAGAAAAATAATCTAGAACACAATATATTAATAGAACAACTTAAAAAGAAGTAGAAAAAGAAGACAACACATAAACTCGCCCCCAACATAAGTATGTGAATGGAAGTTGATGTTGTCTCCAGCGGCCTCCAACCCCCCCCCCCCCCCCACCAGTGTCTGCAATCTTCCCTTGCCGAGGAAGACCCGGTGAAAGCCTTCGTCCTGACGGAACATACACGCTGAATAATGGCGAACTTCCGCTTCTACTTTAAATGATTTTCGAGTCGGTACTTCAAACCAATAAAGACAGCAGGCCGAACTGTCAACAGTACTTCAAAACAATAGACAGAAAACCTGTCGACAGTACTTCAAAACAATAGAATGTAGACCTCCCGACAGTACTTCAAAACAATAGATAGTAAACCTGTCGACAGTACTTCAAAACAATAGAATGTAGACCTCTCGACAGTACCTCAAAACAATAGACAGTAAACCGTTCGACAGTACATTGAAACAATAGACAGCAGATCTGTCAACAGTACTTCAAAACAATAGACAGTAAACCTGTCGAAAGTACTTCAAAACAATAGACAGTAAACCTGTCGACAGTACTTCAAAACAATAGACAGAAAACCTGTCGAGAGTACTTAAAACAATAGACAGCAGATCTGTCGACAGTACTTCAAAACAATAGACCGTAAACCTGTCGAAAGTACTTCAAAACAATTGACAGTAGATCTGTCGACAGTACTTCAAAACAATAGACCGTAAACCTGTCGAAAGTACTTGAAAACAATAGAATGTAGATCTCTCGGTAGTACTTCAAAACAATAGACCGTAAACCTGTCGAAAGTACTTCAAAACAATAGACCGTAAACCTGTTGAAAGTACTTCAAAACAATAGAATGTAGACCTCTCGGTAGTACTTCAAAACAATAGACCGTAAACCTGTCGAAAGTACTTCAAAACAATAGACCATAAACCTGTCGAAAGTACTTCTAAACAATAGAATGTAGACCTCTCGGTAGTACTTCGAAACAATAGACCGTAAACCTGTCGAGAGTACTTCAAAACAATAGAATGTAGACCTCTCGGTAGTACTTCAAAACAATAGACCGTAAACCTGTCGAGAGTACTTCAAAACAATAGAATGTAGACCTCTCGGTAGTACTTCAAAACAATAGACCGTAAACCTGTCGAGAGTACTTCAAAACAATAGACCGTAAACCTGTCGAAAGTACTTCAAAACAATAGAATGTAGACCTCTCGGTAGTACTTCAAAACAATAGACTGTAAACCTGTCGAAAGTACTTCAAAACATTAGATTGTAGACCTCTCGGTAGGACTTCAAAACAATAGACCGTAAACCTGTCGAAAGTACTTCAAAACAATAGAATGTAGACCTCTCGGTCGTACTTCAAAACAATAGACCATAAACCTGTCGAAAGTACTTCAAAACAATAGACTGTAAACCTGTCGAAAGTACTTCAAAACAATAGAATGTAGATCTCTCGGTAGTACTTCAAAACAATAGACCGTAAACCTGTCGAAAGTACTTCAAAACAATAGACCGTAAACCTGTCGAAAGTACTTCAAAACATTAGAATGTAGACCTCTCGGTAGTACTTCAAAACAATAGACCGTAAACCTGTCGAAAGTACTTCAAAACAATAGACCGTAAACCTGTCGAAAGTACTTCAAAACAATAGACAGCAGATCTGTCGACAGTACTTCAAAACAATAGACCGTAAACCTGTCGAAAGTACTTCAAAGCAATCGACAAAACTTCAAAACAATAGACCGTAAACCTGTCGAAAGAACTTCAAAACAATCGACAGTAGATCTGTCGACAGTACTTCAAAACAATAGACCGTAAACCTGTCGAAAGTACTTGAAAACAATAGAATGTAGATCTCTCGGTAATACTTCAAAACAATAGACCGTAAACCTGTCGAAAGTACTTCAAAACAATAGACCGTAAACCTGTCGAAAGTACTTCAAAACAATAGAATGTAGACCTCTTGGTAGTACTTCAAAACAATAGACCGTAAACCTGTCGAAAGTACTTCAAAACAATAGATAGCAGATCTGTCGACAGTACTTCAAAACAATAGACCGTAAACCTGTCGAAAGTACTTCAAAACAATCGACAAAACTTCAAAACAATAGACCGTAAACATGTCGAAAGTACTTCAAAACAATCGACAGTAGATCTGTCGACAGTACTTCAAAACAATAGACCGTAAACCTGTCGAAAGTACTTGAAAACAATAGAATGTAGATCTCTCGGTAGTACTTCAAAACAATAGACCGTAAACCTGTCAAAAGTACTTCAAAACAATAGACCGTAAACCTGTCGAAAGTACTTCAAAACAATAGACCGTAAACCTGTCGAAAGTACTTCAAAACAATAGAATGTAGACCTCTCGGTAGTACTTCAAAACAATAGACCGTAAACCTGTCGAAAGTACTTCAAAACAATAGACAGCAGATCTGTCGACAGTACTTCAAAACAATAGACCGTAAACCTGTCGAAAGTAATTCAAAACAATCGACAAAACTTCAAAACAATAGACCGTAAACATGTCGAAAGTACTTCAAAACAATCGACAGTAGATCTGTCGACAGTACTTCAAAACAATAGACAGAAAACCTGTCGAGAGTACTTAAAACAATAGACAGCAGATCTGTCGACAGTACTTCAAAACAATAGACCGTAAACCTGTCGAAAGTACTTCAAAACAATTGACAGTAGATCTGTCGACAGTACTTCAAAACAATAGACCGTAAACCTGTCGAAAGTACTTGAAAACAATAGAATGTAGATCTCTCGGTAGTACTTCAAAACAATAGACCGTAAACCTGTCGAAAGTACTTCAAAACAATAGACCGTAAACCTGTTGAAAGTACTTCAAAACAATAGAATGTAGACCTCTCGGTAGTACTTCAAAACAATAGACCGTAAACCTGTCGAAAGTACTTCAAAACAATAGACCATAAACCTGTCGAAAGTACTTCTAAACAATAGAATGTAGACCTCTCGGTAGTACTTCGAAACAATAGACCGTAAACCTGTCGAGAGTACTTCAAAACAATAGAATGTAGACCTCTCGGTAGTACTTCAAAACAATAGACCGTAAACCTGTCGAGAGTACTTCAAAACAATAGAATGTAGACCTCTCGGTAGTACTTCAAAACAATAGACCGTAAACCTGTCGAGAGTACTTCAAAACAATAGACCGTAAACCTGTCGAAAGTACTTCAAAACAATAGAATGTAGACCTCTCGGTAGTACTTCAAAACAATAGACCGTAAACCTGTCGAAAGTACTTCAAAACAATAGAATGTAGACCTCTCGGTCGTACTTCAAAACAATAGACCATAAACCTGTCGAAAGTACTTCAAAACAATAGACTGTAAACCTGTCGAAAGTACTTCAAAACAATAGAATGTAGATCTCTCGGTAGTACTTCAAAACAATAGACCGTAAACCTGTCGAAAGTACTTCAAAACAATAGACCGTAAACCTGTCGAAAGTACTTCAAAACATTAGAATGTAGACCTCTCGGTAGTACTTCAAAACAATAGACCGTAAACCTGTCGAAAGTACTTCAAAACAATAGACCGTAAACCTGTCGAAAGTACTTCAAAACAATAGACAGCAGATCTGTCGACAGTACTTCAAAACAATAGACCGTAAACCTGTCGAAAGTACTTCAAAGCAATCGACAAAACTTCAAAACAATAGACCGTAAACCTGTCGAAAGAACTTCAAAACAATCGACAGTAGATCTGTCGACAGTACTTCAAAACAATAGACCGTAAACCTGTCGAAAGTACTTGAAAACAATAGAATGTAGATCTCTCGGTAATACTTCAAAACAATAGACCGTAAACCTGTCGAAAGTACTTCAAAACAATAGACCGTAAACCTGTCGAAAGTACTTCAAAACAATAGAATGTAGACCTCTCGGTAGTACTTCAAAACAATAGACCGTAAACCTGTCGAAAGTACTTCAAAACAATAGATAGCAGATCTGTCGACAGTACTTCAAAACAATAGACCGTAAACCTGTCGAAAGTACTTCAAAACAATCGACAAAACTTCAAAACAATAGACCGTAAACATGTCGAAAGTACTTCAAAACAATCGACAGTAGATCTGTCGACAGTACTTCAAAACAATAGACCGTAAACCTGTCGAAAGTACTTGCAAACAATAGAATGTAGATCTCTCGGTAGTACTTCAAAACAATAGACCGTAAACCTGTCAAAAGTACTTCAAAACAATAGACCGTAAACCTGTCGAAAGTACTTCAAAACAATAGACCGTAAACCTGTCGAAAGTACTTCAAAACAATAGAATGTAGACCTCTCGGTAGTACTTCAAAACAATAGACCGTAAACCTGTCGAAAGTACTTCAAAACAATAGACAGCAGATCTGTCGACAGTACTTCAAAACAATAGACCGTAAACCTGTCGAAAGTAATTCAAAACAATCGACAAAACTTCAAAACAATAGACCGTAAACATGTCGAAAGTACTTCAAAACAATCGACAGTAGATCTGTCGACAGTACTTCAAAACAATAGACCGTAAACCTGTCGAAAGTACTTGAAAACAATAGAATGTAGATCTCTCGGTAGTACTTCAAAACAATAGACCGTAAACCTGTCGAAAGTACTTCAAAACAATAGACCGTAAACCTGTCGAAAGTACTTCAAAACATTAGAATGTAGACCTCTCGGTAGTACTTCAAAACAATAGACCGTAAACCTGTGGAAAGTACTTCAAAACAATAGACCGTAAACCTGTCGAAAGTACTTCAAAACAATAGAATGTAGATCTCTCGGTAGTACTTCAAAACAATAAACCGTAAACCTGTCGAAAGTACTTCAAAACAATAGACAGCAGATCTGTCGACAGTACTTCAAAACAATAGACCGTAAACCT
>NC_090751.1:26846438-26848938 GCF_036898095.1 Palaemon carinicauda | reverse complement strand
ATAAACTATAAGAGAGACTTATGACAGCCTGTTCAACATAAATGCATTTGCTGCAAGTTTGAACTTTTGAAGAAGTAGTAGTAGTAGTAGTATCAATTGCATAGCAAAGATAGAGGGTTGGAGTGTAAGGTCTGCAACTTCACTCTCTAAAATAAGTTGTATGTAAACATTCGGAAATGAGCAATTACTTCTAGCAAGCTATTGTGATCCATCTCACATTTTATTCTAATATTTGACATTGATATCTGTAATTACAAACTGAATTGAACTATTTAAAAAGAGCATAATTTTAATAACACACTTCGGCCTTCTAGAAACAATGATCACAAAAAGGTCAAATGAAAACTGGCATTTTTTTAAGGCCACACCTAAAAAAAAATTTATCGCGAAAAGGTCAAAATTGAAAGAGGGAATGAATGACCCCACGCTTAAAATGGTCAAGTTAATCTGACATGAGAATGATGAAATGATAAGAATAAGAAAAAATAAGACAAAAAATCGCTTATTTACATTCTTTTATGTAAAAGTTAATACAGCAAATGCTCACAAAGACAGAAATTTCCGTTTTTTTTTTTTTTTATCTTTTTTTTTTTTTTTGAAAGATCACTATAATTTGGTTAGATTTCCACAAGCAATGGTACAAAATAGAAATCTGTTTTTTTTTTTTTCATTCTATTTTCTAACACATAAATTGGAGGATGTAATGATACTATTACTACTACTACTACTATTACTACCACTACTACTACTACTACTGCTAATAATAATAATAATAATAATAATAATAATAATAATGATAGCTCAGTATATTAAACTGGTACTAAAGATATGTTAAATACATCCGGCACAAAAAAAAAAAAAAAAAAAAAAAAAAAAAAATTCCGGGTAACAATAATACGAAGAAGAAAAAGATGAAAAGGAAGAGAAGAAAAGAAATAGTATAAGAAAGAGAAGCAAAAGATTTAGAAGAGAAGAAAAATGAATAAAGACGAGAGAAAAAAAGAAAAGAAATAACAATAGAAAAAAAAGAAAGGGAAAGGAAATAGAAGGAGAAAGAGAAGAAATATAAACAAAAGGTGAAGAAAAGGAAATAGTAGAAAAATGAGAAGAAAAGGAAATAGTAGAAAAATTAGAAGAAAAAGAAATAGTAGAAAAATGAGAAGAAAAAGAAATAGTAGAAAAATGAGAAGAAAAAGAACTAGTAGAAAAATGAGAAGAAAAAGAAATAGTAGAAAAATGAGAAGAAAAAGAAAAAGAATGAGAAGAAAATAAATAAAGAGAAGAAGAAAGCGAAGCAATACCAATAGAAGAAGAAAGAAGAAAAAGTAATAGAATCAAGATGAATTCTCAGTTAAAAAGCCGTGGCCTCGAATTCTAAGAGACCCCTTGAAGTTAAGACAAATTATTTTCAACGACGAGAAAAACACGTGAAAGGAAAATAAATAATACCTTGAGAGCAATAACGTACGAAAAATAAGCGAATATGGAAATAAAATTCTAAGAATTATACAGCAATGAAACACAAAGAATAGACAGAATAGGCGAATAGGTCTCTCATTATTATTATTATTATTATTATTACTATTATTATTATTATTATTATTAGCCAAGCTACAACCCTAGTTGGAAAAGCAAGAAGTTATAAGCCCAAGGGCTCCTATTATTATTATTATTATTATTATTATTATTATTATTATTATTATTATTATTATTAGCCAAGCTACAACCCTAGTTGGAAAAGCAAGATGTTATAAGCCCAAGGGCTCCTATTATTATTATTATTATTATTATTATTATTATTATTATTATTATTATTATTACTAGCCAAGCTACAACCCTAGTTGGAAAAGCAAGTTGTTATACAACCCTAGTTGGAAAAGCAAGTTGTTATAAGCCCAAGGGCTCCTATTATTATTATTATTATTATTAGCTAAGCTACAACCTTAGTTGGAAAAGCAAGATGCTATAAGCCCAAGGGCTCCAATTATTATTATTATTATTATTATTATTATTATTATTATTATTATTATTATTATTATTACTAGCCAAGCTACAACCCTAGTTGGAAAAGCAAGATACTATAAGCCCAGGGGCTCCAACAAGGAAAAATAGCCCAGTGAGGAAAGGAAACAAGGAAATAATTAAACGATATAAGAAGTAATAGAAAATTAAAACAAAATATTTTTAAAAACATTGACATTAAAACAGATAATTCATACAGTATATAACTTTAAAAAGACTTATGCCAGACTGTTCAACATGAAACATTTGCTGCAACTTTGAACTTTTGAAGTCCTACTGATTCAACTACCCGATAATGAAAGATCTATTTTGATGTTGTTACTGTTCCTAAATTGTGTTATGTTAATTGATCATTACTTCTTTTGAAGTGTATCTATTTCTTTATTTCTTTTCCTCACTAGACTGACTTTCCCTGTTGGAGCCATTGGGCTTATAGCATCCTGCTGTTCTAACAAGGGTTGAAGCTTAGCTAATAATA
>NC_090751.1:26831438-26841438 GCF_036898095.1 Palaemon carinicauda | reverse complement strand
TTCAATTTACATTTTATTTTCGAGATATACAATACTGAGTTTCTATCTATATTTTATTTGATATCTCATTTAAAAGAGACATTATAAATGAATATAAATGAACATGTCCGACTAATTTTTTTTTTTTCAGCAATCTTCACAAAATTAACTAGACTAAAGTAGAGAATATTCTAACATGTAAGAAAAAGGAACGGACAAGGGCAGGACATATTATATCATGAGAATGACAGATAATAGATGGACATTAAGAATAACATAATGGGTCCTTAGTGATTGCAAAAGAAGCAGAGGAAGGAAGAGAAGACGATGGATTAACGAACTATGAAAGTTTGTGGATATGGACCGTCATAGCTAGACCATAAACAGGCGGAAGTAAAATGTCATGTCCGAGTCTTTAGTCCTGCAATTGGTTCTGTTCTCTTCATACTTCATACACTATTATTATCTATTCTTTTCTAGGTCTGATTTATTCTTTTATACACATCTTACACCTCAATCTTTGCTTTTATCTGTTTTAGTAAGAAAAAAAAAAACTTTAGTCTGGAAAATACTTTATAGCTCTTGAATTAATAATGACGTCGATGACCATAGATTTCGTAACGTCAGATTTTAGAAAATCCTTTATAGTTCTTGCATAATGATTTCAATGACCATAGGTTTCGTAACGCCAGACTGTAGTACTGAATTAGCCTACCATTCAACAAAGGTTCATGGAAAATCATGAATTTTATAAAAAAAAAAAAAAAATAAAAATAATAATAATTTTGCTCGAAAAAAAAATCTGTTGAGAATCTCTTGGATTTTTTTAATAACTCACGAAGCCAATAAAGAATTTCTTCATATTTTACTTCAAAATGCCTCTTCACTCTCAACCCTCTCCCCCTTTTATAACATTCCTATTCTTTACTCTTAAACGAAGTATAATTTGACTGCAACACCTGAGACCCAAGCAATTGTGAAGTTCTCACCTACATCACTCTCACTCTCTCTCTCTCTCTCTCTCTCTCTCTCTCTCTCTCTCTCTCTCTCTCTCTCTCTCTCTCTCAAAGTAAAGTTCTTTTACTTAAAAAAGTGGAGATTTTATTCTCTCTCTCTCTCTCTCTCTCTCCTCTCTCTCTCTCTCTCTCTCTATCTCTCTCTCTCTCTCTCTAAGTAAAGTTCTTTTATTTAAAAAAGCGGATGATTATCTCTCTCTCTCTCTCTCTCTCTCTCTCTCTCTCTCTCTCTCCTCTCTCTCTCTCTCTCTCTCTCTCACACGGAATCATACCTCACACAGATTACACCCATCCTCCGATGATTTCTCTCTCTCTCTCTCTCTCTCTCTCTCTCTCTCTCTCTCTCTCTCTCTCTCTCTCTCCCCTTTTTCCTTTTCCTCGAGTAAATTCGCATTCATGACGGCCGAGGAGAAGTGTTTCTGACAGCCGCCATAAATAAACCGTAACACCCTCAACACTAACAAGCAATTAAACGCGTAGATTTATGCAGCGTTTTATCACGACTCCAGGCGTTATCGAACGCAAGTATTGTAATTACCACGCATAGATCACCCCCTCCTCTCTCTCTCTCTCTCTCCTCTCTCTCTCTCTCTCTCTCTCTCTCTCTCTCTCTCTCTCTCTCTCTCTCTCTCTTTTCCCAGAGCTCGGTGGGAGGTGCGCGAAATTATCAAAATTTCGTGAAATGTGAAATAAAAAAAAATTGTGATTGTTGCTGTTAGGAAGGGCGTGCGAAGGGGATCGACCAGAGATTGAGTGCTCAATCGAAGGTTGATTCGACTCGATGGAGAGGGGGAGAGGGGGAGGGAGGAGGGGGGAGAGGGAGGACGGGGGAGATAAAGAGAGAGGGGGTGGGAGGTGATTTGAAATTAGGCTTTTTATGATTTTTATTCTTTTTTGCTGTTTTGGTGAATGAGATCAAGGGAATTCCTATTACAAACAGGATCGAGAGAGAGAGAGAGAGAGAAAGAAAGAGAGAGAGAGAGAGAGAGAGACGGGTAAAATAACACAGACCAAGAAACAAAGAGAGAATAAAA
This sequence comes from Palaemon carinicauda, assembly GCF_036898095.1. NCBI lineage: Eukaryota > Metazoa > Arthropoda > Malacostraca > Decapoda > Palaemonidae > Palaemon > Palaemon carinicauda. The sequence goes on along the minus strand of NC_090751.1, from coordinate 26,839,409 downwards.
TTATAAAAAAATACACGAAAAATTAAATAAGATGATCAAGAACAGTAAATCAATCCAATAAAAGGCTAAATAGACAAGAATAGAAGAAATCGCTCAAACGGGTCAAAAATTTCTAAAATTATTCCGTTAAAAAGAAAAAAATTAACATTGGAAAATTATACGAATTTATTTTATTATATGAAACATAAAAATATATATTACCTCTAAGGTAATCAACATTCAAATATTTTTTTCCCATTATATATTGTAATTATTTGTTGTCAATTTTGAACCTATGTAATTCATATTTCACCGGGATTGTATTATTTTTATTAATTTTTAATTCATGTATAATTTGTATCTTGTTAACTTCTAAGTTACAAGTGACCACTTCTTAAGTTTTAAATTATTTCTAAAATCCTAAGTAAATTGTCAGCTCTTATTTCTCGATCATTTGTTGCATCCTTTCTAATTCCGAGTAATTTGTCACCATTTCTATTTTAATACGACGAAAACCAAAACTATTATTTAAGGAATCAGAAACTAATAAATCTGGACCTGCTGACCATAAACTACTAGCAAAGAAAACCTAAATGCTATAAATGGAACACATTTTTTTGCATGTAAATGCAAGCTACTAGCAAGCGAGCCCAAACACCTACCAAGCCAGCAGTTCATACTGCTATTAAAGGAATACATGTTGCTGTCAAGGAATGCAAGCTACTAGCAAGCGAGCCCAAACACCTACCAAGCCAGCAGCTCATACTGCTATTAAAGGAACCCACGTTGCTGTCAAGGAAATGCAAGCTACTAGCAAGCGAGCCCAAACACCTACCAAGCCAGCAGTTCATACTGCTATTAAAGGAATACATGTTGCTGTCAAGGAAATGCAAGCTACTAGCAAGCGAGCCCAAACACCTACCAAGCCAGCAGCTCATACTGCTATTAAAGGAATACATGTTGCTGTCAAGGAAATGCAAGCTACTAGCAAGCGAGCCCAAACACCTACCAAGCCAGCAGCTCATACTGCTTTTAAAGGAACCCATGTTGCTGTCAAGGATAATGCAAGCTACTAGCAAGCGAGCCCAAACATCTACTAAGCTAGCAGCTCATACTGCTATTAAGGAACCCATGTTGCTGTCAAGGAAATGCAGACTGCTAGCAAATGAGCTTAAACTACAATGCAAGGGAGCTTCAACTTGGAAATCCTGAATACTATTAAAAGAACCATATTGCTACCAAGGAAATGCAAGCTACTAGCAAGCGAGCCCAACACTACCAAGCCAGTAGCTCATACTGCTATTAAAGGAACCCACGTTGCTGTCAAGGAAATGCAAGCTACTAGCAAGCGAGCACAAACACCTACCAAGGCAGTAGCTCATACTGCTATTAAAGGAACCCACGTTGCTGTCAAGGAAATGCAAGCTACTAGAAAGCGAGCCAAACACCTACCAAGGCAGTAGCTCATACTGCTATTAAAGGAACCCATGTTGCTGTCAAGGAAATGCAGACTGCTAGCAAATGAGCTTAAACTACAATGCAAGGTAGCTTCAACTTGGAAATCCTGAATACTATTAAAAGAACCATATTGCTGTCAAGGAAATGCAAGCTACTAGCAAGCGACCCCAAACACCTACCAAGGCAGCAGCTCATACTGCTATTAAAGGAACCCATGTTGCTGTCAAGGAAATGCAAAGCTACTAGCAAGCGAGCCCAAACACCTACCAAGGCAGCAGCTCATACTGCTAATAAAGGAACCCACGTTGCTGTCAAGGAATGCAAGCTACTAGCAAGCGAGCCCCAAACACCTACCAAGGCAGCAGCTCATACTGCCATTAAAGGAACCCACGTTGCTGTCAAGGAAAAGCAAGCTACTAGCAAGCGAGCCCCGAACACCTACTAAAGCAGCTAACACTGCTATTAAAGAACCCCATATTGCTACCAAGGAAATGCAAATTACTAGCAAAGGAGCTTGAACTACATGCAAGGGAGCTCCAACTTGGAAATACTGAATACGATTAAAGGAACCATATTGCTACCAAGGATATGACCCCGGGCTTATAGCGTTCTGCTTTCCAACTAGGGTTGTAGCTTAGCAAGTAATAATAATAATAATAATAATAATAATAATAATAATAATAATAATAATAATAATAATAATGATAATAATAATAATAATAATAATAATAGGGAAGAGGGCAAAACTTCTAGCAAAGAAATTCAAACTTTTAGCAGGGGATCCAAACGAAGACACCTGAAGAGTAAAGACATTTCAAAACAATGGCACTGAAGAGAGTAAAGAAATAACGACACAGAGAGAACAAGAAAGATTGAATCGTTTTCATTTACTCTAGTTCATTTTATTTTCATTTTATTTCATTTCAATTATTCTTCATTTTATTTTCTTTCTGTGTCTACATCACTTCTCGATTGATTGTTTGGCACGTCTGGATGCTAAACCGGAAGTATGGACGTATAAGGCCTCGTGTGGACCCCTGGGATTCATGATTTAGCAGGTCAGGATGCTATCCACGGCCCAAAAGTGTGAAGAGCTGTTATAAGGGACACAAGGCCTGGTGTGGACCTCTGGACCTAGTCCATACCAACAGTGAAAATTCTAGATTGGTGTTCCCCATCTAGCTCAGCACGGGAATTATTTTGTAATTTTTTTTTTTTTGAGCTATATTTTCTCTTCCTTTATTTGCAAATTATATGAAGGTAAAGGATATAAAGTATAGATTTAACAAACATTTAACAGACAATAATAAAACAACAATTCACAGTCAGAGAGAGAGAGAGAGAGAGAGAGAGGAGAGAGAGAGAGAGAGAGAAAGAGAGAGAGAGAGAGAGGAAGAGAGAGAGAGAGAGAGAGAGAGAGGAGAGAGAGAGAGAAGAGAGAGAGAGAGAGAGAGAGAGAGAGATTCAGCTAAAGATACACATTAGGAAATTCGAAAGAGAAATTATTCTTTTCAAGTGATCAATGAGGAAATCGCCATTGTTCAAGATTTCCATCGACAAGCCAAGAATTGAGAGAGAGAGAGAGAGAGAGAGAGAGAGAGAGAGAGAGAGAGAGAGGAGAGAGAGAGAGAGACGAGAGAGAGAGAGAATGTTTCTCAAGCGATACATCTACTAGCCTCAATCCAAGCCTCCCAAGATATCAGTCACCCCCCCCCCCTACTACTTCACCCCCCCCCCCCCAAACACGGCCCCTTCGCCCACCTCCCCTCGTCATATCCATCGATCTTTCACTGGGAAAAAATGAGAAAAGATGAAATATTCCCATCTCTCTCTCTCTCTCTCTCTCTCTCTCTCTCTCTCTCTCTCTCTCTCTCTCTCTCTCTCTAAGAAAAGTGATTATCAGGAAATATTTATTTCTTATTTAATATGTAAAAATTTTTAAGACTTTATCAATGTTTCGTCAAAAAACCCCCACAAAATGTAGATGTACATTTACCTTAGCAAAGGCAAATAACACACCATATTGGATAGATTCTCCTCTCCTCTCTCTCTCTCTCTCTCTCTCTCTCTCTCTCTCTCTCTCTCTCTCTCTCTCTCTCACTGGCAACACATGCATACACGTACAGACAATATTATACAGATACAATCCCCATATCTATGCACATATATAATTATACGGGTGTTTATATATACGGGCATGTATATATATATTATATATATATATATATATATATATATAATATATATATATATATATATATATATATATATATATATATGTATGTATATATATATATATATATAATATATATATATATATATTATATATATATATATATATATATATATATATATAATACTCACATACATACACAACGTATTGAGTGTATCTTGAGAATTACAATGGTCGAAATGACTAAAGATTTACTAATTTTAAATTTTTCGACAACACAGAATAACATAAGAAGCTCAAGCAGGCTTCAATTCCATTTTTTTAGTTCACTTAAATAATTCTCATTTCACCATTTACTTGCTTCATCAAATTAATTTTTAGTTTTTATATCTCTTAGGTATTTTTATCTTATTTCTCTCCTACCGTTAAAGAATTATAGCATTTTACTCCTTCACTAAAACTATTATCTTGAGATAATAATAATAATAATTAATAATAATAATAATAATAATAATAATAATAATAATAATAATATATTCCCAAATGAAAAAAAAATTATGTAAAAAAAAAAACTCGAAGTTTGTCTCAACATCTAGGAAAATACGTTAGAGTAAAAAAAAAAAAGAAAAGAAAAAAGGCGAAATAAACATTGCCAAAGCCAAAGACGCATGTCGAACAATGTAACCACATTACTAAAATATAAATCCTACGCATTAAGACAAGACCATTAAAGGGCAATTATCGTAATGGAATGACGTTCAAACACGGCACAAAGTACTTTCCTTCACCAGCATGTACATTATAATACTTGTATGATTGCACACTCAACGTCTTGGGTAATTTATCAGAGAATTATATCCACTGCTCTGAATATTGGAGGTATATGCCGACTTTTAAAGGTCTTCTACGGGTGGTGAATGCGGACATTAGAGGTCTTCTACGGGTGGAGAATGCGGACATTAAAGGTCTTCTACGGGTGGAGAATGCGGACATTAGAGGTCTTCTACGGGTGGTGAATGCGGACATTAGAGGTCTTCTACGGGTGGTGAATGCGGACATTAGAGGTCTTCTACGGGTGGTGAATGCGGACATTAGAGGTCTTCTACGGGTGGAGAATGCGGACATTAGAGGTCTTCTACGGTTGGTGAATGCGGACATTAGAGGTCTTCTACGGGTGGAGAATGCGGACAATAGAGGTCTTCTACAGGTGGTGAATGCGGACATTAGAGGTCTTCTAACGGGTGGTGAATGCGGACATTAGAGGTCGGACTTTAAAGGTCTTCTACTGGTGGTGAATGCGGACATTAGAGGTCTTCTACGGGTGGTGAATGCAGACATTAGAGGTCTTCTACGGGTGGAGAATGCGGACATTAGAGGTCTTCTACGGGTGGTGAATGCGGACATTAGAGGTCTTCTATGGGTGGAGAATGCGGACATTAGAGGTCTTCTACGGGTGGTGAATGCGGACCATTAGAGGTCTTCTACGGGTGGTGAATGCGGACATTAGAGGTCTTCTACGGGTGGAGAATGCGGACATTAGAGGTCTTCTACGGGTGGTGAATGCGGACATTTAGAGGTCTTCTACGGGTGGAGAATGCGGACATTAGAGGTCTTCTACGGGTGGTGAATGCGGACATTAGAGGTCTTTCTACGGGTGGAGAATGCGGACATTAGAGGTCTTCTACGGGTGGAGAATGCGGACATTAGAGGTCTTCTACGGTGGTGAATGCGGACATTAGAGGTCTTCTACGGGTGGTGAATGCGGACATTAGAGGTCGGACTTTAAAGGTCTTCTACTGGTGGTGAATGCGGACATTAGAGGTCTTCTACGGGTGGAGAATGCGGACATTAGAGTCTTCTACGGGTGGAGAATGCGGACATTAAAGGTCTTCTACGGGTGGTGAATGCGACATTAGAGGTCTTCTACGGGTGGTGAATGCGGACATTAGAGGTCGGACTTCTCTTCTACGGGCGGAGAATGCGGACATTAGAGGTCTTCTACGGGTGGAGAATGCGGACATTAAAGGTCTTCTACGGGTGGTGAATGCGGACATTAGAGGTCTTCTACGGTGGAGAATGCGGACATTAGAGGTCTTCTACGGGTGGTGAATGTGGACATTAGAGGTCTTCTACGGGTGGTGAATGCGGACATTAGAGGTCTTCTACGGGTGGTGAATGTGGACATTAGAGGTCTTCTACGGGTGGTGAATGCGGACATTAGAGGTCTTCTACGGGTGGAGAATGCGGACATTAGAGGTCTTCTACAGGTGGTGAATGCGGACATTAGAGGTCTTCTACGGGTGGTGAATGCGGACATTAGAGGGTCGGACTTTAAAGGTCTTCTACTGGTGGTGAATGCGGACATTAGAGGTCTTCTCTACGGGTGGTGAATGCGGACATTAGAGGTCTTCTACGGGTGGAGAATGCGGACATTAGAGGTCTTCTACGGGTGGTGAATGCGGACATTAGAAGTCTTCTACGGGTGGAGAATGCGGACATTAGAGGTCTTCTACGGGTGGTGAATGCGGACATTAGAGGTCTTCTACGGGTGGTGAATGCGGACATTAGAGGTCTTCTACGGGTGGAGAATGCGGACAATTAGAGGTCTTCTACGGGTGGAGAATGCGGACATTAGAGGTCTTCTACGGGTGGTGAATGCGGACATTAGAGGTCTTCTACGGGTGGAGAATGCGGACATTAGAGGTCTTCTACGGGTGGTGAATGCGGACATTAGAGGTCTTCTACGGGTGGAGAATGCGGACATTAGAGGTCTTCTACGGGTGGTGAATGCGGACATTAGAGGTCTTCTACGGGTGGTGAATGCGGACATTAGAGGTCGGACTTTTAAGGTCTTCTACTGGTGGTGAATGCGGACATTAGAGGTCTTCTACGGGTGGTGAATGCGGACATTAGAGGTCTTCTACGGGTGGTGAATGCGGACTTTAGATGTCTTCTATTAGTGGGTGAATGCGGACTTTAAAGGTCTTCTACTGGTGGTGAATGCGGACATTAGAGGTCTTCTACGGGTGGTGAATGCGGACTTTAGATGCCTCTATTAGTGGTGAATGCGGACTTTAAAGGTCTTCTACTGGTGGTGAATGCGGACATTAGAGGTCTCTACGGGTGGTGAATGCGGACTTTAGAGGTCTTCTATTAGTGGTGAATGCGGACTTTAAAGGTCTCCTACGGGTGGTGAATGCGGACATTAGAGGTCTTCTACCGGTGGTGAATGCGGACATTAGAGGTCTTCTACGGGTGGTGAAATGCGGACATTAGAGGTCTTCTATGGGTGGTGAATGCGGACATTAGAGGTCTTCTACGGGTGGTGAATGCGGACATTAGAGGTCTTCTAACGGGTGGTGATGCGGACATTAGAGGTCTTCTACGGGTGGTGAATGCGGACATTAGATGTCTTCTATTAGTGGTGTAATGTCGGACTTTAAAGGGTCTTCTACGGGTGGTGAATGCGGACATTAGAGGTCTTCTACGGGTGGTGAATGCGGACATTAGAGGTCTTTTACGGGTGGTGAATGCGGACATTAGAGGTCTTCTACGGGTGGTGGAATGCGACTTTAAAGGTCCTTCTACTGGTGGTGAATGCTGGCTATAAAGGTCTTGTACTGGTGGTGAATGCGGACATTAGAGGTCTTCTACGGGTGGTGAATGCGGACATTAGAGGTCTTCTACGGGTGGTGAATGCGGACATTAGAGGTCTTTTACGGGTGGTGAATGCGGACATTAGAGGTCTTCTACGGGTGGTGAATGCGGACTTTAGATGTCTTCTATTAGTGGTGAATGCGGACTATGAAAGTCTTCTACGGGTGGTGAATGCGGACATTAGAGGTCTTCTACGGGTGGTGAATGCGGACATTAGAGGTCTTTTACGGGTGGTGAATGCGGACATTAGAGGTCTTCTACGGGTGGTGAATGCGGACTTTAAAGGTCTTCTACTGGTGGTGAATGCTGGCTATAAAGGTCTTGTACTGGTGGTGAATGTGGACTTAAAAGGTCTTCTACAGGTGATAAATCGAACTTTAAAGGTCTACGGGCGGTAAATGTGGACTTTAAAGGTCTTCTACGGGTGATAAATGAGAACTTTAAAGGTCTTCTACGGGTGGTGAATGCGGACCCTAAAGGTCTTCTACAGGTGATAAATGCGAACTTTACATGTTTTCTACAGGTGGTGAATGCGGACTTTAAAGGCCTTCTACAGGGGGTGAATGCGGACTTTTAAGGTTGTCTATGGATGATGAACGCGGACTCTAAAAGTATTCTACAGGTGGTGAATGCGGACTTTAAAGGTCTTCAACGGATGTTGAATGCTGACTTTAAAGGTGTTCTACAGGTGGTGAAGCGGACTT
>NC_090751.1:26828450-26830938 GCF_036898095.1 Palaemon carinicauda | reverse complement strand
ATATGTACATAAACACATTATATATATATATATATATATATATATATATATATATATATATATATATATATATATATATATATATATATATATATATATATGGGGGTGTATGTATAAAATATAAAAATTTACACACAAAAATATGAGAAGAGAGAGAGAGAGAGAGAGAGAGAGAGAGAGAGAGAGAGAGAGAGAGAGAGAGAGAGATAATGTACACACACACACATACACACACACACACACATATACAGTATATATATATATATATATATATATATATATATATATATATATATATACTATATATATATATATATATATAATATATATATGGGGTGTATGTATAAATGATAAAATTTACACAAAAATATGAGGAGAGAGAGAGAGAGAGGAAGAGAGAGAGAGAGAGAGAGAGAGAGAGAGAGAGAGAGAGAGAGAGAGAGAGAGTTAATGAAGTTTTATTTCTAGAAAAGTTGCAGATGTTGAGCCGACTTCATTGAGAGATATTAATGAAGTCGCCTCAACATCTGCAACTTTTCTAGAAATAAAACTTCATTAACTCTCTCTCTCTCTCTCTCTCTCTCTCTCTCTCTCTCTCTCTCTCTCTCTCTCTCCTCTCTCTCCTCTCTCTCTCTCTCTCTCTCTCTCTCAGATATCTTTCAACCTTCATGCTCTATAACAAACGACAGCCGCTTTCGACCTATCCCAAAAATTCCTGCACACCTGAATTTTTCATCTGCTAGTCGAAATCTGTAGTTCTGTTTTATCTCTTCCTGATATATTGTATTTACCTTTGTATCTATAGATTCTTACTTACACATATATACTTACATACATAATACACACACACACACACACACATATATATATAATATATATATACATATATAAATATATATATATATATGAATACATGTATATTCATATATATATATATATTATATATATATTCACATATATATATATATATATATATATATATATATATATATATATATGTGTGTGTATATATATATACATATATATATATATATATAGATATATATATATATATATATATTATATATATATATATATATATATATATATATTATATATATATATATATATATATATATATATATATATATAATATATATATATATATATATATATATATATATATATATATATATATGTGTGTGTGTGTGTGTGTGTGTGTGTGTGTGTGTATACACGCACACATAAGCACAACTGCAGTATTTGGTAACATTACCATATCAATACGTATATATTTTTACTACAGTCAATATTTTTAACGAGGAAGATTTGCACTGACTCACAGCGGTGCCCGTTTAGCTCGGAAAAGTTTCCTGATCGCTGATTGCTTGGACAAGATAATTGTAACAAATCAGCGATTAGGAAACTTTTCTGAGCTAAACGGGCACCGCTGCGAGTCGGTGCAAATCTCCCTCATTAAAAGAAATTGATTATAATTTGTTTTCACGCTTTTATTTTTGTTTAGTATCCATCTACCAAGCACGTTTTTCAAAAAGGCTGAAAGTACATTTCTTCAAATATTCAAATGAGTTGTCATTGATAACATTTCCATCTTCTCATCATATGCAAATTACTCAATTAATCATACGAGAGTACATGGGAATTTAGACCAGCCTAACCACAATTCTTCTTCACCATAGGGGTTAAGTACTGCACCGTAATTGTTCAGTGGCTACTCTCCTCTTGTTAAGGGTAGAAGAGACTCATTAGCTATGGTAAGCAACTCTTCTAGGAGAAGGACACTCCAAAATCAAAACATTGTTCTCTAGTCTTGGGTAGTGCCATAGCCTCTGTACCATGGTCCTCAATTATCTTGGGTTAGAGTTCTCTTGCTTGAGGGTACACTCGGGCACACTATTCTATCTAATTTCTCTTCCTCTTGTTTCGTTAAAGTTTTTATAGTTTATATAGGAGATATTATTCTTAAAGTATTTATTTTTTCCTTCTTTCCTTTCCTTACTGGGCTATTTTCCCTGTTGGAGCCCCTGGGCTTATAGCATTTCTGCTTTTCTAACTAGGGTTCTAGCTTAATAATAATAATAATAATAATAATAATAATAATAATAATAATAATAATAATAATAAATAATAATAATAATAATTACCCTTACTAATAATTGACTTTCCAAACAATTCACTACCATGATTAGTTAGTTAAATTAACTGTCCTCATTCATCTCTATTTAATAAAAGAAAGTATACTACTCTTCGACTCACAGTCTCCTAACAGAAAGGTTTTGCTGCTAACACAAAAACATGTTTTCTTTCGTTTTGTTTCATCGACCTGACAAGCTTTGCTGCAAATACCTATAGTCAATTTTTTTAGCGAGGCAGATTTGCACCGACTCGCAGAGATGCCAGTTTAGCTCGGAACAGTTTCCTGACCGCTGATTGGTTGGACAAGATAATTCTAACCAATCAGCGATCGAGAAACTTTTCCGAGCTAAAA
>NC_090751.1:26805950-26823450 GCF_036898095.1 Palaemon carinicauda | reverse complement strand
CCCTCTCTACCCAAGCTAGGAACAGGGAGGGCCAGGCAATGACTTCTGATGACATAATACCGTTTTGTCTAGGAGACGAGTCTTGTTCCAGAGCTTGAACTTGCAAACCATTCTAATAATTCACCTGATGACAAGAGAGAATTAGCTGACGCTGGACGCGAAAAACCAACCGCAATAGCCCATCCTGGAAATGACTCAAATGGAGGGGTCCCATAATCCTCCTTTCCATCACACTTTCCTTATTTCCTTCCCACAACGACAGGCCGAAAATGAAGGGGTTGTGGAATGGGAAGATCATTACAATGAGAAACAGATGTGTCATGCTTAGTGGTCTTCTTCCCACTCTGATCATGCCAAGTGGATCATTCCATGGCGTTACTTCCTAGCGTATTTTCTCAGCCACTGGGCGTGACATCACTGTCCGGACCTGTTTATCAGACTGGCTGATGATCACCTTCCAGCAAAGAACTTGAGCTGGAATGATGGATTCCAGCTCAGTCTGTGAAATTCCAAGTCGAAGAACTTGCTAAAGATACTTGCTAAAGATATGCTAAAATATAACAATACATCCACAGAGGTATTGATAAAGCTTATAATGTTAAGACAGTTTAACACGTGCACAGTATGAGCAGAGAGATTAAATATACTCAGAAAAGAGTCAAGAGAGACGGCGAAGCAAGCTCTGCCAAAAAAAAAAAAAAAAAAAAAAAAAAAAAAAAAAAAAAAGTATATTAAATCCAAGACGAAGATATTTTCTGACATGCACCGACCCACTTTCTCGAGCACACACTTCAATATGATAACCGAGTGAAAGGGAAATTAATGTATTTTATTCGTACTTTCAAACTTTTTTTCGTTCGTTTTCCTTAACCACGAAAAAAATGGTGAGAACACAATTCCGTTCACAAATACGGTTGACAAAAGGGCGAAAATCTTCCGTTATTTTACCGAACAACGACCATATAGGCACTTGGAAAGAAAGAAAAGACGTTGATCACTTACAACTCATGATATTATTTTTAAACATATGGTAATAAAGGCATCTTTTAAGGTCAGTCACTATCAATCAAAGCACAAGAATGACTAAACAAATAAACAGATAGATAAATCAAGTTATCAACCAATAAAAAGGAAAGAAATCGTATCCCAGAAATTTATAAAGCTAAACTGTCATCTTATAAAATTAGCTTCGTAAGTTATTAACCAGTTTATCTTCTTATCAAGAATGATCGACCTGATACCAGTTTCACCATCTACAATAATTAACTTGTCTTTATATATGAAATCTATTTGTCATCAATTAAGAAAATCTAATTAACAAAAAAATTCCCATTAAGGACAAAGCTCGAATTGGGCAGTCATAATCTAAATCTTTTCACGCAAAATAAATATTTTTGGTCAATAGAATCACAATAATTGTTAGTATCCCAGAATTTGTTTTTCTTCAAACTTGTATTTATTTATGGAATCTATTTGATATCAATTAAGAAAATCCAATTAACAAAAAAAATTCCATACAGGACAAAGCTCGAATTGGGCAGTCATAATCTAAATCTTTTCACCCAAAATAAATATTTTTGGTCAATAGAATCACAATAATTGTTAAAATCACAGAATTTGTTTTTCTTCAAACTTGTATTTATTTATGGAATCTATTTGATATCAATTACGAAAATCTAAATCTTTTCACCCAAAATAAATATTTTTGGTTAATAGAATCACAATAATTGTTAGAATCCCAGAATTTGTTTTTCTTCAGAAAATGGGGAACAATATTTTTTTTTTTTCTAGACGGGATTGCCAAGTGAATCATAACTCCTCTGCACATTGAGAATCATTTATGGTATACAAGGACTTTATTTATTAGGAATTAACAGCATCTAAGTGATTAAATTACTTGTTATAAAAAATATCTTTAAAAAAACTGCCACTGTCACTGATAACCAAAACCAAATAATTTGAATTTGATTTCATTGTCGAGGGAGGAAATAAAAGCAATTATATAAAGCTAGTGTACAAGACCCGTCAAAAATGGCGGATAAATATTTAAAAAGCCAAGTAGACATACGCACACTCTCTCACCAGGGTATGGCTACTCCCTCTCCCCCTACCAGAGGGACGGGGGGAGCTGAGCAGGATATATATATATATATATATATATATATATATATATATATATATATATATATATATATATATATATATATATATATATATATATATATATGTATATATAAAGGTGAAAGGGTTTGCGTATGACTATGATCAGCAAAACTGTACTAGTCATGACCACACCTACTAGGTTGGTTTGCTGTGAGCGATCAGGCAAAAATCTCCCACCACCACCACCACCAATCCGCACTGGCCAGTATGGTGATGGAAACTGGCCAAACCCCAGACATAAATTAACATGTCTGAGGGCTTTGTCCTGCAGTGGACTAGAAACGGGTACATATGATGAGGATGATGATGATGACGATGATGGAATACATATATTTAGCCAAACACATACTCTTTATTATAGATTAGAGATTTATGAAAAAATAAGACGTTGGAAAAATAACGTGAGAATCATTTTGTGTTCTCAGTCAGTCTCAATCTTTGAGACAAAAATATTAATCCTCAATCGTTTATCGATCAGGGCATCAACTTTTCAGTGAGTCTCTTTACCTCTCTTCCTGTTCTGTAACTTTCAGCTTTCTTATCTACAAAGTTTCTTTACTCACTCATTTTGTTCTCAGTCAGTCTCAATCTTTGAGACAAAAAATATTAATCCTCAATCGATTATCGATCAGGGCATCAACTTTTCAGCGAGTCTCTTTACTTCTCTTCCTGTTCTGTAACTTTTAGCTTTCTTTATCTACAAAGTTTCTTTACTCATTTATTCTTAATCAGCATAGCACTTATTCTCTCGGTTGGAACCTTGTCTTTAACGATATTGGATCTTTTGTATTCTTTGAAAGCTTACGGAAATTTACCTGTTTATATAAAAATTTTTATTTATGTTGTTATTATCAATATCACTGGTGTAAAGAATATGACGACTACTGTAATATTGCTACTTTTGCCACAGATGTTATTGGCCTTTAGATATTGAACTAGTGTACGCGACCAGTTAAAAATGACGGATAAATATATAGATAGACATACACATACACGCACCTCCTCTCACCACGGTATGATTACTTCTCTCTCCACTAGAGGGACAGGGAGAGATAGCGTACAGTAGTTATAAAAGTCTGGCAGTACCACTGAGCGTGATCGGAAATATATATATATATATATTATATATATATATATATATATATATATATATATATATATATATATATATATATATATATATATACATATATATATACATATATATATATATATATATATATATAGATATATAAATATATATATAATATAAATATATATATATATATATATATAGATATATAAATATATATATATAAATATATATATATATATATATATATATATATATATATATATATATATATATATATTTACATCTATATATATTTATATATATATATTCATATATATATATATTCATATATATATATATATATATATATATATATATATATTTATATATATATATATATATATATATATATATATATATATATATATATATATATATATGTATATATATACAGAGAGAGAGAGAGAGAGAGAGAGAGAGAGAGAGAGAGAGAGAGAGAGACTTGTTCTCTATTATTTAGGGTAGCTTCTATATTGTCTTCATATTGTACTTTTTAAGTAAGTAAATAATTTTTTTTTTTTTTTTTCCGGCTGATAATAAATTCTTAAGGCTTAACTATTTTAAAAAATAATAAATGACATAAAACTTAATTTTATTCCGATAATACAACGCTTATGAAAAACCCAAACTTCTTATGGACATAAAAGAGAAACATTTTTCTATAGAGTGAAAACCCTTTTAATAATTAAAGCAAAATATCGTTGAGCAGGATGGGTTGTCATCCAAGTTTCGGGACATTTCTGTCATTTCATTTCACTTCATTCATTATTCAAGGCAAAACTTCTTCCCAACAAAAGTGACTTTCTTTTTAACTTTTCATTATTGTGAGTTGAAGTTGAAAAAAAAAAAAAAAAAAAAAAAAAAAAAAAAAAAAAACAATAAATAAGTTATTCGTTCTGGGTTTCATAGAGCATTTGTTGAAAGAATTATCTCTCAGTGAAAGGACCAAAACCTGACAACTTTTGATAATTGTGAGTAAAAATTAAATAAATCGTTTATTATATGGTTCGATAAAGCTTTTCTTGAAAAAAAAAATCCTAAATAAAGTGGGATGATAGTATTATTTTTGTCATTATTATAAGGTAAGATACTACCCTTTTTGGAAAAAAACAGGATGCTAAAAGCCCAAGTGCTCCAACAAGGGAAAATAGCCCTATGAAGTAAGGAAATATATACTTTATTAGGTTTCATAAAGATTTTGTTGAAAAACAAAATATATTTGAAGTAAATTGGGACGAGAGTATTATTATTATTACAAATACTTGCCAAGCTACAACCCTATTTGGAAAAGCAGATGCTAAAAACCCAAGGGCTCCAACAGGGAAAAACAGCCCAGTGAGGAAAGATAATAGGGAAATACACAAACTATATAAAAAGCAATGGATAAAGAGTATAGAATATCTCAAGATTAGTAAAATAGATTAGTCATATATAAACTATAAAAACAGACGTATGTTAGTCTATTCAACGTAAAAAATATTCACTGCAAGTTTAAACCTCTGAAATTCCACCGATTCAACAGCCTGATTAGGAAGATCATTCCACAATCTGGTCACAGCTGGAATAAAACTTCTAGAATACTGTGTACTATTGAGCATCATGATGGAGAAGGCTAGACTGTTAGAACTAAATGCATACCTAGTAAGTGTTTTTAAACTTATAATATAAGTAAGATTTAAAACTCAGTAAATTTAATCATACTTTTTAAATCTTCAACTTCTCTTAATGAAACACTGTAATGATAAATTGTCATCTATTCACTTAACATTTTCGTATTGTTCATATTTTTCATGAATGACTTAAAGATGAATAACAGCTTCAGCGTATCCTGAAATATCACCGAAGATAATTGAGTAAAAAAAAAAAAAAAAAAAAAAAAAAAAAAAAAAAAAAAAAAAAGTTTATGATCTTTGGAATACGGATAAGGAATTTCTTCACACATCCTGGAATATGAATCACTATCTATACGTCAACATATGAATTAAATTTAGTTTTTACATCTGTTTCAATATACCGAACAACACTGTTATCCTATCGATTAATTTCAAGATCATCACTTAACACTCTCACAATCCAACATTATTTTCCAGATGACAGTAAAATAAATCGAGCTATAAAAAAAAAAAAAAAAACTCTAAACATATCTTTGCTATTTCCAATGACGTCAACTTTTTAATGTTTTCATGAAATAATCAATAAATATTACGAGAATAAATTATTCATTATTAATTAAAATAAAATGAACTTTCAGGCAAATATTACAGAGACCACATTGAAGTCCATGTTTTTATGTTGAACAGGCTTACATGAGTCCTTTTAAAGTTTATATATCAAATATCTGTTTTAATGTTGTTAATGTTTTTAAAATATTTTATTTCAATTCTCAATACTTCTTATATCGTTTATTTATTTCCTTATTTCCTTTCCTACCTGGACTATTTTTCCCTGTTAGAACCCTTGGGCTTATAGCATCTTGCTTTTCCAACTAGGGTTGT
Source organism: Palaemon carinicauda (assembly GCF_036898095.1). NCBI lineage: Eukaryota > Metazoa > Arthropoda > Malacostraca > Decapoda > Palaemonidae > Palaemon > Palaemon carinicauda. Next base: position 26,817,678 of record NC_090751.1, on the reverse strand, counting down.
AGCTTACCTAATAATAATAATAATAATAATAATAATAATAATAATAATAATAATAATAATAATAATAATAATAATAATAATAATAATCCATTCATTGTCGAAAACAATCGTTAAAACGAACTTTAGCAGTCTGGTACAAGCGGCACTGGGGGATATTGAAGTTAGAAAGCCAGCAGGTTATCGTTATCTTAACAGTTAACCTAAGCACTTCTTGTAGAATAATTTCGAATTCTATTACTACTTTGGATTTACAGTCCTGCATTTGTTCTCCTGACAGCTTAATATTCATAATTTGCTAATAATCCTTTAACAGATCTTATTATTTTATCTTTAAGATTACAAATTAAAAAAAAAAAAAACTCATATACAATATTCCTTAAACAGGTCATTTTTAAATCATACCTATAAACATCACTTAAAAATTAAATATAACTTTAATAAATGTCGTTTTCGAATATCTATAATTATCATTTAAGAATTAAATATAACTCCATAACAACGTTTGTTTTCAAATCATCTTCGAAAATAAAAAAAAAAAAAAAAAAAAACCATCCTAAACAGACCTTAATATGACTAATTTCCCATAGCTAAGAATCCCATCAACGCCATCTATTGACCAAGCCAGAAACCTCATAGCTCATTTTTAGAACTTAAAACAGTCCTTAATTCGACTAATTTCTCCAAGCTAAAAACCCCCAACAACGCCATCTATCGAGCAAGCTAAAAACCTCCCTTGCACCTCGCCACTGAAAGTGAGAATCATTTATTCAAACAGAAAGCCTCCCTTCGGATTTCCCTCGGAGAGAAAATTCCATTTTCCAAACACGATATAACCGAGCTGCTTCAGGCCAGCTGAATACTTCATGTACGCGGCTATGGCGTAACTGAGCCCTCGAGTATACAACGATTTCACACATTCGGTTGGACAAATACTATTTGCAAGGGCTGTTATTGTCGTTCTTTTCTACACCTGCACCATTGATGTGGTACGTTTTGTTGGGAATATTGTTTTCTGTTTTATTTTAGTGGTTTGCTTGAATTATATATACATCATAGTGGAATAATTGTTTGTTTATGCTTCTATATACGTTTGGTTAACATGTAAAGGCACACAAGGGCACGAACGCACACACACATTTTATATATATATATATATATATATATATATATATATATATATATATATATATATATATATATATATATATATATATATATATATATATATATATATAAAAGTGGGTATTCAAAAACTGACCATATCAACGTAATTAACCAGCTAAATAGAAAAAAAACAACAGAATATGACAAACCCCTACGTACGGCATTTATATTCTATGAGATTTTTATTTTGTCAAAACCTCATTAAAGACAAGGAATAGATGGATCTTATGCTAGAACACTTGTAGAAATCTATACAGGAAGTGCATAAATCCTAAAACCACATAAAAACAGTAAGAAAATTCCGATTGAGAAAGGAGCTAGACAGGGAAACCCCATCTCTCCTAAATTATTCACAACTTGCATAGAAGTTTTTAAGAATTTAGAATGGGTAAATGAAGGAATTAACATCAATGGGGAATACCTTATCAACTTAAGATTTGCAGATAACATAATTGTGTTCAGTGAATCATGGGAGGAATTACAGAAGATGATTCAAGATTTGAATAGAGAAAGCAGAAACGTAGGACTGAAAATGAATATGAGTAAAACGAAGATAATTTTCAATGAAAATGCCGAGACAACAAATAAGAACTATCGACTTATCACTCACGTACTTAGGACAGATAGTGTTTTTCCCAGGACATGAGACCGGAATTAAAAAAGGATAAGCATAGGATAGAGAGCATTTGGTAAAAAAATGAGATATAAAAAAGGAAATGCCACTTTTTCTAAAAAGAAAAGTATTTAATCAAATGGTCCTACCAGTATTAACTTCTGCATCAGAAACTTGGAGTCTTATAAAAGCCTTAGAACATAAGCTAGTTACAACTCAAAGATCTTTGGAAATAATTATGATGGGAATAACACTAAGAGACAGAAAAAGAGCAACATGGATACGAGAGCAAATTAAAGTGAACGATATTCTAACAACATGTAAGAAAATGACAAATAACACAGGGACATTAGGAATAACAGATTGCATCCTTAGAGATTGCAAAAGAAGCAAGGGAAGGAAGAGAAGACGATGGATTGATGAATTAAGAAAGTTTCTGGATGTAGACTGCAATAGAAAGACAATAAACAGACTCAAGTGGAACACATGTCTGTGGCCTTTGTCCTGCGGTGGACTAGTAACGGCTCATGATAATGATGATGATGATGAGATCTACTGTGTGTGTGTGTATATATATATATATATATATATATATATATATATATATATATATATATATATATGTATGTATATATACATATATATATATATATATATATATATATATATATATACATATATGTATATATACATATATATATATATGTATATATATATATATATATATATATATATATATATATATATATACATATACATATATATATAAATATATATATATATATGTATATATACATATATATATATAAACATATATATATAAACATATATATACATATATATGTGTATATATATATATATATATATATATATATATATATATATATATATATATACATATATATATATATATATATATATATATATATATATATATATATATATTTATATATATATGTATATATATACATATATATAAACATATATATACATATAAATATGTGTGTGTATATATATATATATATATATATATATATATATATATATATATATATATATATATACATATATATACATATATATATATATATATATATATATATATATATATATATATATATATATATATATATATACATATATATATTCGTAGCAGAAATGGAATAAAATCTACTCATTATAATTTTAACTTTCAAAAAATAGACAAAAATGAAATAAAATAAAACAACAGAGAAAAGCAGTTATACCCACCCTTGCAAACCATCGAATTAATCAAGAACTGGAAAAATCAGCAAAATGTCGATATTAGTCAACTTGCTCGAAAAAAAATAATTGTGACCTTAGTGCCATAAACCTCTTTTAAAAGTAAAATCAGGTGATGCATATTCAATGTCATGTCTAGATATAGCGGAAGAATATAATAGGCACAGATTTAAATTGTAAATTGAGAGACATGTTTATCGTAAACTATGTGATACCATGAGTCAAAGAATACAAATGTTTTAGAGAAAGTAAAGAAAGTATTAAAAGCTAAGGAGAAAGTAAAGAAAGTATTAAAAGTTAAGGAGAAAAAGAAGAGGAAGACTATTCCTTAAAAAAAGAAAAAAAATAAATAAATAAATCTCCTTAATTTGTGTATACTTATGTTTCTTCATCTATCTTTATTTGTTATTTATACATTTTTATATTTAATCTTTGCCCTATTTATTTAAAGAATAACATTACCACTTCGAGGTAACACAGTTTTTGAGTTAATGCAATCTTTATTTCTTTACCATTAATATAATGAATTATAATTTTGTCTAGATATAAAGAGCAAAATCAAAATGCATTTTGTTCCGCACATCAGTGCTCATAACATCATAAGAAGCCTACTAAACACTGATTATAATAGCAACAATTATAATAATCCAGTGGCACTGCAACACCCGGTTGTCATTTACAGCACAAAAAGGGCAAATGAGAACCCTAATGAGCTTGTACGTTTGCGTAATCCCTTGTCATTTGCTACGGTATAAAGAGGACAAGCAAATGAACCACGGATCAGACTATTTATGCTTCCACTGCCATTTTGGAAAGTGATTGCTTTCAACTGCATGCTTTAGATTGATTGATTGGATTCATTACATTGGCGTCACACTCAGCATGGTCATGGACGCTGTATTTTAGATTGACTGATTTCATCAATCATTACATTGGCGTCACAGTGAGCATGGTCATGGGCGCTGTATTTCAGACTGATTAATTGGATCCATTACATTGGCGTCACGGTAAACATAGTCATGCACGACGTAAACACGGGTTTTCTCCCTCATATTTTAGAAAAATAACTAATAAAAGTAAATGATAAAAATGTACACAGAACAATAAATCGAAAAAAAAAACTAATCTATCCACAAACATTTACCGAATAAAACTCATCAGCCACTGGCATCAAACTAGGTGGAAAATTGTCAGATTAATCACAGATCAATCGACGCTTAAAACACCAGTCTTTGTTTTTGTTATTGGTTACATGTGGAGGGGGGCGTATGGGAAATGTGGAAGGGGGTATTGTAGGGTGTACGAAATACACAGAGAGGGGGAGGGGTGTATATAGATGGATGGTGGGCGTAGTAGGCCAGCTGGTGGGTTGGGGGTGGAGTGGGAGGCAGCAGATGAGTAGCGGGAGATTAATGAAAAAGTAATTGAGATGGTGCGCGTGAGAGCGAGCAGTCAAAATAGTGATTGACATTAGTGGCATATCATTAGCATTTGCAACGACATGACCTTTATTAGCAACGGGGAGGAGGGGGGGAGGAGGAGGAGGAGGGGGGGGGGGAGGAGGGGGAGGAGGAGGAGGAGGAGGAGGAAGTTAAAAGATTGGATGAAATATTCAATTCTAACGTAGCAGGCGTGGAACATCCGGGCTGGTTCCGATTTACAATTAACAGCAAACTTCAATGCACACACACACACACACACACACACACACACACACACACACACACACACACACACACACACACTATATATATATATATATATATATATATATATATATATATATATATATATCCTATCTGATTGGGGATACCTTAACATGGTGAAAAGATTTGCATATCGCCATGATCAGCAAAGCTGTACTAGTCAGGGTCACCTTTACTAGGTTGGTTTGGTATGAGCGATAACACGAAAATCTCTCACCATCACCCATCCGGCGTGGAATTGAAAATTGGTCAAACCCCACACATGAATTGACATATCTGAGGCCTTTGTACTGCAGTGTACTAGCTGTTGTATTTATTGTTGTTGTGTGTGTATATATCAGTATCATCTCCTCCTACTTCTATTGACGCAAAGGACCTCGGTTAGATTTCGCCAGTCGTCTCTGTCTTAAGCTTTTAATTCAATACTTCTCCATTCATCATCTCCTACTCCGCGTTTTATAGTCCTAAGCCATGTAAGCCTGGGTCTTCCAACTCTTCTAGTGCCTTGTGGAGCCCAGCGTGTATATATATATATATATATATATATATATATATATATATATATATATATATATATATATAATATATATATATAGTATACATATATATATATATATATATATATATATATATATATATATATATATAGTATACATATATATATATATATATATATATATATATATATATATATATATATATATAGTATACATATATATATATATATATATATATATATATATATAAATATATATATATATATATATATATATATATATATATATATATATATATATATATATATATGTGTGTGTGTGTGTGTGTGTGTGTGTGTGTGTGTGAATGTGCACAACTCCAAACAATAAACAGCGTATGCTTATACGCACAACACCAGCGTCCCCAAAATAGTAAGCGCAAGTCTAAATCATAACTAATGCCCTAAATTCAAACGAATTAGACTGAATACCGGCTCATGTCCTTTTAATTTGGTTCTATTGTCTCGTCGACGAACTGTTGCTCAACAAAGCCGGGTCGGAATTAGAATAAAAAGAACGCTGGGAATTTTCTTCTCCAACTGCTAATACAGTGATGCTGTTATCTCGCTGAAATTTTCATTCCACGACGGTTTGAGTGTATGTAGATATTTGTGTTCAAGTGTGCTAATGTGTTTCAGTACTTGTTTGTGTTCTGAAATAGAATATAAGAGTTCTGGAAATTCTCTTTAAAAAATGCTATTAAAAAAAAAGGTGATGCTGTCATCTCGCTGAAATTATCATTCCAGGACTGTTTGTGTGTGTGTAGATATTTGTGTTTATGTGTGTTTAAGTGTTCCAGTATTTATTTGTGTTCTGAAATAGAATGTACGTAGATATGTGTGTTCAAATATTTATGTTTATGTGTGTTTATGTGTTTCCGTACTTGTTTGTGTTCTGAAATAGAATATAAGAGTTGTGGAAATTCTCTTTTCCAGTTGCTATTAAAAAAAAATGTGATGCTGTGATCTAGATGAAATTCCTAATTCCACGACTGTTTGAGTGTATGTAGATATGTATGTTTATGTGTTTGAGTGTGTTCAAGTGTTTCAGTATTTGTTTGTGTTCTGAAATAACATAAAAGAACACTGGGTATTTTCATCTCCAGCTGCTATTAAAAATGTGATGCTGTGATCTAGATGTAATTCCCAATTCCACGACTGTTTGTGAGTATGTAGATATGTGTTTAAGTGTTCCAGTATTTGTTTTGTGTTCTCAAATAACATAAAAGAACACTGGGTATTTTCTTCTCCAGCTGCTGTTAAAAATGTGATGCTGTGATCTAGATGAACTTCCTAATTTTTCGACTGTTTGTGTGTATGTAAATGTGTGTTTATGTGCGTTTAAGCGTTCCAGTATTTTCTTTGTGTGTGTGTGTGTGTTCTGGAGTAGCATAAAAAAACACTCTCTATTTTCTTCTACAGCTCCTATTAAAAAAAATGTGATGCTGTGATCTAAATGAAATTCCTAATTTCATGACTGTTTGTGTCTACGTAAACATGTGTGTTTATGTGTTCCAGTATTTGTTTTTGTTCTGAAATAGCATTAAAGAACACTGGCTATTTTCTTCTCCAGCTGCTATTAAAAAATGTGATGCTGTGATCTAGATAAAATTCCTAATTCCACGACTGTTCGTGTGTATGTAGATGTGTTTAAGTGTTCCAGTATTTGTTTTGTGTTCTCAAATAACATAAAAGAACACTGGGTATTTTCATCTCCAGCTGCTATTAAAAATGTGGTGCTGTGATCTACATGAAATTCCTAATTACATGACTGTTTGTGTGTATGTAAACATGTGCGTTTGTGTTCCAGTATTAGTTTTTGTTCTGAAATAGCATTAAAGAACACTGGATATTTTCTTATCCAGCTGCTATTAAAAAATGGGATGCTGTGATGTAGATGAAATTCCTAATTCCACTACTGTTCGTGTGTATGTAGACAAGTGTGTTTATGTGCTCCAGTATTTGTTTGTGTTCTAGTATAGAATAATAAAACACAGGCAATTTTCTTTTCCAGTTGCTATGAAAAAAAAGTGATGCTGTGATCTAGATGAAATTCCTAATCCCACGATTGTTTGTGCGTATAATGTGTGTATTTATATTTTACTTTATCCATTTATGTTTAGAATCTGTGTGCCTTTTTGTGTAGGTGAAAATAAGTTTCGTCCTGGTGAACTGTTGATTTCGTATCATGGATTTTTTTCTACTTAATTTATGCATGAATGTAAACAATTACTGTAAACAATTACTGTCCGACCGAGCAAATTTTTTATCCTTAATGAAAACTTTCTTATTTGTTCAAAAAAAAAAAAAAAAAATAAAAAATAAAAAATGTTGTTGAGTAGTTATGACGTTTGTTATCTATAATCAATCAAGTTGGTATTGAAAGTTAGCGGCATTCTCAACACTAGTTCTTGTAATAATAATAATAATAATAATAATAATAATAATAATAATAATAATAATAATAATAATAATAATAATAATAATCATAATAATGATAATATTTATAATAATAATAATAATAATAATAATAATAATAATATTAATAATAATAATAATAATAACAATAATAATAATGTATAATAATAATAATATGAATAACAACAGCAACAATAATAATATTAAAATAATAATAACAATAATAATAATAATTATAACAACAACAACAACAATAATAATAATAATTATAATAATAATAATAATAATTCAGTTGAAAAACAAAGATATAACTGTTAATCACCTTGGTTCAAAGGAAGCTCACAATCTCAGGGGACGAGTCGAAAAAAACATATGAATAAAATAAATCCATAACCAACTAATAAAAGACACTATAGTCAATTTCTTTTAATGAGGCGCATTTGCACCGACTCCTAGCGGTCCCCCTTTTAGCTCGGAAAAGTTTCCTGGGCGCTGATTGGTTAGAATTATCTTGTCCAACCAATCAGCAATTAGGAAACGTTTCCGAGCCTAAAAGGGCACCGCTGCGAGTCGGTGCAAATCTGCCTCGCTAGAAAAAAATTGTCTATAGTAAGCATCCCTTCAATCCAAGGCACCAATGACAGCCTCTCAGCCTTTCAAAGTGTCTGCAAATGAAAACGAAGGAGAGAAAGTTGTTGGGACGTTGACAACTTCACTATAACATGTCCAGTTGCGAGTCTGGTGTCAATCTATCGGTCAATTCTGACGATGGAAGGGATCTCGGTTTGACCGCATTCGTCTACCTTAGGTGTCAAGTAGTGTTTACGTATTCATTAGGACTCTCTCTCTCTCTCTCTCTCTCTCTCTCTCTCTCTCTCTCTCTCTCTCTCTCTCTCTGTGTATCAGAAACTTTTTTGAACGAGAGTAAAATAAATCTAAAATTGATTTTTTTTTACCTCTTGTATATAATTAAAAAAAGAAAATAAATGCAAAAAAGACTCTCTCTCTCTCTCTCTCTCTCTCTCTCTCTCTCTCTCTCTCTCTCTCTCTCTCTCTCTCTCTCTCTCTCTCTCTATCATTATAGCGGTATCTGAAACTTTTTTGGACGAGAGTAAAATATATCTAAAATCGAGTTTTTATCTTTCTTGTATATAATTAAAAAATTAAAATATATGCAAAATGAATTCTTCTCTCTCTCTCTCTCTCTCTCTCTCTCTCTCTCTCTCTCTCTCTCTCTCTCTCTCTCTCTCTCTCTCTCTCTCATTATACTTGTATCTGAAACTTTTTGAACGAGCAAAATATGTCCAATTTAGTATCAATTTAAAGAAATATATATGCAAAATGCTCTCTCTCTCTCTCTCTCTCTCTCTCTCTCTCTCTCTCTCTCTCTCTCTCTCTCTCTCTCTCTCTCTCTCTCTCATAACAAGTATATCTAATAAAACCTGAAACAAATAATGAAAATACGTCCAAACGCAAGAGTGTATGTATTAACAGGTTTAAAATTAATCCAAATTCTGTTCATTAACCCAAACAACTGTCTGAAATTTCTTTCATTTTCATCAACGTTTGTCTTAATAACTCAAAGAGGACAGTAATGTTTCTGGTATTGATTAGATCTAAATTGCATGCACCTTCACAATTCCACAATGTTGACAAATGCATGTTCTTCATGTTCCCATATGTAGAGAAATAATGGAATTTAAGCTTCCTAGGTCATCTTTCTTAAGGTGTACCAATAACCGGGACAATTTCATTAGTTAAGGGACTAAATTTAGTGCAATAACTTTAGTACCTTCGAATTTTCATGCTTAAGAAAGAAAGAATCTCCGCTGTCTGTTAAAGCCAAGATATTTTAGGAAGAAACTGTTTTATAAGTTATTTTGGGAAGAAAATGTTTTAAGAAGAAAATGTTTTAGGAAGAGAATATCTAGAATGACCATTGCCAGATGTCATCATTCTCGAAAATCCTCAAACGTTTGGAGTCAATAAAAGATAAGTAAAAATATTTTAGGAAGAAAATATCAAGAATGGCCACAGTCAAATGTCAATCATTCCTTGAAAATCCTTAAACGTTTGAAACAAAGAAAAGATAAGCGATTCGAAGACAGAATAAATTAATAAATTTTCTTTCGTCCACTAAATCAACAATTCAAGGTAAACTTGATTGCGTCCCTTCAGTGTGTTATGTATGTATTTAAGAGGCAATATGTATCACGTGAAAATAAGCATTATGTATAACGTGAAAATAAGCTATATATGTATCACGTGAAAACAAAAACAATTGATATCACGTGAAAATAAGCATTGTGTAAAGTGAAAATAAACAATAATGTATCACGTGAAAATAAGCATTATGTGCAAAGTGAAAATAAACAATATGTATCACGTGAAAATACGTATTATGTACAAAGTGAAAATAAACAATATTTATCACGTAAATATAAACAATTCGTATCACGTGAAGATAACCATTATGTTTTACGGGAAAATAAGCAATTGGTATCACGTGAAAATAAGCTTTATACCAAGTAAATATAAACATTATGTATCACGTGAAAATGAGCAATATATGTCACATAGAAATAAGCAATAAGTATCACGTGAAAAGAATTAATTCACCGGTATTTCAATTTTCATATCTGGATTTGATAAAGCTAAAACAAATTAAGGGAGACTATGGCATTAAGTGCCACATTCAACCACAAATATATGATAATAAAAAAAATAATATTTGGCATCTACTTATGATTATACATTAATATGTTACATTTAATTTTAGTTGTTTCAAGACCCGAATAAACAATATCAAAAGTAAACTTATCTTTCCTCAGTTGTCTTTGTTCATACAATATTGATCACCTTACTCTAAACGGTGGAACTGTGTCCGAAATCTTAACTGCATGACTGGAACGTATATATATATGCATCTCTCGCGCAGGAACTTCAAAGCCAATTATGCTCTATCTTACTTCCATGCTGCTTTCCCTTACCGCCCCTTGCCACAATAAATCATTATTTCTCCCCTAGACATCAACCTCCTCCCCCTCCCCCTCCCATTCTCTCCCCCCCCCCCCCCAACCCTCCGAAAACCCCAACCAACGCACCCCTCTTCCCCCTTCAGGTTCATAAAGCGAGCATAGTCTTTGAGTCGCCTACGCTTCACCGAACGCTCTTCTTCTTCTTCTTCTTCTTCTTCTTCTTCTTCTTCTTCTTCTTCTTCTTCTTTATCTTTCCTCCTCCTCCTCCTCCTCCTCCTCCTCCTCCTCCTCCTCCTCCTCCTCCTCCTCCCTCCTCCTCCTCTTCTTCTTCTTGAGTTAGTTACCTCCTTTTTAGCTCATATTGCCCCATCTTCATAGGTATAATATACTTGTGATTTTTAGCTTAACGTTGAAGTCTGACGTCATCATTTTTTTTTTTTTTTTCTTTTTTTTTTTTTTTTTTTTTTTTTTTTTTACCTTCATCGGCCAATTACTCGTCCAGTTTAAGCCTTCATCATCAATACCTCCGGTGGTATCATACACATTCTTGCCAATAATATTCTTCAGATTCTTGTATTTAACTTGGTTTACCTTGATTACTTCTTACCTTTTTTTTGAGTCTTCCTGTTTTTTTTTTTTTTTTTTTTTTTTTTTTTTTTTTATATTGCCTCATTCAAATTAATGCCATGTTTAATTTGACAATAAAGAGTCACTGGTCTGTAGTTATTGTTTCATTGAAATGTTGAGTTTAGAATAGATTTTACGATAACATGAAATTACAAATAAAAATGAAAATAAAAAAAAGTATGTGAAAAGGATATTTATATACTGCACATAAAATATTTCAATGACAAGAATAACAATAACAACAACAACAATACAAATGTATGTGGGAAGGATATTTATATACTGTATATAAAAATAATAATAATAATAATAATAATTTCAATAATAATAATAATAATAGTAAATAAATAAAACCATTGAGGAAGAATTTAACATTAGCCTGGATTTAAAATAAAATATAAATAATTTTGAATAAATAAGGTAA
>NC_090751.1:26779204-26801704 GCF_036898095.1 Palaemon carinicauda | reverse complement strand
ATAATAATAATAATGCATTTGAAATTTCGGTATGATAAGTACAGTAATAGAACTATTTTTTCTGTGTAAACTACATCAAGTTTTGATTTCTCATATTTCCTTAGAGTCGTCTACATTTCTGTCGTAAAACTCTGCCTTTTTACTGTTTTTATTTGTATATAACAATATTCAACAAAATATTTGTCAAAAAAGAATAAATAATAGCTTCTAATAATGGGTTAAGAATCAACACCCCAAAGCATCATGGAATAAAAATATAGAAATGGAGATATGAACTGATTGAACGTCCTGGAATTTATCATTCGTTCCAGCTTTCCAAGAGGGACTTCGCGTATGGATATAACTAACAGCTATGGAAGAGAAGCCTGGATTGAGATACGCAAATGGAAAACGACTCTAAGGAAATACGAGAAATGTAATGTTTCTGTAAAAATGTGTATAATAACTGCTGTATTTTTTTGTATGTATTGTGATTATGGTTGGTATATTGAAGCGTGTATTAATAGCAGTATTAATATCATTATTAGCCTGGATAGAGATACGGATGTAGGAGATGACTATAAGGAAATACGAGAAATGTAATGTTTCTGTAAAAATGTGTATAATAACTGCTGTATTTTTTTGTATGTATTGTGATTATGGTTGGTATATTGAAGCGTGTATTAATAGCAATATTAATGTCATTACTAGCCTGGATAGAGATACGGATGTAGAAGATGACTATAAGGAAATACGAGAAATGAAATGTTTCTGTAAAAATGTGTATAATAACTGCTGTATATTTTTGTATGTATTGTGATTATGGTTGGTAGGCTGATACGTGTATTATTACCATCAAAACTACAACTGTCAATCATAAAGACCCTATGTATATCTGTTCCTCCTATAGAGACGTCAAATACGAGAATTATAGTTTCTATAAAAATGTATATTACAATATGTACTTATTTGCAGGTATTAGGAATGTGGCTGGTATGCTGAAGCTTGTATTATTAACATTATCATCATCATCATCACCATTATCAACATTATCAAAACTATAACCAGAAAGCCATAATGTCGTTGTATCTCAGTTCCTGCTAAATGACCAACGCACTGTGCAAGCGCCTCTGGAGAGTCTTTTATTTCCCCTCACCCCAAAATCCAAGACAGGGGGCAACAGCAGGGGGTTTCAGAAGTGTCCCCTCGCCTTACTTAGCAGAGCTGCAGCAGCTGGAACAGCAGGAACAGCAGCAGCAGCAGAAGAAGAGGGCGTTTTTGATGAAATCATCCCATTAATAAATAGTTGAAAAGAAATGGTATATACACTGTTACCGTCTCGCTTCTGAAGAGCGACTAAAATCAATACTTTTAGTTGCTTCCCCTTCTGCTTTCCTTTCCCCTTAAACTCCCCTTCCCCTTCTTTTTCCCCCTTTCTTCTCTCGATTCGTCTTCTTCCCCTCTGGCTTCGCCCTTCTCCCCAAATTCAAAAACCTTCCCACACGCTCCCCCTTTTTTTTTCTTTCCCTTCACCTTATTCCTCCTCCTCCTCCTCCTCTTCTTCCGCCCTTTCCCCATTTCGAAAAGCTTCTTCCCACCTCCTTTCTCCTAACGCCCCTGGCAAACCCCCCCCCCCCCCCCCCCCCCCAACCACCACCCTTGCCTTCCCCCCTTCCCGACACCCTACACTTTTTAAGTGAAGTCTTATACTGGGAGACTACAACATTAATGTTGCTATTACTTATTCTTTCGGATCGATCATCTTGGTAGGTGTGGGTAGTAGGCTCTCTCTCTCTCTCTCTCTCTCTCTCTCCTCTCTCTCTCTCTCTCTCTCTCTTTTATCCTCATAGCTCTCACCCTTCCTACTCCAAGGTACCCTTTCACCGCATTTTTTTTCCTTCTAGGGGTTTTAGAGAAAAACCTCGCGTGCTTCGGCAGTCGTCTGGCCAAGACCCGTTGTATTAATGTAGGGGTTGCAGCTCCCCTTCCCTCTCCCCTCCTTCCCCTCAACTCATAAGGGGAAAAAGGGGAATCGAGCCACCTTTAGGGTGAAGAAGCACAGCGCAAGGCGAAGCGACTATAATTGTGATAAGGGGGAAAACTTTGCTCCCTCTCAATCCAGCTATGTATGTATGTACGGTATGTATGTGCATGTACTGTATACATGTACAGTATATGTGCTTATCAATTATAAATTATTCTGACATTAACTCATATTTCTTCATATAACCCCCTAAGTGCCAATCAGTTAGATTAACTTTTGGTAATCTAATTCAGATTAATCATAAGGTTCCATTAAATGAAATTCAATTTGGATCGGACATTATTATGATAAAGAGTTGAACTTTAATCCACAGTGGACGACGAAGACATATGTCTGTCGAACTGACTAGATTTTTTTGGATTTTCATCTTAACAAGAAGGCAGCCATTCAGTGTGGAATAGCGAAAGTGAAGAGAAAATGCATGATCTAGTGAAAAGAGCATAAAACATTGGTAATCACTGGGGAGGGAAACGAGAAATTACAGAAACTCGTGAAAGAAATAGCAAGTTCTCTGAGGCTTACAGATTACGAAGTTGTTTGTAATTGCCCTTACAAACTGCTGCCTTCAATGATCTGTGTTATCCACTGCCGCTCACATCATAGTCATAGGGTCTATTTCAAGTTTCAATAGATTGATTAGGAGGAGGATACTGTTAGACTTAAGCAAATGACCCAGTAAAATTGCCTTAGATCATTCGTCTGGGACTCCCCGGTCACCCAACCAAATATTGACCCGAGGACGTGTTTCTGTTCATTGGTAATCACTAATCTACTTCTGACTAACCAAACGTACAGTTGGACGCAGGAATACCTGACACACCTCGCTCTCAGGAAGTGCATCCTGTCATACCCTTACTGCACTGTGAGTTTCTTTGTGTAGCTCACCTTTGTACCAACCGTGTGTCACACAATTGTACATAATTCCTTTTGTATATATTATGCTTGTATCTTCGCTATTCCCTCGCACTAAAACGAACATGAAAATTCATGTCTGCTTTTCTCCTCTGTAACATTGTCAATATTTGAACATGAAAATTCTTGTTGCTTTGAGTGCGAGGGAAGAGCGAAGATACAAGCATAATATATACAAAAGGAATTATGTACAATTGTGTGACTCACGGTTGGTACACCTTCAATACCTCTGCCATCTCTTCCCTACACTATCTGTTTGGTCATCGCCGCGCAGTAAAGGTGTGACAGGATGGAATTCATAAAAGCGAGGGTGTGTCAGGAATTCCTGTGTCCGACTGTACCATAACTTCAATGACCAGGCAAGCGATGTGACGATCTTTTATTAATAAAAAAAAAAAAAACAATATTTGACAAAAGTTCATCCCAATTTCCATGAAAGTAATTAATCAAGCATTTGCATTGACATGATCAAAGCAATGTACCTAAAATTAATTATTACGCAAAGCATAGGCCTGTAATAAAAAAGTGAATTCGTGATGGGCGGTACATTATAGATATTAAGAGAGAGAGAGAGAGAGAGAGAGAGAGAGAGAGAGAGAGAGAGAGAGAGAAGCAAGTTCACAATAGGAAAATAATCATGGAAACAAAGAAATTGTAAAAATACTAGAAGCGAATACCATAGCCTGAATGGGTAGCTAGAAATACAACGCTTACATTAAGACGACATATATGAAATAACAGGCTAATATCAAAACAAATTTTCCAAGGGATATGAATATCTAAGTTGGCCCTAAAGACAGAGGAAAATTTCTGAAATTTACAACTCTTAGCGGTGTGTTGTAAGATGCACCGACCCAGTGGGCTGACGGTCCTGACATAAAACTCTCTTCATAGTTTATATGTGATAACTCTATTTCAACGTTCTTACTGATCTCAAGACATTTTATATATGTTATTCATTACTTTACAACATATAGTTTATCTATTTCCTTATTTCCTTTCCTCATTGGGCTACTTTCCCTGCTGGAACCCTTGGCCTTATAGCATCTTGCTATTCCAACTCCGTTTGTAGCTTACCGGCTAATAATAATAATAATAATAATAATAATAATAATAATAATAATAATAATAATAATAATGAACGCCACTCAGGCAACACATTAACAATCCTAAAAACTACATGACGGGAAGGGAAGGAAATCACCATATAATTAATCATGCATTTAATGAAAATTAAAGCTACCGAGTGCTTTCACGTATTCGTGCATAAGCAGCAATGTAACGACCGCGCATGCGCATAATAACAGGGAGGTACAGCCCCCAGCGTTGCCAACTGAAATGCTCATAGAGCCCCAGTGTTGCCCTCTTAAAGAACAGTCCCTTCAGGTTGGCAACGCTGCACGAAGGCGAAGAAGAGAGAAGGGTTCTTCTCCATTCAGCCATCAATTTTCTTTTATCATCATCATTACTGACATTTTTGATGGCGGATAGGGTAGGGAAGACACTGCTTATTTAAAGACATCTGCATTATTTCACATAATGCACGAAATTTCGCCTGCTGAAGATTCTGACTATAATTATCTGACATTTAGTTTTTTTTTTTCTTCCTTTTTATTTTGAAGCCCAGTCGATTAAATTTTTAGTGGTGGTTCTCAGTACGGTCTTTGATATTAAGTATTTTAAGGCTGAAGTTGGGTGTTTGAAATCTAGTGTTGGTTCTCACTATATTTAATGATTTATATTATTTAGATTCCGATTTTTAAATCTTCCAAGGGTGGTTTTATGTATCAAATACATGCAGTGTATATATATATATATATATATATATATATATACACACAACAAAAAGAACAGCAACAACAAAAAAATGCTAGCCACCTGTTTTGATCACCACGCTAACCAGTGCGGATGGGTGATGGTGGGAAATTTTCGTCCGATCGCTCACAGCAAACCAACCTAAAGTAGAAGGCTATAGGCGACCCTGACCAGTGTACGAATTGGCTGATCTTAGCGATACACAAACCCTTTCACCACGTTATATATATATATACATATATACAGTATATATATATATATATATATATATATATATATATATATATATATATATATATATATATATATATAGATAGCTCGATAGATAGTTAGACAGACAGAAAGATAGATAAATAGACATATAGACAATAGATAGCTTCTATACAGATAGATACAGATAGATAGATAGACAGATACATAAATAGATAGATGGTTATACAGTTAGTTAGATAGATACATAGACAGATAGATCAATAGATGGCTAGACAGATAGATAAATAGATAGATAGATATCTGGCTAATCAGACACTTAAATAGATGGATAGCTGGTTATACAGACGCTTAAATAGATAGATAGCCGGTTATACAGACGCTTAAATAGATAGATAGCCGGTTATACAGACGCTTAAATAGATAGATAGCCGGTTATACAGACGCTTAAATAGATAGATAGCCGGTTATACAGACGCTTAAATAGATAGATAGCCGGTTATACAGACGCTTAAATAGATAGATAGCCGGTTATACAGACGCTTAAATAGATAGATAGCCGGTTATACAGACGCTTAAATAGATAGATAGCCGGTTATACAGACGCTTAAATAGATAGATAGCCGGTTATACAGACGCTTAAATAGATAGATAGCCGGTTATACAGACACTTAAATAGATAGATAGCCGATTATACAGACACTTAAATAGATAGATAGCCGGTTATACAGACACTTAAATAGATAGATAGCCGGTTATACAGACACTTAAATAGATTGATAGCCGGTTATACAGACACTTAAATAGATAGATAGCCGGTTATACAGATATACAGACAGATATCAGAATCATATCTACAATACTTTAAGCTGAAATGTTGAAACCTAGACGATATCCACCACCCATCGAAGATTTTAAACCACGTACCCCTTTTTAATAATGCAAAGCTCATATTAGGAAATTACAGCTGCCTTTCAGAGCGCCGCGCACAAACCCGACATACATATCTCTCATTTCTATCAAATAATACATTTGATTAACGACGTCCTTTTCAGGGACCCTTCCCCTTCCCCTCATTCCCCTCGTATCATTCCCCTTGTCTTATTCCCCTCGTCTCATTCCCCTGCAATATCAGTAATTAGTGTTCGTACATACTCTCCTATCTGCTAATACTCTGCTTTGCTCTGTGACTTCTGAAACTGGTCTTGTGTCGCTTGTTATCGTAATGGTACCTACTGTATTATTATTATTATTATTATTATTGAGTTAAAAGTAATGGCTGCATCGGCAGAGTTTATTTTCTTATCCAATTTTTCTATTTTCCGGATAATTCTCTTCTCTAGAGCGCTGCAATCAGCCAGCAGACTTGAAAAATTCATCAGTCGGGTGAATGACAAAATCGGGAAGACTTTTCAAGTATATTCTCACAAAATACAAGTAAAACTTTTGGTACAAAATAGTAAAAACTACGACGCGTTTCGAGGATAAGTCCTTCCTCTTCTTCAGGTAGAGAGTGAGGTGGATGCTGCAGTCGGGTGGTATTTATACCCAGGATCAGGATTACAAGTGAAGAGAATTATCCGGAAAATAGAAAAATTGGATAAGAAAATAAACTCTGCAGATGCAGCCATTACTTTTAACTCAACCTGCCTAAAAGAGGGTCTCCTACCACGATATTATTATTATTATTATTATTATTATTATTATTATTATTATTATTATTATTATTATTATTATTAGCTGAGCTACAACCCTAGTTGGACAAGCAGGATTCTATGAGCCCAAGGGCAACAGCAGGTGAAAATAGCCCTGTGAGGAGAGGAAATAAACAAATAAACAAACTACAAGTGAAGTAATGAACAATCAATATAAGCTATTTAAAAAAACAGTAAGAACATTAAAACAGATCGTCCATATATAAACTCTAAAGAGAGACTTATGTTAGTCTGTTCAACATGAAAACATTCGTTGCTAGTTTTAACTTTCCAAGTTCATTCAATCACCTGATTAGGAAGATCATTCACGAACTTGGTCACAACTGGAATAAAACTTCCAGCTGTGACCAAGTTGTGGAATAGAGTTTTTCATATCTCTGCTTACTATCAAACGCTTCAGCCAAAGGGTTGCATTTTCCTTTGGACAGTAAGAAACAAAGCCATATATAGTGGTGATAATTCAAGTCATCAGAAATTAGCCAATTCAGTGAGAGTCTCATCACTTGAAAACTAGAGATTTCGTCTTGCAATCGGTTGGTTGAATCTTTAACCGACCGTGTGCTGAGTAATGTTCGCCGTTTAACAAGAACAAAGAGGTGAAGAAATAATGAAATAAAGATTAATCAACTACAGAAGAAACAATGATATAATACGTAAACTTGAAAATTTTCCGTAAAAAATCACCGTAAAAATCCTGGAATAAAGTTGCCAGGCATTTGCAGTTTAAAAAAAAAAAAAAAAAAAAAAAAAAGAATATATTGACGTAAGGAGTGATATTACAGTCACCAACCCGTAAAAGATGATAACAAAGTAGGGTAAAAATTACGGTAGCCTGTATTTTACTGAAATACGGCTAGGAACAGTATATTTTTACGGAGAATTCTTACTTAAAATTACGTTTTTTTTCTTTTTTTTAAGTGTACCATATTTTCCATTACTACGATTGATTGATTGATTTTGAGCTATCTGGCATCATGGCATCGAAGGTCATTGACGTCAGGGATGCAATCCGTTCCTTTATTAGGGGAAATTAACATCTTGTGAATGTTGATTTGTAATTTTGAATGTTCAGGTGATTTTTAATTAGCAGACTAACAGAATAGGCTGTATCTTACCTATACTTAATCTCAAGTTGAAAAAGATCAAGGAAAATATTTAGCTCTAATAAAGAAGGCAACAAAATATAGTAAAGTAGGGCAAATAATAAATAGCCTTATTATCATTATTATTAATAAATAAAAGCATCTAATATAATACAGAACTAAAACGTCATAATAATAATAATAATAATAATAATAATAATAATAATAATAATAATAATAATAATAATTAGATAGAAAAGCAATAGTCCACACATCATGCAGATTCCGAATGAAAAGATAAAATAACGGGAAAAATAAATAAAAGGCATAAATAACAAGAGAAAGTAACCATCAAACAACATAATATACAGGAACATAAAGCAAGTTAGATATTACACGAATTAAAAAATCATCAGATCTTTCGTTATATAATTTTCTATTTGAATTCTTCTACCTCAATGATAATGTTTTCGTCTTCTTTATAGATCGACAGAATTTATGTCAAGCTGGTGTCGCGATAATCAGTGTCATCAATGCGAGCATCATGAGGTTAAACGATTTTTAAATGTTTTTGACTTGGCGGCTCGTGTGCTGTGGTCTCTAAATGTTAAAAATATTTTTGAATATATTAGCGGCTCCTCCCAGTAGTATTTAACAGATTTACTTATCTAAAAAAAAAAAAAAAAAAAAAAAAAATACTTATTAAAAAAAAGATTTACTTTTTAAAAAGAAAGAAAAAAAAAAACAGCCGATAAATGACATTTTCATAAGATTCTACTCAGGTATCAGGTATTAGGAAATCCTGTGCATTTGTATTTTAATTTACACAAAATTACTTGTTTTTCATAAAAGTAATAAGTTAATTAATTATGAATTAACAAGATGTATTTCAGAACTAAAATCAATCTCTTAACTATAATTTTAATTAACTATAAAGTAATATGATGTAGTGTAGAACTAAACTTAACCCATTGACTATGTTAATTAACTATCGAATTTCCTGGAGAACGTGTATTTAAACATTATGCCCATGAGCGCATACGCGTATGCATTGCGGAAGGTTGAATGCACGTGCATACTTGTACAGGCAGACAGGTGGAGGTAGGCAATCAGACAGCTGAGCAAACAATACTTCTCTGAATTCGGACAAGTTTCCGCTCTTCCTCCTATCAGCCACAACAATTTACGAAGTTCTTCACTCGTCCCTATGGGTTTTGAAGTTTTTTCCTCATCCAAATAACTTTATAAAGTTCTTTACTTCCCAAAATAAATTTAAAATGTTATTCACGAATCCTCATAAGCGTATATCATTCACTAATTCACATATGCTTACATGATTTAAAGGTTGCTTATGAAGAGCAGAGGCAAGGGATAGTGACTGACCCTGTATACATATGATCAGCAGCCAAGCCTCCACTCCACCCAGACTAGGACCAGAGAGGGCCAGGCAATGGATGCTGAGGACTCATCAGGTAAACCTACAGGCTCCCTAAAACACCCCCATCCTTTGCTCAAAAAGATGGTGAGGTTACAGACACAACATGAAACTATCGAGCTTGAGCGGTCTCGAACCACAGTCCAGCAGATTGCCAGGAAGGGACGTTACCAATAGGCTAAATGTAGTCAACCATTCATTCATCCACATACAAGTTAAAAGTTCTTCACTCAATTATATAAACTCCAAAATTCTTCACTCATACATACATGCTAAGAAGGTCCTTCATTCATCCAAATAAACTTAAAAGTTTCTTCAATTGTTCACATGCTAAGAAGGACCTTCACTCATTTACATAAAGTTAAAAGTCCTTCACTCAACCGCATAAACTTAAAAATCCTTCAGTCAGCCACACAGAAATAAAATTCCTTCATTGAACCACATACTTGGAAGGGTCTTTCGTCATTCCCCTAAGTTTAGAAAGTCCTTCACTCAGAGTTCTCGAACTTTATTGTATCCTATTGCTGCTCCTCCAGACAAACGAGATGTACTGCAAGTTTGATTAATAAGGGACATTTACAACGGCATGGCATTGACCATAAAACCATACTCATATCTCTTATCAGGACTCTGGTGAAGATGTAAATTTGGAAAGACTGAAAAATCCTCAGCTCAATTTGAACTGAATATCTTTTCCATCAGACACTTTGGGTTCACCACCTTTTAAAATGGGTCTTTTTTTCATCCTTCGTCATAATGAATCATCAAACGACTGATGATTCAAAAGACAAATAAATGTTGTATCTTAAAGGAAAAGATGTATATTAAAAGAAAAGATGTTGTATCTTAAAGGAAAAGATGTTGTATCTTAAAGGAAAAGATGTTATATCTTAAAAGAAAAGATGTGTCTTAAAAGAAAAGATGTATTTCAAAGGAAAAGATGTATCTTAAAGGAAAAGATATATCTTAAAAAGAAAAAAGATATCATATATCAAAAGGAAAGAGTATAAACTATCCCATAAACCTTTTCACTTCCTGCTTCCATTATTTAAAGGTCGCTCATGAATGGCAGAGACAAGGGACAGTGACATTGCCCTAGCAAGCAGGACAATGCCCTAGAGACTGACCACATATTTTATATGTTCAGCGCCCAAGCCCCTCTCCACACAAGCTGGACCAGGGAGGACAGGCAATGACTGCTGATGACTCAGAAGCTAGACCTATAGGCTCACTCCAAACGAGCCAACTTTAGCTCACAAGGATGGTAAGGTTTCAGACAATAAAGGAACTAAGGAGTCAGAGCGGGACTCGAAACCCCGTCTGGCAACCACCAGGCAGAGACGTTACCAATCAGGCCACAACAACCGAAAAAGTGGGTAGACTCGATCATGTGTTCAAAAATATTTGAATCTGATTATTATTATTATTATTATTATTATTATTATTATTATTATTATTATTATTATTATTATTATTATTATCACTTACTAAACTACAGCCATAGTTGAAAAAACAGGATGCTATAACCATTTAGCCCTCGTGAATCTTAATGTCATGGAGTCACAAACTGATTGTAGAGGACTTGGGATTGAGGCTAGGCACTTCAGGAGTGAAGTGTACAACCAGAGTGGCATTCCTTTATATCATCGTAAGACACTTAATCGGTATTGTGCGAATGAAAACTCCTACGGTTGAAAATACTAATTGGATTTAAAAATCACTTTTTGGAAGAACCTCTTGACCTGCTTAAAAGTGAGCTTGAAAAAATAAACGGTTGTAATATCTAAGTGTATTTATATGCTATCAATTTGATTAATAAATAGTAAAAATAAAAAAAAAAAAAGTTGATAATGTCAGTAAATACTCGGTGAATTAATGGTTACTAACTCTGCAAATTTTTTCTTAAAATAGATAATTTTATATAACGAAAATCGGTACATCAAAATAAGCGAAATGTGTAAGGCAATACAGAATATAATTAACACTTTTCTAGAAATCAATAATATATACGGAATAGCAAAATATATAAAAAAGGGATTTTGAAAAAAAAAGTTAAATTCAACTCAAGCACGGATGAATCCAAAACTGTCTTCTTTTCTCTGTTTAGGGAAATTGCTTAAAGCTAAAACATTCAAATATCTATTTAAAGATGTGAAATTGTTATAATAGATTAAGAGGAAAACCTTATGAACCATATAATTTGATAAAAGATATATACAAATAATTGATAAATAAAGATAAAACAAATAAAAACAAAAAGAAACGGATATGAATCTGAAATAATGCTACGTCATCAAAACAACAAAATCAAAGTAAAAATAAAGCCTAGCACCACAAATTCAAATATGATTCCCAATATACCAAACTTAAAAATCCGAATTCCAAATAATATTAAAATGGTATAAAGAAAACTTAAATGAATATCTGAAATAAAATCAATCTTGAATGACCAAAAAATATTATCAAACGCAAATAAGCCAAAATCAAATAAATTTCAAATAAAAAAAAAATAAGTGAATGACAAAAAAATATTATCAAACGCAAATAAGTCAAAATCAATTAAATTTCAAATAAAAAAAAAATAAGTGAATGACAAAAAAATATCAAACGCAAATAAGCCAAAATCATATAAATTTCAAATAAAAAAAAAAAATAAGTGAATGACAAAAAATATTATCAAACGCAAATAAATTTCAAATAAAAAAAAAAATAAGTGAATCACAAAAAAATATTATCAAACGCAAATAAGCCAAAATCAAATAAATTTCAAATAAAAAAATAGGAAAATCAGAGATAAAACCAAATCTAGAAATAAATCTATCACCAGCAAATAAAAAGCATAAAAAATTAAAACTTAACAAAATTTAAACCGGTGAAATAAAACAGAAATTAAAACGGATTAAATAAAAGAAAAAATAGACACCAAATAAAACCAATCTTAAAGGGAAAAAAAAGACAAAAAAAAAATCCACAAATTTAACCATCAAAGATAAAACCAAATCTATAACAGCAAATTAAAATCCAAACGTAAAACCAATAAAAACCTAAACTGGTGAGACAAAACCAAACTTAAAACCTCCAAAACATATGCTGTATATATATATAAAAAAAAACACGCATTTAACAATCAAAGATAAAAACTAATCTACAAACAAATCTATTAACAGCAAATTTAAAACCAAACAACACCAATAAAAAAATTATAAACCGGTGAAACAAAACTTAAAAGCACAAAAAAAAAAAAAACACAAACTTAACCATCTAAGATAAAACCTAATCTATTAACAAATCTAACAACAGCAAATTAAGAACTATACATAAAACCAATCAAAAATATAAACCGGTGAAACAATGAAAACTTAAAATCTCCATAATATATATATATATATATATATATATATATATATATATATATATATATATATATATATATATATATATATATATATATATATATATATATATATATAAGCAAAAAAAAACCACAAACTTAACCATCAAAGATAAAACCAAATCTATAAACATCAACAGCAAATTAAAAATTAAACCTAAAACCAATAAAAAAACAAAACAAAACTTAAAGCCACCAAAACAAGAAAGAAAAAAAGAAAAGAAGAAGAAGAAGACGCCCACTGGAATAGCGAAAGTCACGGTTGTCACCCTTGAGTCTCTTCTTCCTGCTCCGTGAGCTTCCCCAACTGACCGACTGCGCTGATCGGGTCTCGGCTTCTATCGTGGCAACAGTGGGGGAGGTCAACTGGAGAAGAATGCGACCTTGACCCTCAACCGTGACCTTCCTGCTGCTGCTGCTGTTGCTGGCAGCCAGTAGTTTAAAAGGCCCTTGGTCGGAACAAGACCTTGGTCGGAACGATAGAGGCGCGAGCGAGCTGTCTTGGTGAAGTAAGGAGTGAAAGACACTGTTGTTGTTGTTGTTGTTATTATTATTATTATAATAGTTATTATTATCAGTAGTAGTAGTAGTAGTAGTAGTAGTAGTAGTAGTAGTAGTAGTAGTAGTAGTAGTAGTAGTAGTAGTGGTGGTGTTATAAAACAAATTATAAATCTAAAATCTAATACGACTATCAATACTTTTATTACTACTAGCATTGGTACAGTAGTATTTTACTTATACCACAGCTGTTGTAAAATTACAAAGTAGTTTATCTAAGACGTCAAATCTTATTTTCAAGCCTCTGCAGGCGCCGAGAGAGAGAGAGAGAGAGAGAGAGAGAGAGAGAGAGAGAGAGAGAGAGAGAGAGAGAGAGAGAGAGAGAGCTTCCCTCGATAACGGTACTTCTGAAAGGACTTGCATCACACCGCGGCCCGGCCCACCAAACAACACAAGCGCTCAGCTGTTGATGTTGCTGTTGCAGTAACCGAGTCGAGCGTTGTGATTATGCATTTCTGCAACATCATCGTGTTATTACACGTGGCCACGATTCGGTGGTTACACGGCAATTTCGATTAGCACGATTTCATACGTCGGCCGCAATGCAGCCCAGATGATGCACATTAAGTCCTCCCGCTGAAGACTTTATGGGGATAATGACAATCATCCGAGAGACGTATATATCACCTGGTGCTTTATTTAACACCTCCCAGGGATGGTAGGACGGATGATGTATCAGGATATGTGGCGGCTTCTGTTGGGAGGTGTTCTGTGGAGGCTGTGGGTTTTTTTTCCCGTGTAGTTCATCCTTGATTCGGTGACGGATGTATCACTATTTCGTCAGATGTGAGTAAAGTATTGAACTACATTCTGTAAGTTTTACGCTCGGAAAGTTCATCCTTACTAAATTATTATTATGATTATTATTATTATTATTATTATTATTAGAAGAAGAAGAAGTAGTAGTAGTAGTGGTAGTAGTAGTAGTAGTAGTTAAGCTATAACCCTAGTTGGAAAAGCAGGATGCTATAATTATGCCCAAGGGCTCCACCAGGGAAAATAACTCAGTAATGAAAGAAAATAAAAAAAAATCAGATGGAATAGCAAGAGAACTCTAAACCCAAGACATTGGAAGACCATAGTACAGGGGCTATGGCATTAAATCTTGAAATAAGAAACTTTTTAAATAAACCTACATTCAGCCGAAAAACTATAATAATTTAAATTGTTAAATTGTTAGTATTTGAAACTAATGCCTCAATGAGACGAATAACTTGCTCAGTGATCGATCAATATTTATTATTATTATTATTATTATTATTATCTACTTAGCTACAACCCTAATTGGAAAAGCAGGATGCTATAAGCTCCGGGACCCCAACAGGGGAAATAGCCCAGTGAGGAAAGGAAACGAGAAAAAATATCTTAAGAACAGTAACATTATCAAAATAAATATTTCCAATATACAGTAAACTATAAAATGTTTAACAAAACCAGAGGAAAAGAAATAAGATGGAATAGTGTGCCCGAGTGTACCCTCAAGCAAGAGAACTCTAACCCAACCAGAATCAAAAAGGTTCGATCTCCCTCCGTCATCTGCAAGAAACCCAGAGATTGATTCTCAACTGTCGGGAAAATCAATTTAAATAACTAGGACCTCAATGCTTTTACACATCACATCTTCATAACATATCAAATCCACTGTTGGTTACCATTTGCAACCTCATAATTGCATCTGTCTTCTTCTTCATTATTGTCATCAACCCGTCAGACCTAATCTTCTATTTTCTTTCCTCCTCCTCCTTCTTCTTCTTCTTCTTCTTCTTCTTCTTCTTCTTCTTCTTCTTCTTCTTCTTCTTCTTCTTCTTAGTATTGATGATGATGACGATGACGACGCAACTATTGCTACGTACGTTTTTTTTCTTAACATTACAGCGTTGAAAGAGTTGACGTAGTTTCTCGCGTAAAATCTAAAAGCACAAATTGATCACGTCTTAACGGTTAATAAAAACGCACGCCATTACGTAGAAGTCACCCCTTGCAACAAAAAAAAAAAAAAAAAAAAAAAAAAAAAAAAAAAAAAAAAAAAAAAAAAAAAAAAAAACGAGCATAGTGGACTTCTAGAACTGGTTTCATCACCATGATTTACGCAAACTCGGGTGCACAAGCGTGTGGGCGCGCGCGCACTCACACACTTGCTCATTTTCTCGGTGGTGTGACCACCAAGTGCAGCTCGCTCAGAAGCCTTTTACCATATCTATTAAGTATGATTGTTGTTGGTTGGTTGCAAGACACGGGCTCTTGCTGCCTAACAGCCCGTTTTAGAAATTTATAAAGCAGAAAATTTCAACATGCCTGTTTCTCAAGCCATATTCTTCCTAGTAGCGTCTGCTACTTCACTATTCTTTTGGGCTGGGAATGTGGGCTGCTGAGTCATCAGCAACAATTACTTGACCCTACCTGGTCCTATAGCCAATTCTTTTCAGTGAGGCAGATTTGCACACTCTCGGAAAAGCTTAGCTCGGAAAAGTTTCCTGATCGCTGATTGGTTGGACAAGATAATTCTAACCGATCAGATAGCAGGAAACTTTTCCGAGCTAAAAGGGCATCGCTGTGCGTCTTTGCAAATGCGCCTCATTAAACAAAAAATGAGTATAGCCAGGCCTTTTCCATCATAAGACTCAATACTACGCAGTACTCTAGAAGTTTTATTCCAGCTGTTACCAAGTTGTGGAATGATCTTCCTAATCGGGTTGTTGAATCAGTAGAACTTCAAAAGTTCAAAGTTGGAGCAAATGCTTTTTTGATGACCAGGCGGACATGAGTCTTTTTATAGTTTATATATGACATATTTGTTTTTGACGTTGTTAAGAGTTTATATATGATATATCTCTTTTGACGTTACTTTTTTTTAGAATGATTTATTGTTAATTTGTTCTCTTCAGTTATTTATTTCCTTATTTCCTTTCCTCACTGGGCTATTTTCCCTATTGGAGCCCCTGGGCTTATAGCATCTTGCTTTTCCAATTAGGGTTGTAGCTTGGATTGTAATAATAATAATAATAATAATAATAATAATAATAATAATAATAGCTTGGATGGAAGGGCCCCATTAGGTACTGACCTTATGTATAAGCTCATAAGCGACCTTTAAACCGTTAAGGGGTTGAGAGTTAATACACTTTAAAAAACCGTTATTCAAAATAGGAAAGTCTCCGTAAAAATATACTGTTCCCAGTCGTATTTCAGTAAAATACAGGCGACCGTAATTTTACACTACTTCGTTATTATCGTTTACGGGTTGGTGACGGTAATATCACTCCTTTCCGTCAATGTACCCGTTTTTTAAACGGTAAATACCTGGCAACATTTATTCCAGGATTTTTATCGTCTTTTACGGCAAATTTTTAACAGTACCCTACCTTGAATATATATATATATATATATATATATATATATATATATATATATATATATATATATATATATATATATATAATATAAATATATATATACATATAAATATATAAATATATATATATGAATATAAATATATATATATATATATATATATATATATATATATATATATATATATATATATATATATATATATATATATATGCAATGCCCCTAAAACCAGGTGAAATTCCATTCGTCGATGATCAATGGTGTTTTGACGCCAGTTGAATAACCCAAGAAATCAATCATTCAATCTACAACATTTCCAATACAGGTTGCCACCATCAATTATCAAATTGAGTTCAGACTTTAGACATAGCATCTTCGAGGAGTTGCAAGCCATGACCTTAAAGAAAAAATAAAATTGAACTATATAAGTTAGTTACTAGAAGATTTGGAAGACCCAGACCTACATGGCTGAGGACTATGAAGCGCGAAGTAGGAGATGATGAATGGAGAAGTATTGAAATAAAAACTCAAGATAGAGACGACTGGGGAAATCTAATCGAGGCCCTTTGCGTTAATAGACGTAGGAGGAGATGATGATTTTGAAATAATTTGAATGAGTAAGGCATGTATGAAATACCAGTTACCTTGAAAAGAATTGGTTGACCTCCATACTAAAAAGTTGTTGAAAGAGGAAACCTGATTTGAAAATGGATTAATTAAATCAATGAAGACTTGCGTCACTGAAGAATTCATGAGACGAAGAGTTGCGCGGGTTCACGATTTCTTTAAATACATTTTACTTATGATGTATAAATTGAATTCCCGGAATAGAGCTAATGAAGTATTTACATAATACAAGGAATTGTTTAATTTAATTTTATCTATAATGCATAAATCAAAGTAGCGTATTAGAGTGGCTGAAATATTCACATAACAAGGAATTGTGAGATTGAAATATCTTAAGAACACACGACGTACATTTCGTATGTATTACTGAAGTATTGAGAGTAATACACTGTGTTGCCAGTTAATGGTAAATCAAGGAAAAATCATGCTTTAAATGTGTTACTGAAATACTGAGAGTTGTAAGGGGTAATTTTAATAATTGGTAAACCAATCAAAAATCGCTTTGAGTGCACTTCCAAAATCAGCATGAAATTTGAACATATATACATTTTGTTAAAAATATGTAAAATCTTAAAAAAAATAACGCAGATCGAAACTAAATTAACTTAACGACTGGAGAAGAAATTGATAAGTTCTTATACTTGAACTTAAGAAAGTCTGGAATTCCCCGCAACATGGGATTTTTGACTCAAAAGTTCATGTGATTTTAAACTCAAAGTTCATAAATGTTCTTAAACTTGATAATGCAAGCCTACACTGTTAGAAAAAAATCTCGTAATTTTAATCTGAATTTCTCGGTAAAAATATACTGTATTTTAGTAAAATACAGCGGCGGTAATTTAACCTCACTTTGTTATATCTTTTACGGGTTAGTGACCGAAATGTCAATCTTTTACGAGAGACTGGGGTGCACGTCCCGCTCAGACTCGTTAGTTCCTTTGGTAGCTGCAACCTCACCATCCTTATAAGTTAAGGATGGGGGGTTTGGGGGAGCCTATATGTCTATCTGCTGAGTCATTATTAGCCATTGCCTGGCCATCCTTGGTCCTAGATTGGGTGGAGAGGGGGTTTGGGCGCTGATCAAATGTATATATGGTCAGTCTCTAGTGCATTGTCCTGCTTGATAGGACAATGTCACTGTCCCTTGCCTCTGCCACTCATGAGTGGTCTTATACCTTTGAATATGTCAACGAATTTGCTTGTGTTGGTTAAAATACTTAAGAGAAACACGGTTCTATAGATTAGAGGCCGTGAGAGCGACGGATGAAACATACAATATCAGCTGGATTATGTTAAGAGTAGGTTGAAGAAGAAAACATCTGAAACTATAGTCCATTTCTTTTAGCGATGCATATTTGCACCGACTTCTTCTTCTTGGGGTATTAAAGCCAACACTTGTTGTTGGCACGGGCCTTTCCCTTGGTTGGCCCGTAGTGGCACCGACTCGCAGCGGTGCCCTTTTAGCTCGGAAAAGTTTCCGGATCGCCGATTGGTTGGACAAGATAATTCTAACCAATCAGCGATCAGGCAGGAAACCTTCCCGAGCTAAAAGGGCACCGCCGCGAGTCGGTGCAAATATGCATCGCTAAAAGAAATGTACTATAGTTTTGGGGTTTTAAAAGTTTAAAGGCCTATCATGAACGGCAGAGGACAGTGATGATGCCCTAGAGACTAACCATATATACACGGCACCAAAGTCCCTCACCAACAAGCTAGGACCCAGAAGGGCCAGGTAATGGCTGCTGATAACTTAGCAGGTAGACCTAGACTCCTAGAGGCTCTCCCAATGCTCTTATCCTTAGCTCGCAAGGATGGTAACACTACAAGAAACTATCAATCTTGAACGTGACTCTAACACCAGTCCGGCATATCGCCAGTCAGGAACGTTTCCGATAGGCGATATAGAGCTAATATCCTCTTCGATCTTGAGAATATATAGATTTTCATACGTTTCAGTCCTATGCTGGATGCAACTTAGTTTCATCGCTTTACGCCTTTCACAGTAGGAAAGGTGACGCGAATTCAGAACTTTTCTTTTTTTTTTTTGTTACGCAAATTCAGAATTTTTTATTACGCAAATTCAGTACTTTATTTATTACACATTTTCAGAACTTTTTTTTATTACGCAAATTCAGAATTTTTTTTATTACGCAAATTCAGAATTTTGTTTATTACGCAAATTCAGAATTTTTTTTATTACGCAAATTCAGAATTTTGTTTATTACGCATATTCAGAACTTTTTTTATTACGCAAATTCATAACTTTTTATATTACGCAAATTCAGATTTTTTTTTATTACGCAAATTCAGTACTTTATTTATTACGCATATTCAGAACTTTTTTTATTGCGCAAATTCAGAACTTTTTTATTACGCAAATTCAGAATTTTGTTTATTACGCATATTCAGAACTTTTTTTATTGCGCAAATTCAGAACTTTTTTATGACGCAAATTCAGAATTTTGTTTATTACGCATATTCAGAACTTTTTTTATTACGCAAATTCAGAACTTTTTTTATTACGCAAATTCAGAACTTTTTTTATTACGCAAATTCAGAGATTTTTTTTTATTACGCAAATTCAAAACTTTTCTTTATTACGCAAATTCAATTTTATTTTTATTACGCAAATTCAGGACTTTATTTATTACGTATATGGATTTTAGTCTATCTATTTGGCCATAGTTAACTGGAGATCCTACTGTTAAGTATTAATCAACAATCGATCTCATTGCGGTCACCCAAAACGTCTCAGTATCCCTTCCCACAACACACGACAGTTTGCCATGGTTCTGTCAATGTGGGTAGACCAAGTTACAGATGATGAGGACTCGGGTAATTTACGCGTTTCTTTACTATGATGGCACTAGTGTACGAGACCCGTCAAAAATGACGGTTAAATAATTAGATATATACATATGTACACACACGCACACAGATTCAACTCTTTCCACCTTTTCCCATTTCCTATCGGGGAGCCCCCTTCTCACCAGGGTATGCCTATCCTCTCTCGCCCCCCTACCCGAGGGACGGGGAGAGGCCGAGTAGGTAAACGTCTGGCACGGTCATTGAGCGTAACCGGAAAGTTATAAACCTTTATATATATTTATATATACAATATATATATATATATATATATATATATATATATATATAT
This sequence comes from Palaemon carinicauda, assembly GCF_036898095.1. Taxonomy (NCBI): domain Eukaryota; kingdom Metazoa; phylum Arthropoda; class Malacostraca; order Decapoda; family Palaemonidae; genus Palaemon; species Palaemon carinicauda. Next base: position 26,781,428 of record NC_090751.1, on the reverse strand, counting down.
ATAATATATATATATATATACAATATATATATATATATATATATATATATATATATATATATATATATATATTATATATATATATATATATATATATATATATATATATATATATATATATATATATATATATATATATATATATATGTATATATATATATATATATATATATATAGTCAAGACATTACTTTTAGAATTAAGATACTGATTGAAGCTTTTTTATTTCTTACCAGTGTTTATGGTTAAATATGACCGAAGGCTACATCATCATATTTAGTTAAATTTTTCCCATGAGTGACATAAGGCGAGAGATGTAAGTCGTTGAGAGTCGAGTATATTAACTAGTTCTGTCAGTTATTGTCAATATCACTAATCACTAAAAGAGAGAGAGAGAGAGAGAGAGAGAGAGAGAGAGAGAGAGAGAGAGAGAGAGAGAGAGAGAGAGAGAGAGAGAGAGAGCTATCCCTTGCGATATTCATTAGTTTTAGGGGGAAAGAGAGACTTAAACTCACGGAATTATAAATTTAAAGGTTACAGATAAAGAGTATTGATATTAATGAAAAAAATCATATAACGGACGAGGAATCAAAAGAGAAAAAAATTGATAGCAATGCAGATAAATGTGAAAGAAGATAAATGAGATTATAAAAACAAGACTAATAAGTATACAATGGTACATAAAAACTTACAGTGATAACAAAGGTTAAACATATAATACATCTTTGGATTATTCAAAGGTTTAAAGACTTAAAGGCCGCTCATGAATGCCAAGGGACAGTGACATTGCCCTATCAAGCAGGATAATGCCTTGGAGACTGACCATATATGCATAATATCAGCGCTAAAGCCCCCTCTCCACCAAAGCTAAGACCAAGGAGAGCCAGACAATGGTTGCTGATGACTCAGCAGATAGATCTATATGCTCTCCCCCCCCCAATCCTTAGATCACAAGGATGGTGAGGTTGCAGCGACCAAATGAACTGACGATTTTGAGCGGGACTCGAACCCCAGTCTGGCATTCACCAGTCAGGGACGTTACCACATCGACCACTACAGCCTTAAGTACTTTTCTCTGAGACGTCTTCCTTCTTCTTTTCAATATATGATACAATAGTATTCAAAATGACGGTATAAGAGAGAGTCTAGACCGCAAGTACCGACCTGAAAGACACAACGTCCCATCCCAAGGCTCTGATCAATGTAGCCTAATTTCCTTATACTCACTAACATGAGGTAAGCGGGAAAAAACGAATCCGTCCCCTGGCTGGATAACGGCCAACCTAAGCCTGAAGCTTATAAATCGTAGCAAATGTTCTAACATATAGTATAATAATAGATAACAGTTGAACTAGAAGAATAACAGAATAGGTCCCTAGAGATTGCAAGCGAAGCAGGGGAAGGAAGAGAGGACGATGGGATGATGAACTAAGAAAATTTGCGGGTGTGAACAGACATAAAAAGATCATAAACAGACGCTTGTGGAAGGACAAGTCTGAGACCTTTGGCTTGCAGTGGATTAACAACGGCTGATGACGACAGAAAAATATATGCATATACATTGGGTATTATTTTTTTTGTTATTATCATCCAAGATGAGAAGTTTAAGTGATTTCAAATTAAGTGACTTGAATGTTCAAAGAATAAAAAAAAAGGGGGGGGGGATGTCAAGGACACGCCCCCCCCCCCCCTTCCAAAAGTAAGCAATATACCTTCAGCCTCTTGAAGAATGGGAGGTTAATAAATCTAGGGCATACCGAAGACGGTAGTGTATACCAAAGATTAAATGTGGAGGGGCAGATATAATCTAATCTTTTGTAACCTTTTTTATTTAATCTAAAATTATCGAAAGGAAAAGAAATTCCTGGATTTTTCATTGGTATTTATGTCTTCCTTCAATTACGTGTTTCATTTCAGATGGTTTCTCATAAAAGTCTATTTTCAATAGTACTGACAGCAGTGAGGGAAAAGCTATCATATTCAGGGGAATTCAAATAATATAATTGGAAAATTCCTTTTTGCTCTGGATTACTCCACTTGAATGAAACTGAAAACAATCTCAATTAAGAAATAAAAATGGAAGAGAACAAATACCAAAATAACAAAGAAGGAAAGACGAAAGTGGAGGCAAAAAAAAAAAAGAAAAAAAAGAAGAAAAAAAAAAAAAACTTAAAAAGTTCAAGATGAGGAGTTAGAATCTTCTGTAGAACGAAGACGATAACAGAG
>NC_090751.1:26764204-26774204 GCF_036898095.1 Palaemon carinicauda | reverse complement strand
GTATCCTCAGTCGATATCTAAAGAACCTGCCAAATTTCTAAATTTCTGAGTCTTGTTATGAGGTTACTTCTCTAGCGACAAATGCTGACAAAATATTTTCATTAATATGTTCTCTCTCTCTCTCTCTCTCTCTCTCTCTCTCTCTCTCTCTCTCTCTCTCTCTCTCTCTCTCTCTCTCTCTCTCTCTCTCTCTCTCTCACAGAGAGAGAGAGAGAGAGAGAGAGAGAGAGAGAGAGAGAGAGAGAGAGAGAGAGAGAGAGAGAGACATATTTCATTTACATTTCCCCATATTCAACTATACATTCGCATGTTCTTATGTATAAATGTAAGCTTTAAATGCGTTTAAAAGTTTCCATGAATAAGCTTTTCCTTTAGATTTTCTTAAACTAATTATTAAAAAATTAACAACCCAAGTTTCCATGGGTAGGCTTTTCCTAAATATTTTTACACTAACCATTACAAAATGGAACACCCAAACATGTCTGGCCAGAATTCGCATCTGTCTAGTTACAAGCGACACCTTATCTTAATAAAACAAGGATTGAGTAGAATAATCAGTCTTCTCCTCTTTTACTATAAGAGCAAGAATGAACGATCATTTGTTAATTTTTCATAAACAATCACGTAAAATTAGCGTTCTGGAACGTAGTTAGTAGGTTGGCCAGGGCACCAGCCACCCGTTGAGATACCACTTCTAGAGTTACGGGGTCTTCTGACTGGCCAGACAGTACTATATTGGAGCCTTCGCTCTGGTTGCGGTTCATTTTCCCCTTTGCTTACACACAGCGATAGTCTGGCCTATTCTTTACTTATTCTCCTCTTCCTTCATACACCTGACAACACTGAGATTACCAAACAATTCATTGTTCAGTGACCACTTTCCTCTTGTTAAGGGTAGAAGAGACTCTTTAGCTATGGTCAGCAGTTCTTCTAGGAGAAGGACCCTCCAAAATCAAACCATTGTTCTCTAGTCTTGGGTAGTGCTATAACCTCTGTACCAAAGTCTTCCACTGTCTTGGTTAGAGTTTTCTTGCTTGAGGTTACACCCGTGCACGCTGTTCTGTTTTGCTTCTCTTCCTCTTGTTTTGTTTAAGTTTTCATAATTCATAGAGGAGATATCTATTTTATTGTTGTTACTCTTCTTAAAAATTTTATTTTTCCTTGTTTCCTTTCCTCGCTGGGCTATTTTCTTTATTGGAGTCCCTGGGCTTATAACATCCTGTTTTTCCAGTTAGGGTTGAAGCTTAGCAAGTAATAATAATAATGATAATAATAATCTTAGCTATGAACGAGGATGAAAGTGAGAGAGTGAGGGGAGGGTAGAAGGAGGGCAGAGGAGAATGTCGAGGAAGGAAGAAATCGTAACATCCCACTTGCGAATCATGCACTTGATGATTTAAAGGTCAGTGTATGTGTGTTGGTGTGGCAACTAATAATAAACAACTTATTTGTAACAACTTTGAGCAGTAAGAGAAAAGAGAAAAACTCCCTGAAGTAACACGTAATAGGTTCAATCCCAGAAGATACCACACGTCAGGGAAAGGGCTGTTCATGACATTTTCAGCAGCTTTGGAACAAAAATATTGAAATTTGATATTTAATCTAAATGATGATGATGATGATGATGATTAATATTATTATTATTATTATTAGTAGTAGTAGTATTATTATCTAAGTCATGACCTCGTTGAAAAGAAGGATGCTCTAGGTCCAAGGGCTCCAAACAGGAAAACAGCCCAGTGAGGAAAGGAAATAAGGAAGCACAAAATAGTGTGCCTGAGTGTACGTTCAAGCAAGAAAACTCTAAACCAAGACGGTGGAAGACAATGGTACAGAGAACATGGCCCTACCCAATACTAGAGAACAATGGTTTGATTTTGGAATGTTCTTTTCCAAGAAGAGCTGCTTACCATAGCAAAAGTCTTCTACCCTGACCAAGTGGAAAGAAGCCACTAAACAATTACAGTGCAAAAGTTAACCCCGTTGAGTGAAGAAGAATTCTTCGGTTATTTTAGTGTTGTCAGGTTTATGAGGAAAGGGGAGAATGTGTAAATAATAGGCTACACTATTCTGTGTATGAGTAGGCAAAGGAAAATTAAGCCGTAACTAGAAAGAAATGACTTGGCCAACCAACTACCTTTTTATGATTTCGGATGTCATTTCATTGTGAACAGGAGCGCTTGGAAACCACAAAACTCTGCCAAGCCCATAGAGGTCTACCGTGACTCTGGCCGCCTATATACTTCCGGCCACCCACCCAACCCAACTTCATCCCCCTCAAAATAAAATCCTATTTTTGGATCAATCTCAATACTCATTTATTTAATTATCAGTAACAAGATCCACTTAAAGGTTTAAAGGCCACTCATGAATGGCAAAGGCAAGGGACATTGACATTGCTCCATCAAGAGACTGACCATATATACATATGCTCAACACCCAAGCTCCCTCTCCACCCAACCTAGGACCAAGGAGGGCCAGGCAACAGCTGCTGATGACTCGGCTGATAGACCTATAGGCTCCCTCAAACCCCTTATCCTTAGCACACAAGGATGGTGAAGTTGCGGCGACCAAAGGAACTAATGAGTTTGAGCGGGGCTCGAACCCGTCTGGTGATCACCAGTCAGAGACGTTACCACATAGGCCACCTTCTGGTGAAATTTTCATAAAAGCTGCAAACCAATTAAGAAAGACGAAAAAATGAAACAAACAACCAATCTTCTACCTTTGTTTTGAATTAGATTTCTGAAATTGGACCATAAGGCCCAGTGTTGGGGTCCGGTAGGCCAATCACACCACTGGAGAAATCCCCGAAATTGCAAAATGTAAAAACTAAGGGAAGCTGGACACCATGTCTCTGACCTCTCAAAAGGTTTGCCTATCTCTTTCTATGGGGTCTAACACCAGTGGCTCCTCTTTTAAAATCTCTTCAACCACTTCATCCAAACTGGGCTACATGCGGACATTAGGTTCCTCGTCGCATCTTAAAAAACAAGGCTTGAATAAAAGGGCCTCCTAAAATACCATTAGAAACATTAATAAAAATGGTGGCACTATCAAATAACCAGCGCTTCATCAGTCACGGCTGCAAGGCAAAGTGACATTTATTGCAAAGGCAAAAGAGGACTTTATACGAATGGGAACTATAAAGAATGCACAATTGAAATATATGTATGTATTCAACAATCATGCACAGGGGTACTGAATCTCATGGCTCCCCAAAAATGGGGATATATATATATATATATATATATATATATATATATATATATATATATATATATATATATATATATATATATATATGTATATATATTATATATATATTATATATACAGTATACTGGATGTACATAGGATGAAGTTTCTAGTTATAAATATTAGTTACATAACTATTCAATATAATTGTGGAAACTTAAAGAACGAAATTTTATCCGGAAATATAAAATCCAGCAATAAAAAACAACGATAAAGATTGAAAAACAAATAGGAGAAACGTAAATCAATATAAAAATATGCATGGAAGTTGAAGCCACCGAAAAAAATAAACTAATACATATAATAAGCTAATGTAAATTAACAAATTAGCAAAAAAATTAAATGAAATTAAAAAAAAAGCACCCAAAGGTCATGCTTTTAACTTCGCAGAAAACCTGTAATATCTCCGTGACCTTTGATCCCTTAACTAAGGTCAGTTAAAATTTCATCATTTTCCCAAGAGAAAATGGCAGTAATTCTAAAGGAAAAATATTTCGTGAATTGAGAGAAAAGACAATAAATGACATATTTCAACTTTAATAAAATAAGATTTTGCGCTCATGCAAACGTGAACATATAAAGCTAAACATGAACTATAATAACAGATATCACTAGAGGGGCACTTAGTAGAACGCAGACCTCCGTCGCAGCAGGTTATTTCTCGACCTTGACCTTAACCTTAACATTAATTAATTGGCGTGGATTTTCATACATTCAAATATAAACCAATTTTGAAGTCTCTGTGACAACGATGTCCAAACTTATTGCTGATTACCTGACGTGAATTGGACATTTTGCTTGACCGTGACCTTGACTTTTGACCATGACCTTCCAAAATTTAATAATTTCCAGCTTTTTACATAACAGTTAATCCTTGCAACTTTCACTGCTCTACGATTAAAATAGTGAAAAGAAAGCTGTTCACAACACACACACACACACACACACACACAAACAGGGGGTAAAACCTAACCTCATTCCAACTTCTTTGGGGGGGGTAATTCCCATATCTGGAGATGGAAAACAATAACTTGAAAAAAAAAAGAAAAAAAAATTGGTAGTTTGACAAATATTCCGAAAGTCAGTCTCACTAAGGCAGTTTAGATTGAATTAAATGTGAATACCTGATGCTTACACGATATAACCTAAACAAGCCTATATACATACATACATACATACACACACACACACACACACACACACATATATATATATATATATATATATATATATATATATATATATATATATATATATATATATGTGTGTATGTGTGTGTGCGTGTGTGTGTGTGTGTGTATCAACACGATCAGCAAAGCTGTACAAGTCAGGGCCACCCATACTAAGTTGGTTTGCTTTGATTGATCCGACGAAAATCTCCCACCATCACCAATCCGCGGTAGCCAGTGTGGTGATGAAAATGGCCAAACAACAGACATGCTCTCAGGCCTTTGTCCTGCAGTGTACTAGAAACAGCAGTATTTTTTGTTCATTCATATCTCTCTCTCTCTCTCTCTCTCTCTCTCTCTCTCTCCTCTCTCTCTCTCTCTCTCTCTCTCTCTCTCTCTCTCTCTCTCTCTGTATATATATATATATATATATATATATATATATATATATATATATATATATATATATATATATATATATATATATACTGTATGTGTGTGTGTGCGCGCGCACAAAAGCGTACGCCTGTGAGTGAATGTGTTAAAACCAACAATTTGATAAAAAAAATATGCTAAATTTTTGATAACATCTTATGAAGAACAATGCATAAAAGGTTGGCAAAAATCGTCGGGAAACAGACTTCGGACCGTCTCTATAAGCAATGACCTGAAAACTCTGAGTGACCTAAAAACGAACAAACGCGAAAAAAAGCGACCGAAAAGTAAAGAAAAAAATTATTTACAACCTGTTTCCCGAGTAAAAGTGAATAACTGAATAAATGAATAAGTGAAAAACACGAATGATATTCCGTAACGAAATGAAATAAAAAGTTAGCAGTCAGTTTTAATATTACACTGAAAAATCTAATACCAAAAAATTATCAACCAACTCGAGCAACGAAAGATTTTGAAAAATTCATGACCTTCGGACACGGTGTGCGATACGGCGATATAAAATTGATTAAAATAAAAATGAGGCAAAACAAAGCAGAATAACAGAACTTCCCAAGTCAGTTGTGGCATTTCAAACATTAATCTTGACAGCCACTAAACGGGGATCGCTTACAACGAGGATATCACAGAATGGGGAGTATCTACCACGTCATGAGTTGTTGCTCATATTCTGCAGGAAAATCTACCACGTTTAAAGGTTTAAAGGTCACTAATAAATGGCAGAGGCAAGGGACAGTGACAATGCTCTAGAGACTGACCATATATACATATGATACGCGCTCAAGCTCCTCTCCATCCAAGCTAGGACCATGGAGGGACAGGCAATGAGGGCTAATGACTCAGCAGGTTGACCTACAGGCTCCCCCATACCCCCTTCCTTCAGCTCACAAGGATGGTGAGGTTGTGGGCACTATTGGAAACTATCGAGCATGAGCTGAATTCAAACGCCAGCCAGACAGATCGCCTAACAGGCAAGTTTCCAATAACCCACCACAACGTAACACCTATTTATGTCCTTTCCTGTTATTGCCCTACCACTAATTTCCGATATAACGCCAATACTATTTGTTAGATTAGGTTAGGTTAGGTTAGGTCAATACTAATTTTTAGGTTAGGTTAGGTTAGGTTGGGTTAGGTTAGTTTAGGTTTGAATTTTATTCACTACAGATTAATCCCGGTAGCCCAACCGGTAGTTGTTCAGAGGGAGTTGTTACAGTAGAAAGTTCCTACCACTCAAGACCGAAGGATGACAAAAGTATAGCCTATGCGAAGCGTCCCTGCCTAGCAATCTGTTGGACGGGAGACTGAGACCCGCTTAAGCTCGATAGTTCCTTGCGAGCTAAGGATTGGGGATTTGGGGGAACCTATAGGATCTACCTGCTGAGTCATCGACAACCATTACCGGGCCCTCTCTGGTCCTAGCTCGATGGAGAGGGGACTTGAACGCTGAACATACATATACAGGGTCAGTCTCTAGGACATTGCCCTGTCCCTTGAGTCTGCTATTCATGAGCAACATTTAAAGAGTTATGAAAGAGACCAATGAACATGTATTTTTAATGCAGTTGTCTTTACATATTGAGGATACTGTAACCTTTATTCCTTTTCAAAAAGAATGTTTAGCATTCTGACGTTGTATCAGAGAGTTTCAAAGAGTTAAAAGATCTCAGCAATATTAACTTACCACCCTCATAAAGTAAATAGGGTATGTTTTGTGTATTAAATCTATCCATACTGAGAAAGAACCACATAGGTTTGTCGACTGTATGTCAGTTTGAAAATACTAAGACATAACTCTCTGCAAAGTACACGATCCGTCTACTGTATATCTTAACTTGATGATATTTAAACCACTCCAAATTAGTTAGTTTTCACTACTGTATGCCTGTCTGGTGTTACTGAAACAGGGTTTCAGACAACAGAAAAAAAAAAAATAATTCAAAGAATGCTCAGTGTATGAACTTTTCTATCTTTTTTCACTAATAAATTGGCACAATCTACTTTCTGGATATTAGCTTCCATGAAAATCCACAAAAGAAAATAAATGTTATGCATATTCACGTGGTGGCTTACATTTGTTCCAATATAAACGCTGCCGAGATGAGCAACATAATGCCTTTATCTTAGCCAAAATAGATGAATATGAGAAAAAAGTAGTTGCATAAACATAAGTGGAAACCGTATGCAGGGCTCACAGAATTAGGGATTTTATAGTTAATGGGGAAATTGCAATACAATTCAGTTATCGGCAGATCTGAAACCACTAGTAGATGTCTTTTGTTTATGACCATTCTTGAAAATCAAAGTTGCATCTAATTTTCTCTTCTCATGACTTAGTTCTCGCAACAAGAAGCTCAAAAGCTAGCATACCACGTTATAATTAGAAACGCAAAAGAAAAGAAAGAAAACTTTTCCATTCTGCCATCAACGACGCACAAGACAGCTGAAGTCTCCCCCCCCCCCCCCCGAAAAAAGCGCGGGAAGATAAAACCATAAAAATCATTCAAACTCTGTAACAACGAGATAATGTAAATGCAAATTGTTCTTTTCCCTCTCCCTCCCTTCCCCCTTTTTTCAGGGTGGGAAAGGGAAGAGGTGGGGGGGGGGAGACAGAGGTAGCTGTTATAAACGGAAAAGGGTGTGGGTGAGTGGATGCAAGAGGTGGGGATCTGATACCGGACGCTGACACAGACCCACACGCTTTCCACTTCCTGTTTGCTCCAGCATTCGCTTATTGGGGAGGAAAATGCCAAAGATATTTTCATGGAATTGAAAATGCTGGGCTTTTTATTAGTGGACAAATGGCTGAGGGAGTAGGAGAGAGATAGCGCTTTAGTCTTCGAAAAGCTACATGAAGTGAAAACGAACATACCAGTCATTAAGACTGGTAACAAAATAATTTACATAGGGAATATCCACTTTTGGCCTGCTCTTACGAGCAAGAGCCCGTGCTGACACAAGGCCACCTCTGAAAGGAAGAGGGAATAATTTACTTAGGGAAAGTCCACTTTTGGCCTGCTCTTTCGAGCAAGAGCCCGTGCTGACATAAGGCCATCTCTAAGAAGAAGAGGAAAATTGAAAGTTGTGTGTGAGGGGGGGGGGGGCTTTTTAAAAACTCCTAAATCAAATGGTAATTGTATTTATGGTAAGAAAGGCAATTTACAGGTAAAAACTTGGCAAAACAAAGGATTCATTTGAAACCGATAGATGGAGACATTTTCACAAACGTTGAAAAAAAATTTAACAACAATGTTCTAAAAGGGACTAAATATTAAGAGAAAAAATAAAATGAAAATTAAAATGAATATGAAAAATCACGGCTTTCAACTGACGACCGTTATGATCAAGAGCCATCCTTTGAGTTATAAAAATCAAGGTAAAATCTATAAAAAGAAAATTTACAGGTTAATGAAATATAACACAGGTAAAAAACTGTAACGAATGCAAAATAGAAATAATGAAGAAGAAGAAAGATGGTAAACAATATCTATGGACCATTTGATGAGAGGATTTTAATAATTTTGTAAGGCTTATTATTATTATTATTATTATTATTATTATTATTATTATTATTATTATTATTATTATTATTATTATTACTTGCTAAGCTACAACTCTAGTTAGAAAAGTAGGAAGCTATAAGCCCAAAGACTCCAACAGGAAAAAAAGCCCAGTGAGGAAAGGAAATAAGGAAAAACTACATGAGAAGTTGAGAACAATAACAACATTGAAATAAATCTTTCATTTATAAACTATGAAAACTTGAAAATAAAACAAGAGAATTAAAACATACAAATAACGGGAAAGAGAAACAAAATAGAATAGTGCCTGAGGGTACCCTCAAGCAAGAGATTAATGATTAATTTATAACAAATTTATAAAAACAGTGACCTGGGTTATTGAAGCATTGGAACCACATGGAAATAGGATCTTTTCAAACAATTTTAAGAGGAAATATTCCTGACACTTTGTAGATATTACAACGATAAAAAGGTAACAATTAAATATCTTTCGCATATGTGAAATGAGTTGGAAGACCCAGGCCTACATGGCTGAGGACTATGAAGCGTGAAGTATATGAATGGAGAAGTATTGAATTAAAAGTTCAGGTTAGAGACGACTGGCGAAATCCAACCGAGGCCCTTTGCGTAAATAGACGTAGGAGGAGATGATGATGATGTGAAAGGAAGTAAACCCAACAACAGAGGCAACTCATTCAATATTCAAGTTAGCGAGCAGAACATTAATACATGTATCACCAGAAATATCAATGAGAATAAAAAGAATTGGGGAAAACAATATCCTTTGTAGTTTCTTTATTTCCTTTCCTGACTGGGTGAATTTTCCCTGTTGGAGCCCTTGGGCATATAACATCCTGCTTTTCCAACTAGGGTTGCAGCTTACATAATAATAATAATAATAATAATAATAATAATAATAATAATAATAATAATAATAATAATAATAATAATAATAATAATAATAAAGTGGTATATGAAAAGCAAAGGAACACAATACACCTCTTACGTTTATCGTATTTACGATAACTCGCAATCTGCCGACCGCCTTATCACAGTCAAATTTCCCTAGCCTTGGCCCCACCTAATCTCAAACAGACGCCCACGCATACGTACGCCACAGAGAGAGAGAGAGAGAGAGAGAGAGAGAGAGAGAGAGAGAGAGAGAGAGAGAGAGAGAGAGAGAGAAATCGATATTCAGGGAACTATTAACTTCCCCAAGGTGGCTACTCTCTCGCAACTCGAAAATACAAAACCGTCGAATAATTACATTAAAAAAACTTCAATTTCCTCCGGTTTCTTCCTCTCCTTCACCCACTCCCGGTATGCATGACGTATCCGATGTAAGGACAGAAAGTCCCTCAAAGAATAAAGGATTTTGACTTCTCGGTAGAACTTGTAGTAAATGTCTTTATGTTGAAAAGGCTGATATAAGTCTTTTTATAGTTTTTATATGAGATATCTATTTTAATGTTGTTAATGTTTTTAAAATATCTTATTATAATTGTTCATTAGTTCTCATATCGTTTATTTATTTCCTTATTTCTTTTCCTCGCTGGGCTATTTTTCCCTGTTGGAGCCCTTGGGCTTGTAGTATCTGGTT
>NC_090751.1:26754204-26761704 GCF_036898095.1 Palaemon carinicauda | reverse complement strand
ACAGGTACAAACTAGGTATCATTGGAAAGGGTATGAACAGCACTATCACAAGAACCCATCACTTATTCGGTCATGACATTGATGACGTCATCAGGGGTCAAAAGGTCACGTTAAAGGGGCACTAGTCAAAATTCGGGCCCATCCAATTTGTTAACCATCCTGCACCTAACTGAATAAATATTTTGGATTCTACTTTGCTTCAAAGAAAGTGTACATGAATAGGTAGTTTTTAAATCTAAAACAAATTAATTAAATAGAGTGTAACATTATTAACCCTTTCCACGAATAAAACGAAAATATTGAAAAAATGTTTTTTTTTTAAATGAGATTAATGTGAAATTCCAGTTCGACACATCTTTGTTTTCTCTGCCTTTCTGTTATGGTAAAAGGCCTTATATGTTCCAATGAGTCCCGAAATACAGTCTATGTATAATTCCATTGGTATCTTCACTTAGTATTATCAGAATATGCATTACACACATATATATCGATAGAATGTCTGATAACGAGTTGCTATAACACGCAGGCCAAAAATGTATTAACTTGCAATATTATCATGACTGCCAAAAGTGTCAATGTTCATATTAATCTAATCTTCATTATCACTGAGTTCTTCTTCATTGTCACTGTCTTGGTCAGCCTGTTCTCCTTAATCTTCGTAAGAAACGGCTCCTTCAGTCACATGATTCACCCGCTCGTAAGGAAGCTGTGTGTAAGTTAATTCCAGACAGTCTTGATGGTTTGGACTTGGAAATGACAGGCTATCACCGGGGTTGCTATTAGGCCCTTACCAAACATCAGGATTGTTTGAAATGTGTTTTGCTAGACAATGAATCTTCAACAATTCGATCCCATCGTAAATCATCAACCTCTTCCAAGAACATTTTTCCACCTGAGTGTATTTTCTGTGGAAAGCCTGAGACGAAAGTTTCTGGAAGGACTGAACGTTGTGTCCAGTTTGCATCTTTCAAGGGAAAGGAAGCAGCTTGGACTCATATTGAATCCCAAGCCCTAGAAATGGGAGACAATCGTTTACATCGCAAAGTGGCAGGCGAAGATTTATTTGTAAGGGAGGCTCATTTCCATAAATCCTGTCATAGTTCTTTCAAACTGAGACATGTGAATTACTTATGATATCAAGCCAACAGAAGTACTGAAGACAAGCATGATGAAAAGCATGAAGCTCATCAAAGCTCGCTTAATAAAGTACTAGATTTTATACGTGAGAGAGTTATTGGCCAGAAGGAGGTCGTGCAACTTGGAACACTCCGTCACCTATACGTCCAAGAACTTGAACGCTGTGGATTTCCAAATCCAGATTTCAGAAGTGACAAGCTGAAGACCCGACTTCAAAGACACGAAATTAATGAGAGCATCGCTTTCACAAAAGTTTTTCCTGGGGACAGGGGATGCATAACCTTCAACCTGGTGTACAGCAAAAGCATCTCTGTTGCGGAAGCAATGACATATGCATATAGACTTAGTTCCAGAGACAAGTTTGAGGATGTTTGCTTGCACTTGCGCATTGCTGTTCAGAGGATGTTCCATGAGTCAACACCACTTCCTTGGCCTCCAACAGCTGATGAGCTGGATGCCAGAGCATCAGAAGAATACCTTCCAACAGAACTTATGAAGTTCCTGTCGACTCTTCTGGTGGATGAAGTAGTCGTGGAAAAGTCTGAAAAGTGCCGACGTCTGGTCCTTTCCATAGCTCAGGTGAGATTTAACCACATTTGCTTTACCATCTTGATATATAGTTTTACCACATTCTGTAATGAAAATGTAAACCATTTTCTGTCTAATGTCTAGTGGTTTCATTTCCAGGACATCTGCCGTGCTGTGACAAACGGAGAGTGGAAATTACCTAAACACATTCTGCTTTGCAGCACCATACGACACCTGTATAGAAGCAAGCAACTCACCAATATACTCCATAGATTAGGTCACAGTGAGTCCTATGACTTTGGCTTGGAAGTTGAAACAGCACTGGCAGAAGTCATTGACGATGTTTCCTCTTCGCTCACTCCCCAAATTATTATTGGTGAGGACAACGAAGTTTTCCATGTTGAGTGGGACAACTTAAACAAAATAACTACAAATGTCCATGGATCAAACGTGGTGAACAGTACTGGAGGGATTATGATACAGGAGGTGAAACCAAATGCTGACATTGCCGACAAAGATAGAACTCTCCCACTCAAGCAGCAGAATAGGACTCGTTGTTTGGAAGTTGGAACCCCAGCAACATTGCCCCCTCTTCATATTTATGGTCGCGTTGGGCCCACGTTTCCACCAGGAGCAAAGTTCAGTCCACCCATCGCAAACGATAAGTTGTATGCAGAGTGCATTCAAGAGTACCGTTTGTGGTTACTAATGTGAATGGTCACTGGCAGTAAACACGGTAAAGAAACGCAACTTGTCCCTGGATTTGGTGGCTTCATCTCAGCTACTGGCAAAAAACCGTCTCGGAAATCGACCATTGACTATTTCAACCCGATCAATCAGCCGTTCACCGAATATTCCGTGATCAGGGAGCTGTTGAAGCGTTCAGAAGATGCTACGCTGGAGGTCGGCCAGAAATAGGTTCTTAGCACCTTTGACCTTACAGGTTGCATGAAAGCACTCCCCCTCATTTGGAAGTTTCCTGAAGAATACAAGAACCATGTGGTAACCCCGGGGCCTTTCAACACAGTGATGAACTATATAGGCATGTTGACTGGTCACAAATGTCTGGGCTCTGGCTACGCTGAAATCCTCCTTGAGGCTGGACTTGTAACCAGTGGCTGTCTTAAGAGAGTGCTAAAAGGGAAGGGATACGCCAAAGCTCTATTCTGTCTGAAGACTGTCAGTGAAGCAATGGAGCGGTTGTTGATAGAGCGCTTCAGTGAAGAGGAGAATGTAGATATCACTAACCCTGTGGCCCTGCTCAGTGCTGTCGAGAACTGCAGTCGTGAGTCTCTTGATCATGCCTTGCATGATCCATCTACTGTCATCATTTAGGACAAGTACCAGGCTTACGAAGACAAGGTTCGTGATGGCCATTTAGGGAAAACTGCCACTTTCTGGCTCAGTGTGATTGATCATACACGACTTATCAATTTTGTGCGGCAATTGATATGATTATACTCATCTCTTTTCAGAAAACTTGGGGATGAATGGTCGGTAGAGCCAGAAACGATTGATGATATCAAGGCATTCACATGTCTGATGTATGGCTACTCCAGACAGAAATCTATTGACACTGTACGTGGAATCATGTTAAGGAAGATGGTTGTGGAAGATGAGCAACTGACAACAAAATCTAAGATTGACTTCTCCCATTTGCCACCTTGCCGAGACAACCTTATTCCACACATTCATCGAGTGAACCATCGCCTAGCTATCTACAAGCGAGAAGATATTACAATCTTCTGGTCTCCAAAGCCATATGATCCTGAACAAGGTTGGGAACAAAATTATGAGGGTGTTCTGGAGCCAGTGTGGTCTTGCAACCCGGTACTTCCCCCTGCCTTGATAGACATAGTTCACAAGACTACGGAAGAGATGGAACAGTTTGATAATGACCCTGATGGAGAACAGGCTGACCAAGACATTGACAATGAAGAACTTCTCAGTGATAATGAAGATTAGATTAATATGAACATTGAGAATTTTGGCAGTCATGATAATATTGCAAGTTAGTATATTTTTTGGCCTGCGTGTTATAGCAACCCGTTATCAGATATTCTCTCTCTATATATATATGTGTAATGCATATTCTGATAATACCAAGTGAAGATACCAATGGAATTATATATAGACTGTATTTCGGGACTCATTGGAACATATAAGGCCTTTTACCATAACAGAAAGGCAGAGAAAACAAAGATGTGTCGAACTGGAATTTCACATTAATCTCATTTAAAAAAAAAACATTTTTTCAATATTTTCGTTTTATTCGTGGAAAGGGTTAATAATGTTACACTCTATTTAATTAATTTGTTTTAGATTTAAAAACTACCTATTCATGTACACTTTCTTTGAAGCAAAGTAGAATCCAAAATATTTATTCAGTTAGGTGCAGGATGGTTAACAAATTGGATGGGCCCGAATTTTGACTAGTGCCCCTTTAACGTGACCTTTTGACCCCTGATGACGTCATCAATGTCATGACCGAATAAGTGATGGGTTCTTGTGATAGTGCTGTTCATACCCTTTCCAATGATACCTAGTTTGTACCTGTAACTAATTTATTTCTTTACGAAAAGGTCCTTTATATTTCCCCTACCCCTAACTTTTACATCTCAAGAAATCCAAGATGGCGGACAAATAGACGCCTAAACGACCCACATGGGACATTTTTTTGAATGGGAACAAAGGGGATTCTGTTTCCAGACACTCCAGGGATTGCAAAAATGCAAGTTAAAAAAATGTATCATGGGGGTGCATGGGAACCCTATCTTCCTACTAGACTATTTAGCTAGGCGAACTATTCTGTTTCCTTATTTCCTATCCTCACTGCGCTATTTTCCCTGTTGGAGTCCTTGCGTTTGTAGCCCACATCTTTTCCAACTAGGGTAGTAGTAGTAGTAGTAGTAGTAGTAGTAGTAGTAGTAGTAGTAGTAGTAGTAGTAGTAATAATAATAATATTTTCTAAGTATTAGTAAGAGTAATATAAAATATAGTGTAACTACAACTGTATTTACATAAAGGTATACTTTTTCTTACTATGATCTTAATATTAACATATTACAATAATGATTTGGCAATATAATAACATAGTGAATAGGTGTCTGGCATTTAGATACGAAATAAAACATGTTGAGTCATCATCATCATCTCCTCTTATACTTATTGACGTAAAGGGCCTCGGTCAGATTTCACCAATCGTCTCTATCTTGAGCTTTTAATTCAATACTTCTCCATTCATCTCCTACTTCGCTCTTCATGGTCCTTAGACACGTAGGTCTGGGTCGTCTCTATCTTGAGCTTTTAATTCAATACTTCTACATTCATCATCTCCTACATCGCGTTTCATAATCATCAGCCATGTAGACCTTGGTCGTCTCTATCTTGAGCTTTTAATTCAATACTTCTCCATTCATCATCTCCTACTTCGCGTTTCATGGTCCTCAGCCATGTAGACCTGGGCCGTCTCTATCTTGAGCTTTTAATTCAATACTTCTCCATTCATCATCTCCTACTTCGCTCTTCATAGTCCAGAGCCATGTAGGTCTGGGTCTTCCAACTCTTCTAGTGCCTTGTGGAACCCAACTGAACGTTTGGGGATATATTGATTATTCCTCAATTAACTTAATTACAACTGGAGGTGAGAAATAATGACTTATTGGCAACTTATAAGTTGCATCGATCACTATTGGTTCTTTGTTGGTTTGAAATTTAGGTTTTGCCATAGAGTCGTCATGGAATAAATCTATTGTTTTTTCTAGTATTATTCTTAAATGCCACTGACATTCGCACAAATGATTCATCTACATTTGCTATAAATTCTCATATTCTATTTTCTTCAGCATTAGGTGCCATAACAACGCCCTTCTTATTAAAGAAATTAAAGTTTCTCATAAAGCAAAAATTTATCTTCCAAATAGTTTCATTTGTACCGGAGCTTGCATTTCTTAGCATCCAACGGCAACTTGTCCAGCATCTCTTAAACTTGTCATTATAGAATTGATGTGAATAAATGTACTCCAATTAAGAAGTCAGGAGTACAAGTGTACACTTGATCATGAAACAAAGATATACTAATGTATTCTTAATTATGAACCTTATTAATACAAATGTATTATAATAAGGCAACTGAGGAATACTAAGTATACTCTTAATTCTAATACAAATGTATTCTTACCTATGGAACTTAGTAATTCAATTTACTTTAATTATGAAAATAACACAAAAACACACTGGTCATGAAACTGATTAACAAGCTACACTCTCATTATCAAATTGAAGTATATAAAAGTACATTAATCAGGAAATTGATAAACAAATAAATTCTAATAATAAAATAGATAAATAACAATATACTCTTAATTATGATATTGATAAAATAAAAGTAATCCAATGATAAAATTACAGTATATAAACATTCCTTGATCATGAAATTGCCAGTTAACAAATAAGAAATTCAGAGATAATATTCCTTATATAAAACAAACGCTGAGTAACTGGCTAAAACTGGTTTAAGAATCGTTTGGTGATTAGAATGGAAGGCATGAACCACCTGGTTCCACAAACGATGCCGTCATGTTGTTGAAAGAATAAACATATAAGTAAAGGATTGTGGTTGGTCGATGTGGTAACGTCCTTGTCTGCTGAACGCCAGACTGGGGTTTCGAGTCCTGCTCAAACTCATTAGTTCCTTTGGTCGCTGCAATATCACCATCCTTGTGAACTAAGGATGGGAAGTTTGAGGGAGCCTATAGGCCTATTTGCTGAGTCATCAGCAGCCACTGCCTGGGCTTCCTTGGTCCTAGCTTGGGTGGAGAGGGGGCTTGGGCGCTGATCATATGTATATATGATCAGTCTCTAGGGCATTGTCCTGCATGCTAGGGCAATGTCACTGTCCCTTGCCTCTGCCATTCATGAGTGGGCTTTAAAGTTTAAACCTTTAAATGGATAAACGCGTCATTGAAATACTGTTTAGCATGGTTGAAGGATTTGTGTCACTCATTGTGAATGGTGGAAATTATATGAACTTATACATGTTAATATAAATACGATTAGTTCACCAAACTTTTAACTGGGCTCCACAAGGCACTAGAAGAGTTGGAAGACCAAGGCTTACATGGCTGAGGACTATGAAGCGTGAAGTAGATGATGATGAATGGAGAGGTATTGAATCAAAAGCTCAAGAGAGAGACGACTGGCAAAATCTAACCGAGGCCCTTTGTGTGGCGTAGGAGATGATGATGAATGGAAATAATAATTAAGTAAGCAAAGGTATAGAAGGTATAAGAATATCAGATATAACATTTCCCTGTTCTTCCAAATCATTTTGAGATGAGGCTTCCTCACCTCTACGCGCTTTGGTCAACACACACACACACACACACACTAAGGGTTTAAACAGAGATCTTCATTGTGACGTGAACCAATATATATGATATGATAGTTTTTGAAAAAAAAATAAACATGATGAAAATATATGCAGTATATATATATATATATATATATATATATATATATATATATATATATATATATATATATATATATATATATATATATATATTAATACGAGGAAAGAAGTAATAATCTTTAAAATATATATATATATATATATATTATATATATATATATATATATATATATATATATATATATATATATATATATATATATAATACGAGGAAAGAAGTAATAATCTTTAAAATATATATATATATATATATATATATATATATATATGTATATATATATATATATATATATATATATATATATATATATACATATATATATATGTGTATATATATGTATATATATATATATATATATATA
>NC_090751.1:26736704-26749204 GCF_036898095.1 Palaemon carinicauda | reverse complement strand
ATTTACATGAATATTTTTTTTTTTTTTTTTTTACATACAGTATACTGTATTACTTTCATTAAGGGGAAGACGGACACCACATTATCAATTATTTAAATTGAGTGGTATCCAATTATCATTTGTTCTATTTGCAGAAAATTGTAGATAATTATCTAACATGAGCGAGTGCAAATCTCAACAGCTTCTGTGATTTAACTTCCACTCCACATCGGATGCAAAATCTCTTGAAATTTACTTTACATATCCGTCAATATTAAAAGAGACTTCTTATCATTGTTGCAAATCACATCTTTTACATTTTACATTTTGATACTGCACTTTTATATTTAACAATATTACACATTCAGCGATTTTTTACTTCACATCTTTTCAAGTTTTTCATTCTATTTTCTACATTCATTTTATGTGTATTAAAAATCATCTCATTCTAACCTCAAGTATGTACAGTTGGATACAGGAATTTCTGGCACACCTTACTCTGAGGAGGCGTACCCTGTACCACACTTTCTGTTCTGCCAGTTCTTGTGTTTACCCCTGAGCATGATCTCTTCCATCTCTCCTTACACTAGCTGTTTGGTTACTTGCTGTGCAGTAAGGGTGTGGCAGGGTGCACTCCCTCAGTGTGACAGGAATTCCTATATCCAACTGTTCCTGAAAGTTTTCTTAAATCATTCATTTCAGAAATCGTTCTCGTCTATTCATTGTATTATATTTAATGTTATTACTGTTTTTAAAATATTTAATTCTAACTGTTCATTATTTCTCATTTCATTTACTTATTACCTTACTTCCCTTCCTAACAGGGCTATTCTTCCCTGTTGGAACCCTTGCGTTTATAGCATCTTGCTTTTCCAACTAGGGTTGTAGCTTAGCTAGAAATAATAATAATAATAATAATAATAATAATAATAATAATAATAATAATAATAATAATAATAATAATAATAATAATCATCATTATCATTATAATAATAATAATAAAAATAATAATAATAATAAATACCCTAGACTACTGTACTCACAGACAGCAGGATAGTAATTTATAAAAATCCATAAGGCAACTCAGGAGAAATTTCCTACATACAAAAAAAAAAAAAAAAAAAAAAAAATAAAAAAAAAAAAAAACGTGGATAGCAATAAAAAGGGGCCATGATAGCTTCTGAAAATTTTATACAGCTATATGAAGAGTTACTGTTATGGAATGGCCAATATAAAAGTGGCACTTAAATATGCTGCGTATGAGAGAGAGAGAGAGAGAGAGAGAGAGAGAGAGAGAGAGAGAGAGAGAGAGAGAGAGAGAGAGAGAAAATTACTTCAATGAAGACTTTCACCACTGGTTATATAATGACTAGTGTACGCAACCCGTCAAATAATAACCGGTAAATATTTAGATAGCTATGCACACACGCACATACAGATTCAACCCTTTCCAACACATCCCTCATTCCCAACTATAATTCCTCTCACCAAGGTATGACTACTCCCTCTCTCCCATTCTCAAGGGACGGGAAAAGGGAGTCTTGCCAATGAGCGTGACACGATATATATATATATATATATATATATATATATATATATATATATATATATATATATATATATATATATATATATATATATATATATATGTGTGTGTGTGTGTGTGTGTGTGTGTGTGTGTGTCTGTGTGTGTAAATATATATATATATATATATATATATATATATATATATATATATATATATATATATATATATATATATATATATACATATAAATATATATATATATATATATATATATATATATATATATAGAGAGAGAGAGAGAGAGAGAGAGAGAGAGAGAGAGAGAGAGAGAGAGAGAGAGAGAGAGAGAGAGAGATTCATAGCCAAACACTTGCTTTTTATCATATAGGGGAGATGAACTCATACTTCCTCGCCACACTGACTGCGACCCGCAGTAGTCAACTAACAACTCGGTACACAATTGCCTGTTTAGTCAACAGAGACACAGGCCTACTTAATTACATTAAACAAGCCTATTTGCACCTCCTCGTCTGGTTAGAGAATAGACCACTGAGAGAGAGAGAGAGAGAGAGAGAGAGAGAGAGAGAGAGAGAGAGAGAGAGAGAGAGAGAGTATGGGCACCTGAGTAACCCCGTAAGTCCGATTCTTTTTCTCAATGAATACTAATGACCAGATGTGGACACCCATAACCCCATATACAATTGGAAAGTACACTCAGGCACACTTTTCTATCTTGTTTCTCTTCCTTTTGTTTTGTGAAAGTTTTTATAGTTTAAAGAGGAGATGTTTATTTTAATGTTATTACTGTTCTTAAAATATTTTATTTTTCCTTGTTTCCTTTCCTCATTGGGCTATTTTCCCTGTTGGAGCCTCTGGGCTATAGCATCCTGCTTTTCCAACTAAGGTTGTAGCTTAGCAAGTAGTAATAATAATAATAATAATAATAATAATAATAATAATAATAATAATAATAATAATAATAATAATAATAATAATGATGATGATACTTTACTGTCTGGGTGATTCAGAGACTCTGCAGATCTGTATGATTCAATCTTAATGCTTTGTACAAACAAATACAAATACGTCACTCGCTGTAACGGGAATTTAATTCAGTCTTACTATAATTGGTGGTTGGTTTTCGGATCTTGCGCCCACATGGGTGTTTAAAGGTTTAAAGGCCGCTCTTGAATGGCAGAGGCAAGGGACAGTGACATTGCCCTATCAAACAGGACAATGCCCTAGACACTGACCATATATACATATGATCAGCGCCCAAGCCCCATCTCCATCCTTAGCTCAAAAGGATGGTGACGTTATAGCGACCAAAGAAACTAACGAGTCTGAGCGGGACTCGAATCCCGGTCTGGCGTTCACCAGTCAGGGATGTTATCACCTCGGCCAGTAAGGAACTGGGCTCACACACCCGAGACAGGTGGTATTTTGAGCCTCCATAGAAAATAATTTTAGCCCAAAGTGGAGAGATCCCAGATTTCAAACGCTTTTCCATATGCTTATTTGATTACGAAATAGAAAAAAACTATAAATACACTCTAAGAGTGCAGACCTCCGTCACGGTAGCCTATTTCTCGAAACCAGCTTGCGTTTATTAGTTTCAATTTAGACCCTAGGCGTATTTAAAGTCAGTGACACCCATGTGCAAACTAGCGACTAAGGTTAGAATTCGGTCGACCTTTTGCTCGACCTTGACCTTGATCTTTGACCTACGACTTTCAAAATTAAATCACTTCTACGTCTCAACATAATTAATCCCTGAAAGTTTCACTACTCTATGAGTAAAATTGTGATCAGGAAGTTGTTCACAAACAAACTAACAAACATACAAACGGACAAACAAGGTCGAAAACATAACCTCCTCTACTTTATTGGCGGAGATAATCAATTATTCATACATAATTTATATTCCCTATCATGTCCCTAACCCTAGTACTATATGCATTTTGTTTGTGATGCTCTTCATGCTGAAAAAAAAAAAAAAAAAAAAAAAAAAAAAAAAAAAAATTGGGGGGGCTCAGGCCATGCCGTCCTGATGGAATTTCCTTAAAGTAGCTTCCTAAGGGATTTATGTACTACAGTGATATTCCCAGAGAATTTTACCTTTAGGTATCCAGAATTCTAACTCCTGGTGCAGATATCCTTAAAATTTCTCCTAAGGATATCGCAATATCAGTAGACGCATTCTTGACACGCCTCCATAGCAATCTGCACCCCTAACAGTGTTTTCGCTTTGAGGAGGATGTGGCAAAATAAAAGGGAGCCGTCCAAATGCTATCCCCGCTTTCGTAATACTATTGGGAATACAACAGCGCCATTCCCACGATGGCGGACATTCCTTTTTTTGTAGCGATTTTGCTCGGTGGTATTCCCTGGTGATCTAACTTTTCGATCGATTTACAGGATTATAATTATGCTTTCTCCATCTTCTTCTGCCTCTGGAAAGTTGAGTATCGGGTCTTTACTATGAGTATATTTTAGCTCCTGTTTCACAATGAAATTAGAGTATTTTATTGTGCTTAAGAGCTAGGCCAGTTACTGGAGGCGCCATGGCGCCGTCGTTCGTTAGGCATGTGTTATTTAGATAGCAGAACGACTTCCAGTTTTAAATAGCCTTATTTAATCATTTTAATTATTCAGCTATTTAGGCAATTATTCTTGTAAAGATTTGATAATGTGCATAATTTTTTCCCATTTTCTCTGTCAATTGTATAGTTAGAGTTTCGGTGATTTAGGTAACCGAGATCTCATCTAGCCTAGGTAACCTAACATAGACATTTTACTATACGTTCAGACTTTCCCCGGTTACCCTCGTGTATTGTTTTCATTCAGTGGAGACTGATACCTCCTAGAATGTTATGAAACATTACACGTCTCTTCGGAGATTTAAGGGTAATCTCTTTCCCTCTGAGTGTAGCCTCAGGCTACAACCCTAATAGCTGTGCCTTGAATTTTATTCCGACATGGCTAACTTAGGGTTTGTCCTGCCTCTTCCCTTAACCGTTGGTTGTGGTATACCAGCAGGTTTTGGGATTTTGTCAGAATCTCAAGAATATCTAGTCTTATGTTGGCGACCTGCCGGCAGGGCGAATGGGTTGTAGGATACCATCATTCCCTTGCCGGCTAGGTGGCCGGCAATGGAGGTTAGCCCTCATTAGCCGCACTCAAAGTTATGGTAGGATACCATCTTCTCCTTACGACTAAAAGACTAGTCCTGTGCCACAGTACTCTGGGCTGAAGAGTAATTTTCTTTAGCCTAGGATACGTGGCACTGGAACTCTGTTTCTTCTTTGTTGAGAGGAGGCAGCAGTGCCACCATCCCCTTAACTGTGTCGGCAATCTCTGGGATGGAGA
This sequence comes from Palaemon carinicauda, assembly GCF_036898095.1. Taxonomy (NCBI): domain Eukaryota; kingdom Metazoa; phylum Arthropoda; class Malacostraca; order Decapoda; family Palaemonidae; genus Palaemon; species Palaemon carinicauda. The sequence continues at coordinate 26,744,327 of NC_090751.1, read as the reverse complement.
ACTGAGTCTCTCCTGTTCCCTGGGATTCTGACGATACCGAAACAGAGTTTCTTTTAACAGGTGGTAGGACTGACAATTTTGTCAGTTCCTTTCACACTCGTTACAGGACCCTGTTCCCTACCCCTCTGTCCACTTTTGATGGCTGAGCCATTGTCTTTCTTTAGGCCGGCATATTGCCACCTTACCATTGCCGGTAGGTTGCCGGAGCCAGCCAGACTCCCTCTCTTGCCATGTCTTTGGCTGACGGCAGGGCATACTGCCGTCAACCTCATCATCTGTCGGCAACTGCCGGCTGGAGGCTGCCAGTAGCTGGTGGCTGCCGGCAACCATGATGGCTGTGAGTGGGAAGTCCCTTCTGTCCCCAAGGTTCTTCAGTCCTCCCTTGGACTGCTGTTACAGGTCCTGTTGCCGGGGTACTACCGGCCAGGCCGGCAAAGATAGTGCTGACTCAGTTGGCAGCACGCCGACTGTACTGGTACTGCTGGAGTCTTGCCAGCCGGCAGTGTATCGGCGGTACCTTGTCGGCAATAGTACTGTAGCTGCATGGAAGCCTGAATGGTACATTCTCCCATTCTATTAGAACCTTCTTTCTGGAGAAAGGCAGTCAAATTAGACTTTTACATCCTTAAATACTGTATACATTCACAATAAGGAGTAGCCCTTTTTCCATGCTATCTCTCTCTCTCTCTAGCTAGCATGCCGGGTATGCCGTCAAGACCTAGCTATGCTGGCTACATGCCGGCCGAACTACTGTATATATTATACAGGTAGCCAGTATATCTGCAGTATAGAATATACTGCAGATAGAAAACTACTATATAGTTTATACTAGTAGTTATTTCCAATATATTTTGGATATCCAACACAGGCATTTGCTGAGCCCAATCCTATATTGAATGAATATAATTTCTTCAACATCCTGATTAGAATTCAGTTTTAGGATTACCCTACAATATTAAACACTTCAAGGCAGGAGTAATACACTCCTAACCCTTAAAGGGTAGAGCCTTTATCCTTGAGTCTCCCTGATCATGAAACATTATATTTTAATATAGTAGGAAGACTACAGCAAATAGGCTGAGTGGGATATACAAATTATGTCTTTCCTTTTCTTTAGTCCAGCTGGCTTCATGCTAGATGGACCGTACTGTCATATGCTACTATGAAGACAACATAATGACTAGACAACAATACATGATGTACAGTAGCCAGTAAATTGCAATATAGACTTATTGCAATTAGAAAACTACAGCACCATTATACAGTAGTATTTTCTGACATGCCTTGGGTACCCTTGTACGAGCATTCCGCTGGTACCGCCCATATATTGAATGAATAGTTTTCTTCAATATTCTGATCGGAGCAGATGCCGATTTCAAATGGCAATCTCTACATCTCAGAGAAAATGGTTGCTTTTCCTTTGGACAAAATTCAATTTTGGCCAAGCTTTGATGCTTTCCCTAATTGTTGGGTTTGACTGAAGTACGAACCAAAGTATAAAAAAAGGAACTGAACCAAAGGAGGTCTTGATTCTCGACTTCATGCTAGATGGACCGTACTGTCATATGCTACTATGAAGGCAACATAATGACTAGACTACAATACATGATGAACAGTAGCCAGTAAATTGCAATATAGACTTATTGCAATTAGAAAACTACAGCACCATTATACAGTAGTATTTTCTGACATACCTTGGGTACCCTTGTACGAGCATTCCGCTGGTACCGCCCATATATTGAATGAATAGTTTTCTTCAATATTCTGATCGAGAATCAGTTATCCTGACCCCACAGTATTAACATTATTCTGGGACAGTGATTTGATACTTCTCTACCCCTAGGGGTAGGAGACCTTCTACTTGGAGTTACTCAATAGAGAAACGTCCATGTAGTTAATACTGAGGGGAGGTAACAGCATTTGCTCACAGGGGTACACAAGTATGTATCTCCTACTATCCCTTTATAGCTTACTATCCTAAGCTACTCTATTGTAAAAGACATTTGCATGTTGATTATTAAGGACACAATCCATTGTATACTCATTTGGTTTTCCTTTCTTTACAGGAGGAACACCAGATACCTTGTGCTGCAGTCCTCTGCAAGGCCAAGAGTAAGTATTTTTACAGTCATAATACTTGCAGGTTTCATGCCCCCTGCAATATTATTTCCGGATCCCTACATTATTGGAACCCACAGGTTTGCAATATATGTCGGACATTAATGTCCGAAGGTTTTGAAAATCCCAAGTCTACAGAGATTAGGGATACAGCTCAATATAAATTACGCAACTGGGTGAGAGGCTTTCAAAAGATCTTTCCGGGACCTTTCCTACCTAATGATAGGATGCGTAAGCTACTATTTCTGGAAGCAAGTGAGGAAACAGTAGTGCCTCAGGAGCCCACTAAATCCCCTGACGGCCAGAAAACTTTGGGATCAAGGAAGAGAAGTGCCCCAGGGTAGAAGAGGAAAATGTTGTGTTGGAATTTCTTCCGCCTATGTCGACTTTAGAGCCATTGATGTCGACATCTTCGTCTTCTACCCCTCTATTGGATAATGAGGTACAATTATGTGTCCAGCTGAAGAATCAAATAGAGAGCTTTCGTAAACAAAACAAAAAGCAGGAAGTAAAACGCAAGATAAAGCCTCGCAAAGCTTCTCCTGTCGCTTCCCAGGGGTCAGTCAAACGACCCATGAATCAAGACCTACCAACATGCTCCATAACCAATCCCGGGAGGTTTGCGGAGCAGATGCCGATTTCAAATGGCAATCTCTAAATCTCAGAGAAAATGGTTGCTGTTCCTTTGGACAAAATTCAATTTTGGCCAAGCTTTGATGCTTTCCCTAATTGTTGGGTTTGACTGAAATACGAAACAAAGTAAAAAAAAATGAACGGAACCAAAGGAGGTCTTGATTCTCGACCATGATAAGGCACAGACTATCCTTTCAGGTAGTCTAAGAAAGGTGGGTTATTCAGAGTCGAAGGTATTTTCACTGAATAACAGACACCCTTCCTTTCTTGCTCCTACTTTACTCTCATTCCCCTTTATGGGGAAGGCATTTACTCCTGTTGCCAAAGTGGTAGAAGCGGGTAAGCCATGTCCCACACTCGATGAGTGCAAGCCTTTATCACCAGCTTTTCCCGGACAGGAAAAGGATTGGAAGGATGTCCATTTGACATTTTTAGTAGGAATTTTAGACAAGGACGTCGCAAGTCGACAATTCAAGGTATGTCTCCCGAAATTGTCTGAGTTGCTTGTATGTAATGAACAGGAGCCAAAGGAGAGACTTGCGACATCCCTTTCTCTACAAAACTACATAGAGTTGTGTTCAACCTACGAAAGTACCCCAGACATGCTCATGGTTATAGCCAAAATGCATATGGCTATCTTGGTGAAGGACCTTTACGCCTTTATGAAGGCTAGGAGAGCATATAGAGAGTTTGTGTTCGCTGATGCAACAGTGGAACACGAAACAAGGAAGCTAATATCTTCCAACATCTGGGGTAAAGACCTCTTCCCACACGAGGTCACTAAGGAAGTAATTAAGAATGCCACCATGGAGAACATAAGTCTTCTCCAAAAATGGGGCATTTCTTCAAAGAGAAAATCTTCTGTGGTTGTGGGTCCCCAACCTAAAAAGAAGATCGGAAATGCTGGAAATATCCGGGCTGCTCAACATCATCCCAATATTCCAGTGACCACAGTGCTACAGGCAGATGCTCAAAAGTCTAAGCCTACTGACTACTCGAAGCATAAATACGCTTTGGCTAGGAGGAACTTTCCCTGAGGATCGCAGGACCTTTGATCCTTCGGTCCAAAGCCTATTCAAGATGAGCCATTGATGGGAAACAGAAATGTCCCTCCCATCATTTCCTTACCTTCTCCTACAGTTCAAAACCCTCCTGGAGGAGTATACCTGAGAGCTATAGAACATACAGGTGGTAAGAAAACTATAGCTCATCGAGTTCCAGGGAAGGCTACTTTGTGTTCACGAGAAGGACTCAAGATATCAGCGAGTCATTCTGAACTTGTCGCCACTCAACAAGTTCATAAAAAACAGCAAGTTCTGAATGCTAATCCTTCTGAACATTTGGACCTTGTTCCAATTAGGGGTGTTCGTAGTCTTGTCAGACCTGAAAGGTGTCCTTCGGAACCTTCCAGTCAACCAGCCCCCTTCCTCCTATCTAGAATTCATGTTACAGAGAGTAACTTTCATCCTAAGAAAGATACATGTCGGATTCACAGTCCTAAGTATCTTCAAAAGATTGATGAACTTAGTCACATCAAAGTCAAGCCTAGAAATAGTTCCGGTATTAATATACCTGATCGAGAGGCTGGAGTGGGCAGCACCCGAAGTGTACGGCCAATGTGCATTCAAAGAGATGACCCGGTTCCCGGGACATCACGGATGCAAGATAAGCTTCTAGAAGTCTCGACTTTCTCCAGCTCAGGGGTTTTGATGGTTAAAAAACCATCGAAGCCCTCAGTCACATCAACTCTCCTTTCCTTTGGAAATATAAAAGGAGCTCGCAAGGTCTGTCAAGAGACTCAGGTAATCAGTCAGACTTCCAAAATGCCAACAGGAAAAAGCGCTAAACTTTCCCCAGTTCGCTATAGTGACAGACCTGGTGCTAAGGGCACACCAGAAAGATGCGTTAAGAGCTTGGAGAAAACATGCATCAAACGCTTGAAGAGATATAAAAAGACTGAGATCAGTCCCTCTTTAATCGCTTCTCTAACAGAAATTAGGGCACGAAACTCCCAAGACTGATCTGGGATACCGAAGCGATAATAAGACGTCACAATCGAACGTCTCATACAGTCTTGGTGAAGTTACCCATCCCTCTCTTAAAGGGATGTCATCTACCAGCAGTTCATTTTCAACTGATCCATGATGTGACGGTGGATACTCTATTTCGATCCAAACCGATAGAGTTGGAATGGTCCATGGACGCAGACATATTCCCTCCCAGATGGGAACAAGTCCCGGAACTGCAATTCGACCTCTTCATCACGAGCGTCTTCAAGAAACTACCTCGCTATATAGCCAAATACGAGGATCCTCTAGTGGGGCTGATAGACTAGATGAGGCTGGTCCTAGCTCTGATCCTAGGTATATTTACGAAGGTTCAGAAATTAACTGCCTTCGTTTTATCACAGAGAACCCAAACCCTTCATTTCATGATTTTCTCGCTCTAGCGGTTAGAAAAAGGTTTGGGATCTCAAAAGGCAATATAGAATTCTTAGAAGAATACAAGGCCAAGTCAACGAGAGGTAAATATGAGTCTTCCTGGAAAAAGCGGGTTGCGTTTGTCAAAGCAAAAGGACCGAAAGAAATTTCAATGAACTTCTGTCTGTCCTTCTTTGTCCACCTTCATAGCCAAGGTATGGCGGCCAATACGATAAATACGTGCAAGTCAGCCTTGCCTAGGCCTCTCCTATATGCCTTTCAAGTGGATCTGGTGAATGAAATCATTAATAAGATTCCGAAGGCATGTGTTAGGCTTAAGCCCGCAGTACCACCAAAGCCCATCTCTTGGTCTTTGGACAAGGTCTTACATTATGCCTCATCTGTGAACAATGAAGATTGTTCTCTTAACGATCTAACCCAAAAGGTTATTTTTCTGTTTGCTATCGCCTCTGGGGCTAGGTTAGTAAAATAGTGGCCTTATCCAGAGATGAGGGTCACATTCAGTTCACGGAAGTGGGAGAACTGAATCTCTTTCCCAATCCATCCTTTCTCGCTAAAAACGAGCTACCCACTAAGAGGTGGGGTCCCTGGAGAATCTGCCCTCTGAAGGAATATGTCTCTCTATGTCCTGTAGAGTGTCTAAAGGTCTATCTTCGTAGAACTTCAGACTTCAGGGGAGGAGAGCTTTTTAAAGGAGAACCTTCTGGATCAAATTTATCCCTAAAACAACTAAGGGCGAAGCTCACCTACTTTATTTGTAGAGCGGATCCGGACATTACTCCCGCAGGTCATGATCCGAGAAAGATTGCTTCATCACTGAACTTCTTTCAGTATATGGACTTTAAGCGCCTTCGTTCATACACTGGATGGAAATCATCCAGAGTGTTTTACAAACACTATGCAAAACAAGTGCATGAACTGAAACACTTCGTACTGGCGGCAGGTAGTGTATTAAAACCTGCCCCCTAATTACTGTGGTAAACAGTTAATGGTTTGGGACCTCATGTCCTCGCACATGTAACGGATGAGAATCATCCACTATGCTAGACAAATCCATGATCTGAAGCAATATGTGGTGACGCCAGGAAAAATATTTAACCTGCCGTCTACTTCTAAGGTGAACAGCTAATTGACTGGGACTGTCAATTAAAGAGAAGAGGTCATCCTTCTTAGGTGTGACTTCTTTTGATTAAGTGTTACCATGATAACACAAGCTCTGTTCAAAATTCTAGGTGTGGAATTATACAGATAGCACTAGTGCCGGTGTACGAAGTACACAGTGCAGATAGAAGTAACCAGTACAGGAATTATGAAGAGAAATTGTTTTTTAATTTTTCTTCAGTCTGAGAGTGGCACTCATATTTTCTTCCTTCAAGAGGGAAATAGTCTCTGTACTCGTTACAGGTATAATCCCATTGTCTTACTACATTCGTTTTACTGAACATCTCTTTTAGTCATTTATTAGTAATAAATGTCTATTAGAATGTAGTGCGTCCACTTTAGCCAGACAATTGTATGTATACATGCCAGAGTTCTTCAACTTACCATAGTAAGTATCCCTCATATATTTGTATGCATCAAATAATAGATATAAGAGACACTGATGTTATTTTAGCAAAATATACAACCATGAGACTATTTGTATATTCAGTGTGTACTTATGTTTGGTCATACTATGTATGTTAACCTCAAGATCCCTTTTCTACTGTCTAGAATGACTTCCCTGTAGGAGGCAGGAAGCACTAACATTGGTTATGATTAGTGATGATGACGAATAAAGGTAACGTTACTTGTCTCATGTGGTCCCCATGACCATAGAAAAGTTTGCTACAAGGTTAAGGCACTGATAAAAATCCACAGATACACTAATGCTCTGGTATGCTTCCATCAGGACGACATGGCTTGAGCCCAAAAAACGGATTCTGAGCGAAGCGAAAAATCTATTTTTTGGGTGAGATGGCCATGTCGTCCTGATGGACCCACCCATCTCTTCTAAAAGAAAAGAGCTTCACAGTGTCCCTCCCGTGGTACTGTATCTGTAACACCACGCTCAATGTTACAAGGAATGTCTGCCATAATGGGAATGGCGCTGATGTATTCCCAATAGTATTACGAGAGCGGGAATAGCCTCTGGACGGCCCCCTTTTATTTTGCCACATCCTCTTCGAAGCGAAAACGCTGTTAGGGGTGCAGATTGCTATGGAGGGGTGTCAAGAATGCGTCTGCTGATATTGCGATATCCTTAGGAGAAATTTTAAGGATATTCGTGCCAGGAGAATATCACTGTAGTACAAATATCCCTTAGGAAGCTACTTTAAGGAACTTCCATCAGGACGACATGGCCATCTCACCCAAAAATAGATTTTTCGCTTCGCTTAAAATCCGTTATTTTTCTCGTTTAAATGCTAAACTCACTTAACCACAAAATACT
>NC_090751.1:26731704-26734204 GCF_036898095.1 Palaemon carinicauda | reverse complement strand
AAAATCTTCTTTTCCAGTATGTCACACGCTTGGACCGAAACAGCGTCGGCATGTGATGGTTGATAATCCTGTCACGGGGGAGATTCGTGGACGATATGCGTGACAGGAGGGTTCCTGAATTAAGACGTTACAACCGGGGTAAGTTACGTTACCACAGAAGAAGGGCAGGAGGGCTCCACGGGCGAGAAGAATTCAAGGTTAAGCTTAGTAAAAAAAAAAAAAAAAAAAAAAAAAAAAAAAAAATTCTAGTTTAACACTAGAAAAAAAAAGGAAAATGTGGGTTCTGAAATTCAGAAGAATTCGAAGATAATTTTCGTAAAAGAAAAAAAAATAATAATAATAAAAAGCGTATTCTTGAACATCCTAAATTAACATTGAGAAAAAAGTGGGTTCTGAACATCCTAGATTAACATTGTTTCAATATTATTATTCTTTGAAAGGCTTATATTGAATTAAGATAATGACATAATAGGAAAAAGATAGAAGGGTCTATCCACAATGCTGTACAAGTGACTAAATCCCAATTTGGAAATTGATGAAGGAAAGAAAAATAGTGTTAATAATAATAATAATAATAATAATAATAATAATAATAATAATAATAATAACAATAATAATAATAACAATAATAATAATAGTAATAATAATAATAATAACAACAATAATAATAATAATAATAATAATAATAATAATAATAATAATAAAAAAAAAATAATAATAATAATAATAATAATAATAATAATAATAATAATAATAATAATATCGTCTTCGAATGAGTACATGAATCACTGAACAGATGGTTTCGCGCATTTAATTTTCTTTTTCATTGTATTTTTTTTTTTTTTTTTTTTTTTTGCATCTTTGTATTTGCAAAATCATTAAGCGTCGAGATTAATCGTCTTAGTTTTCCACCTGTTAGTATTTGTGATCGCCAGTATTAGGCTAAAGTGATTAGCCTACATCTTTCGCTTTACTGTTAATTCGAAAGTTTATGTGACTGGCATACATAAGATAATCTTAATTATGGATTAAAAGGTGGGAGAAAATTAGATTATTTTCAGCAATTGTATGCAGAAATGTATATACACACAGGCTTACATACGCACGCATATGGTATATATGTATACACATATATAAATATATATAGACATAATGTATATATAGGTGTGTGTGTATATACTGTGTGTGTGTGTATATATATATATATATATATATATATATATATATATATATATATATATATATATATATATATATATATATAGTTATATATATATATATATATATATATATAGTTATATATGTATATATATATATATATATATATATATATATATATATATATATATATATATATATATATATATATATATGTGTGTGTGTGTGTGTGTACATAACGTAATTGAACATGCATAAGATTACTCGAAATTACCATAATAAAATGCCAAATACTTAGCATAAAACATAAACCTTATATCTCTCCTTCATTTATCCTCGAAATAAGCAGCTGTCCGAAGTTTCGTATTAACCCTTGTACGGTACGCGGATAACAGGGTTTAAACTTTTAAGGCAATTACCTTAGTTTACGGTAATTTTCATGGTTTCAAGGTAATTCTACATTAATTTCGGTTTCACTAGCGTAAAATTTAAGGAAATTGGAAAAAGTTTTAAGGTAATCTAAGGTAAAAAGCAGCAACATTTAAGGTGATGGCTACATAGCACATGCTCGAGTTTAAACCCTGGCGGATAATCTTATCCGCGAATAAGTGATCTTTCGTCGAGCTGGGATTTTCCGGATCAAATTAAGTCCGGATCAAATTTATCTCATAGTAGGAAGTAGGAGCGATTTTGGCTAAGCTGGTTAGTCCTTCGGGATATAGGATTAAATTCTAGATGAAATATTCGACAGATCGGATCCTCAGTTTAAAGATCTCTCATGAGTAGCAGAGGCAAGGGATAGTGGAATAATGCCCTAAAGACTCACCATATGTACATATGATCAACACCCAATCCTTCTTTCCATAAAAGCTAGGACCTTGGAGCGTCAGGCAATGGCTGATGACTTGGTAGGTAGACCTACAGGCTCCCCCATGGATGGTGAGGTTAAGCGGGTCTCGAACCACAGGCCAGTAGATCGCAAGATATAATTATTACCGATAAATTTAAATATATATATATATATATATATATATATATATATATATATATATATATATATATATATATATAATGTAAGGTTATATTAAATTTCCCCATGGAATATTAAATGTCACTCCTCACACACCTGACAACACTGAGATTACCAAACTATTCTCCTTCACTGAAGGGGTTAACTACTGCACTGTAATTGTTCAGTGGCCACTTTTCTTTTGGTAAGGGTAGAAGAGACTCTATAGCTATGGTAAGCAGCTCTTCTAGGAGAAGGACACTCCAAAATCAAACCATTGCTCTCTAGTCTTGGGTAGTGCCATAGCCTCAGTACCATGGTCTTCCACTGTCT
>NC_090751.1:26681704-26729204 GCF_036898095.1 Palaemon carinicauda | reverse complement strand
TATAAACCCTCATGCTCTTATTGTATACAATTTTCCTTCTTGATATAAACAACTTATTCCTTATATAAACCCTCATGCTCTTATTGTATAAAATTTTCCTTCTTGATATAAACAACTTAATTCATTATATAAACCCTCATGCTCTTATTGTATACAATTTTCCTTCATGATATAAACAACTTATTCCTTATATAAACCCTCATGCTCTTAATGTATACAATTTTCCTTCTTGATATAAACAACTTATTCCTTATATAAACCCTCATGCTCTTATTGTATACAATTTTCCTTCTTGATATAAAATTCTTCCTTATATAAACCCTTATGCTCTTATTGTATACATTTTTCCTTCTTGATATAAACAACTTATTCCTTATATAAACCCTCATGCTCTTATTGTATACAATTTTCCTTTTCCCAACCAAAACCTTTTCAGGGTATACAATAGGTGATAATATGTTCCTACCTGTATTATCAATCTCTTTTGAAAAATATAATTATACCTATCACCTACTCCTCTGGAGTTATTCCTACAACCAAACCTACCTTACACATACCAGTCAGCAAGTCAATCATACCATAACAGCATATCACTTATAATCCTATCATTCAGAAATTTACATCAATTTCTTGCAATCATGCATCTTTAAGACCCAAGTTTCTTCAATATCCTATATTCAGAAATTCTCCTCAACATTCAAACCATTGGCAAGGGTTTGTATTCTCTAGAGAAAACAACAACAACAACAAAAACAGTACCACAACAAAAGCAACCTCAACAAATAATGCAGCCCTTTTAGTCTGCTGCAGGACAAAGGCCTCAGACAAGTCAATTCTTTTTTGGGGGTTTGGCCAGTTTTCATCATTACGCTGGCCAATGAGAATTAGTGATGGTGGGAGATTTTTGGCGGATCGCTCCCAGCACACCAACCTAGTATGGGGGTCCCCGACTATTACAGCTTTGCTGAGCATGGCGATACGCATTCGCACTTAAATATTTTCCCTATGTTCAGTAGCCTCTCTGCATGTTCTCAGCCAGAACAGTTACTCCTTTTCTTCTATACTGCACGGAGTCATAAAACCTCACCTTTTACTTAATCCCTTCAGTCTTTGACTGGCTTATTCATCCTTCTGAATACCTCCACGTGCTATTGACCTTTGTCTTACAGCTGTGCTTTCAACAGTCTCACTAAACTTCTCATTTTGTTATCTTTTCTTTTGTCCGTTGACTCAGTGACCCAACTCTTGAACTTCGATTTTAGATTGGGAAAATGCAAGAATTATTATTAATGGGAATACCTTAACAAATTAAGATTTGCAGATGACATAGTTGTCTTTAGTGAAACATGGGAGGAATTACAAAAGATGATAGAAGATTTAAATAGGGAAAATAGAAATGTAGGACTGAAAATGAATATGAGTAAGACTAGGATAATGTTCAATGAAAATACAGATACAACAAATAAGAATTATTAATACACCACCTACTTAGGACAGACAGTAAGCCCTCGGCCTTATAGCAGTCAGCTTTTCTAACTAGGGTTGTAGCTTAGCAAGGAGTAATATATATATATATATATATATATATATATATATATATATATATATATGTGTGTGTGTGTGTGTGTGTGTGTGTGTATGTGTAAATACACGTGTATGAGAAAGTTATACAATTTTCAGTACAATGAATAGAAGGATGGGCGATCAAGAACTGATACAAAAACTGAATTATCGGTGTCATTTAGGCGCTATTTGGGAGGCGGACGAACACACGCAAATCACATGTTGAATCTGAATGAAATCAGATGCCACTCAGTAATATTCCTACATCCCAAAACGACAAGTACTCGAAATACCAAAATAAACATTGAATCTATAAACCTAAATCATGAATCTCAATGTAGAAATTATTGCCAGAGAAAATTCTCTCAATTGCTATTGTTTCCCTTTGGTGTTTTAGAAAAAGCATAGATTCTCATTTGTCTCCTTCGAAAACATAGATTTTCATTTGGACTCCCTCAAAAGTATACACTCACATTTGACTCTCTCAAAAACTTAAGATTCTCACTTGACTCCCTCAAAAGCATATATCTTCATTTGACTCCCTCAAAAGCACAGATTCTTAATTGACTCCCTCAAAAACAAAGACTCTCTTTCAACTCTCTCAAAAACATAGATTTTCACTTGACTCCCTCAAAAGCACATTCTCACATTACTCCCTCAAAAACATGCTGCAGACTCTCGTATGACTCCCTCAAAAGCATAAACTCTCATTTGACTCCCTCAAAAATATAGATTCTCACTTGACTGCTTCAAAAGCATAGATTCTCATTTGACTCCCTCAAAACATAGACTCTCATCTGACTCCCTCAAAAACATAGATTCTCATTTGACTCCCTCAAAACATAGACTCTCATCTGACTCCCTCAAAAACATAGATTCTCATTTGACTCCCTCAAAACATAGACTCTCATTTGACTCGCTCAAAAACATAGATTCTCATTTGACTCCCTCAAAACATAGACTCTCGCTTGACTCCTTCAAAAACAGTTTCTCATATGATTCCCTCAAAAACATAGATTCTCATCAAACTCCCTCAAACCATAAATTCTCATTTAACTCTCTCAAAAATATAGATTCTCACTTAATTCCTTCAAAAGCAATGATTTTCATTTGATTCTCTCAAAAACATAGACTCTCATTTGACTCTCTAAAAATATAGATTCTCACTTGACTCCCTCAAAACATAGATTCTCATGTGATTCCCTCAAAACATAGACTCTCACGTGACTCCCTCAAAAACATAGATTCTCATCTGACTGCCTCGCCGTCTTCGCCTCTAGATCGACGCAAGCGCAAGAATGTGAAATTAAAATTCACTTTAACTTCGAGGCGTTTAAATAACCCAGGTGTTTGTCATGCGTCATCTGCGACGCAGAGAAACGATTACTTTGTTTAACCAGCGACGTGCAAACATGCAAAAGGGCATTCGAAGGTAAGTTCCGAAGCGTCAGAGTTTCAATTTTGCATTCGCGTCTCTCTACGAAATTGCGATTGTGAAGGATCAGAGTTTTAACCATAATGAATTAACGCAAAAGTGATTGATAATAACAGAAAAAATAAAACAGCAGACTCAGATTGTCATGAAGTTAAATATCAACTTCTAAATTGTCATGAAGTTAAATATCAACTTCTAAATTGTCATGAAGTTAAATATCAACTTCTAAATTGTCATGAAGTTAAATATCAACTTCTAAATTGTCATGAAGTTAAATATCAACTTTGTTTCAGTTTTCACATTTTACCTATGAAAAGAAGTCTATTTCACGACCATGATCAGGATAATAATAATAATGATAATGATGACGATACTGATTGTGAAGGATCAGAGTTTTAACCATAATGAATTCACACTCTGTTTCAGTTTTCCCATTTTACCTATGAAAAGAAGTCTTCAAGAAAGCTCTGACTATTTCACAACCATGATCAGGATAATAATAGTATTAATATTAATGATAATGATGATGATACTGATTGTGAAGGATCACAGTTTTAACCATAATAACTTCCCCCTCTGCTTTAGTTTTCACATTTCACTTAAGAAATAAATTCTTCAAGAGAGCTCTAATTATTTCATGATCATGATCGTGATAATGATAATAATATTAATCGTAATGATAATGATGACGATACGGATTTTGAAAGATCATGGCTATAACCATAACTTTCCAATCTGCTCTAGTTTTCATATTTCACTTAAGAAATAAATTTTTCCAGAAAGCGCTGACTATTTCATGATCATGATAATAATGATAATATTAATCGTGATGATAATGATGATGATACTGATTGTGATAGATCATAGCTATAACAATAACTTCACACTGCTCTAGTTTTCATATTTTACTTAAGAAAAGAATTCTTCAAGAGAGCTCTGACTATTTCATGATCATGATCATGGTAATAGTGATTGTAATAACGATAATGATGATGATACTGATATCGTCGCTAATAGATTTCTCTAGCCTCCATGGTATACGGATATTTTTGAGAAAAAAAAAAAAAAAAAAAAAAAAAAAAAAAAAAAAAAAAAAAAAAACTTCACCAACAATTAAAATCTACAATCTTGAAAACATAATTTACACAGTCTACAGTAGATATACAGTATATGGGATGAATTTTGTAAATTCAACACCCAGGGCCCTTTGATAAAATAAAGACCCCTTTACAATATTACTCCCTGTTACAATATTACTCAGAGTTCAAGGAACTGTGGTCTTTCAATCTATAGGATCGAATCCATTACTTCCTCCAGCCAAAACCCCTTCTTTTATCCTTCAAATGTCTTGCTCTTGCTTCTCTCGATTTCAGAATAGATAAGAGTATTAGAATACTCATCCTAACTGCCTCTATATTTCTTAAAAATAAGAGAAAATAGAAAACATAGCAAATAATGCATATAAAGAAGGCTCTGTCTTGATGACCACATGATAAGTACTATCGTATTTTCAACCATGTGAGAAAACATTTATCTTCTACTCAAGGGCATCTCACTTTTCCATCTCCTCAGAAAAGTTTTTGTTAATGGTTTATGAGACAAAATTGAATTTCGGTATGCAAGAGTGGATTCATGTGTTGAATTCTATTAATAATCCTTTTTTACTTTTTGACATCAAATGAATAATTCAATCTATCAATCAATTTTCCTCTTTGCAGAGTTCGGTGAGAGCATCATTTCCTCTACTTCAAACCTTTGGAATTCGCTTATCAATTCCGTTTTCCCAGACTTTCGGTACCTTTTGTTAAAATTTTTCCTTAACTCTCTTACTTGTCACTGGTAGTGATGACCGATGTGGCAACGTCCCTGGCTGGTGATCGCCAGACTGGGGTTTGAGTCGCGCTCAAACGCGTTAGTCTCTTTGGTCCCTGCAACCTCACCATCCTTGTGAGATTTGGGGGAGCCTATAGGTCTATCTGGTGAGTCATCAGCAGCCATTGCCTGGCCCTCCTTGGTCCTAGCTTGGGTGGAGAGGATTCTTGGGCGCTGATCATATGTTTATATGGTCAGTCTCTAGGGTAATGTCACTGTTCCTTGCCTCTGCTATTCATGAGCGGCATTTAAACCTTTAAAACCGAACTGGACCAAAAAAAAAAAAAAAAAAAAAAAAAAAAAAAAAAAAAAAAAAAAAAAAAAAACCACACCACCAAGCATTGAAAAGGGGGTGGGGCGTTAATTATGAGTCCTATTTCTTTTGGAAAAAAAAAGAAAAAGAAAAAAAACCTACTTCTATTTGCCAAACCGTTTTTTATTTTGTATTGCAAAGCCGAAATCATTTCATCGGGAAACAATCTGTCATTGAGGTTCTATGCGAGTGGTATTGATACTAAGCTTCGCGCGAGCTTTTTCAAATCCTTGGATTTCCAAAATATTTGAAGTTTCACGGCCCCATATATGTTTTTTAACAGTCTGCTTTTGTTGATAACTACCTTTGCATAAATATCCATGAGGGTTTAAAAACAAAATATTTTAGAAGTTGATATTTAACTTCATGACAATTTAGAAGTTGGTATTTAACTTCATGACAATTTAGAAGTTGATATTTAACGTCATGACAATTTAGAAGTTGATATTTAACGTCGTGACAATTTAGAAGTTGATATTTAACGTCATGACAATTTAGAAGTTGATATTTAACTTCATGACAATTTAGAAGTTGGTATTTAACTTCATGACAATTTAGAAGTTGATATTTAACTTCATGACAATTTAGAAGTTGATATTTAACTTCATGACAATTTAGAAGTTGGTATTTAATTTCATGACAATTTAGAAGTTGATATTTAACTTCATGACAATTTAGAAGTTGATATTTAACTTCATGACAATCTGAGTCTGCTGTTTTATTTTTTCTGTTATTATCAATCACTTTTGCGTTAATGATCCATATGTTATAATTAAACGAAGAGCAATGCATGAACGACGTCAGGATTAATACTTTTATTTTATTACTGGACTTAGAGGCCAATACACAAACAACCCTACTATCTTTATGCTGCCAAAGGTCCGATGGACGTAAATAAGATTAAAATAAAATAAAATAAAATAGCATAAAAATTAAAAGGAATATATGATACTGATTAAACCCAGACTCGTAACTATAATTTCTTCATATTTGCGTACCATCGAAAAGGCTTGACTTCGTTAAATCGTTAGAATAAACACGTTTAAGAAAAAACTGAAATCACTTAATTTCCATCACACATTGAGGCTAATATGTGACGCTCGTTTATGGAAATAAATAAATCAATTATCAGCTGCTTGATCCGGAGTTTGATCACAAGATGAGCAAAGAGAATGATACACATGGATAAAAATCACAATAAAATGGGAAAAATAGGAAACTAACACTTACGAACTAGATGACGATGTTCGAGGAACCAGTTTTTTTTTCTTGTATCGAAGGGAACCGAGAAGAGCTCTTACACACCTGAGTGAAAGACATCAAAACATGAGAATAATTATCAGATTATATTGAACTGTATATCCGGGATTCACTTAAAGTAGGTCATACTTTTAATAAATTAAGGGACAAAGATTTTATATAACGATGTAACATATGTACTTAATAAATGATTGATTGATTGATTTGGGGTTTTCTGGCATCAATTAATAAATGAAGGGACGAAGCTTCTATATATTGATGAAACTGATATACTTAATAAATGATTGATTGATTAATTTGGGGTTTTCTGGCATCAATTAATAAATGAAGGGACGAAGCTTCTATATATTGATGAAACTGATATACTTAATAAATGATTGATTGATTAATTTGGGGTTTTCTGGCATCAATTAATAAATGAAGGGACGAAGCTTCTATATATTGATGAAACTGATATACTTAATAAATGATTGATTGATTAATTTGGGGTTTTCTGGCATCAATTAATAAATGAAGGGACGAATCTTCTATATATTGATGAAACTGATGTACTTAATAAATGATTGATTGACTGATTTATTTGGGGTTTTCTGGCATCAATTAAAAATTAAATGACGAAGCTTCTATATATCGATGAAAGTGATGTACTTAATAAATGAAGGGACAAAGATTCTATATAAATTTATCTATAAAACTCATGTACAGCTGGACAAACAGATTCCTGGCACACCTCATTCTGAGGAAGTGCACCCTATCATGCCCCTACTGACAGGAGAGTTCCTAGCAACTCTCCCCTACGCTATGTGTTTGGTTACTCCACGCGTAGTGACGGTGTGATAGAGTGCAATTCACCAGAGCGTGGTGTATCAGGAATTCCTGTGTCCAACTGTACATATAAAACTTTAATTGAATAATATGAGTTTTCTCTCACAAATCCAAACTTATAAACATGAAAAAAAATATTTACAAATTATTAAAAAGAACTATGATTTTGATAACATTAATTCCATTCTTATGATATAATGGGTGTTTAATATTAGGGATAAAGTATGTAATACGGGAAAATATATATAAATAAATACTAAACAGATATTTATTTTCAGTTTATTATTTGCATTTAATATTAGTAATTACAAATCGAATAACCAAATGAAGAAAATAACCTATATTTGAAAGTGATACATCAACGAAACTAATATAGAAATTACTGTATTTTCAGACGGAAATTATATAGCCCAGAGATTGGAAAAAGAGTTATAGATTAATTATTGAGAAAAACCATAAATTGAATGCTAATACCGGGCTTGTTGTTAAACATCACGGGAAAATGTATAGGATTAACGAGGATATGAAAAATTTAGATGAATGAAAATTATAATAAAAGAATCAGGTTATTCATGTTCTAGTGAATGGGGAAATTATTATTATTATTATTATTATTATTATTATTATTATTATTATTATTATTATTATTATTATTATTATCAGCTAAGCTACAACCATAGTTGAAAAAGCATGATGCAGCGTTTCAAAAGTCTCCTAAAGGGAAAATAGCCCAGTGAGGAAAGAAAATAAAGAAATAAATAAACTAGAAATAATCAATAAAAACTTTAAAATCTAAAAACTCAATAACAACGGTAAAATAAAAATGTCCTATAAATTATGAATAGAGGCTTATGTCAACTTGTTCAACATAAAAACATTCACTGCAAATGTCAAGTTCTAAAGGGAATGTCAATTAAAATATTCATGGTAGATATTCTTAGGCAAACGAGAATCGTGTATTAAATATTATTCAGGAGGTCTACTTAAGATTTGATAGTAAACACCTGGTTAAAGAAAAAATATATTTTCTGTTTTCTGTTTTCTCGAAATATAATTTTCAAGAAAATCTCGTTTCATTATAAAATTTCAACATTTACTTTACCAACATGGCTTTAGTTTAATCCGTAAAATATAAACGTTTCTTGGATACCACATTAATCTTGCAAAAAAAAAAAAAAAAAAAAAAAAAAAAAAAAAAAAAAAAAAACTCCTAAATTCAATAGCGAATTTTATTTATTACTTTCAATTTTCCATTTCTAGAATATAAAAACAGATATTCTTCTACAAATTATTTTCTGAGATTTCCCAACTCGTTCAAATACACCTCGATGCTTTTGAATGATTTACTACGCGCTCTCCCAAGTGCAGTTAATCAACCTTTTACAAGTTCTCGCGCTTTTGTCAAAGGTCAAAGGTCGTTCCTTGAGGTCAGTCGTGATATCTCACGGGGTCTTTCCTCATTGCGTTACGTTGATTTCGAGAAAATAATGGATGATTAATAATGAAAATAAATAATAAATATCACATGTTTACTAATATTAAATGATAAGAAGATTCATACCGAAAACAATCCAAAATTATTCTTATTTCCAAGGAACATTCCCATCTGCTCACCCTCAGCCGGTCCGAGATTCGAACGCGGTCCCCAGCTTGACAATTGATTGCACTATCAACAACGGCACGAGAGAGAGAGAGAGAGAGAGAGAGAGAGAGAGAGAGAGAGAGAGAGAGAGAGAGAGAGAGAGAGAGAGAATAATACCATTCCATAAGGAGCGATATAGACTCTTCGGGGAAGAGTTCTTATCCTGTATTAAGAGAGAGAGAGAGAGAGAGAGAGAGAGAGAGAGAGAGAGAGAGAGAGAGAGAGAGAGAGAGAGAGAGAATAATACCATTCCATAAGGAGCGATATAGACTCTTCGAGGAAGAGTTCTTATCCTGTACTAAGAGAGAGAGAGAGAGAGAGAGAGAGAGAGAGAGAGAGAGAGAGAGAGAGAGAGAGAGAGAGAGATTCATTAAGAAAGGAGGTCATCTCCCGAGTAATAAACGTTGCTTGGCGGTGAACGACGACAACTAAGCGAGAAAGGAATTAGAAATTTAACATTAAATGCATCTTTCTATTTCTCCGACTTCAGACGAAGCCGTATCTCGTTTCGACAGATCAGCCCGAATTTTGCGATGCAAAACTGGAAACATCTAATAATCTATTGCGAAAACTAAAATGGAAACACATCTGATAATCTATTGCGAAAACTAAAATGGAAACACATCTAATAATCTATTGCGAAAACTAAAATGGAAACACATCGAATAATCTATTGCGAAAACTAAAAAGGAAACATCTAATAATCTATTGCAAAAACTAATAATTTACTGATCTGTGTTATACAAATTGAAATAATAACGATTAAAATTATCAAATACAGAAATAAGTTTTTGTTTATAAACATCTTGTGGTGATATATGATGCAAAATATCATGTAATACTTTACCTAATTAACGCGTTATTTATGGTCTTATTAAAGTGAAAACAGCGATGGTTGAAATTCTTATCATTAGTATGTTAAACGAAATAAGAATAGCTGTGGGGAAAAGGTGGTTAATGATTTTAAATTATCTTATATTGTTTATTCATTATTCATCTATAGTTTATTTGCTCTTCCCTAATTTCCTTTCCTCACTGGGCTGCTTTCCATGTTGGAGCCATTTCATTTTGAATTCAAGCAAGAAAAGATGTCAAGTTCAGTGTTTAAAAACTGCTATTGAAAAGTAATTTAAAAATGTGGCACACTGGAAAATGCCACAAAATTTAATCCTGTTGTACTGATCTACAATTGTCTGAAGCAGTAATTTTACGACACTGGTTTAAAAGTATCCAGAAATGGCGTCCCGTGTCGCAGCAATTTAAAACGAATGGCAGAAATGGGTCTAGCGTGGTACAAACTTCAAAATATCGGAAAAGCCAGAAAGACAGTCTGCTTCTGGAATCTGGGTTTGAACTTCTCATTGTGATAATTCAGTGTATTATTGCTAAAATATGCTAGCAACTTCTCTATTTCAACATTGTTACTGATCGTATGGCATTTTATATTCATTAATTATCATATCGTTTATTTATTTACTTATTTTCTTTCCTCACTGGGCTATTTTTCCTTGTTGGAGCCCTTGAGCTTATAGCATCCTGCTTTTCCAACTAGGGTTGTAGCTTAGCAAGTAATATATATATATATATATATATATATATATATATATATATATATATATATATATATATATATATATATAACAAACGCAGTTGTTTCTAGCACACTGAGGACAAAGACCTCAACTTATTCATGTCTGGGGCTTGGCTAGTTTCCATCACCACGCTGGCCATTGCAGATGGGTGATGGTGGGAGATTTTAGTCAAATCGCTCACAGCAAACCAACCAACCTAGTATGGGAGGCCTTGACTAATACAGCATTGCTGATCACGGCGATACACAAACCCTTTCACACGTTAAGGTATTATCTCAATTCAGAAGGAGTTTTGTGTGTGTGTGTATATATATATATATATATATATATATATATATATATATATATATATACTGTAAATATATATATATATATATATATATATATATATATATATATATATATATATATATATATAAATATATATACTGTATATATATGCATATATATAATATATATACTCTTTATATATATATATATATATATATATATATATATATATATATATATATATATATATATATAATATATATACACACATATGTATGTATGTATGTATATAAGTGTGTGTGTGCACTGTGTATGCGTGTGCACCTAAAAGCAAGTTCATTAAGTAAATCCATAAAATTGCACCGGGTAAACGGGTACAAACGTTTCACCTGCTCGGGATTCAATGCCACACAACTTGCACCGTCTTCTTGCGAAAGACCTCTTAAATAGGCAATGGAATTACAAGTAGTCGAGAACCCTGGTCTAATTGGGTCACTACCGTTCGTATCGGACCCGGGAAAGGATTTTAATCTAGCACAGGTGTGCATCATAAGAGCAGTGTGCCCGCCTGACCTGGATTACCTGTTGTTGTTGTTTTTTGCCTTTTTCGATTCGACTGTTTTTGTTATTTTTTTTTTTTTTACGATTCGACTGTTTCCCTTTTTTTCCCTCTTTCGATTCGACTGTTTTTTTTTTTTTTTTTTTTTTGCTTTTACGATTCGGCTGTTTTCTTTTTTTTCCTTTTTCGATTCGACTGTTTCCTTTTTTTTTTTTTTTGCTTTAACAATTCGACTGTTTCCTTTTTCATTTTCAATTTTCGATTCGACTGTTTCCTTTTTTATTTTCCTTTTTCGATTCGACGGTTTCCTTTTTTATTTTCCTTTTTCGATTCGACTGTTTCCTTTTTTATTTTCCTTTTTCGATTCGACTGTTTCCTTTTTTATTTTCCTTTTTCGATTCGACTGGCCTTGAAGAAGCACGGGCCTTTCACTGTGGGAATAATATTGGGGATGTCTTTCTCCTCATGTCAATTATTGTATTATGGTAAAAGAATGCATTTCTCTCTCTCTCTCTCTCTCTCTCTCTCTCTCTCTCTCTCTCTCTCTCTCTCTCTCTCTCTCTCTCTCTCTCTCTCACTGGCTCTTGACAATCGGAATAATATTTGGAATGTCTTTCTCCTTATGGCAAATTGTATTATGGTAAAGGAATGCATCTCTCTCTCTCTCTCTCTCTCTCTCTCTCTCTCTCTCTCTCTCGTTAAAGTCTGAAAATACTACGTATCTTTTTGAAGAAAGACTTGGTGTTTTGGAAACACAGAATAATTCAGAAAATACCAGATCTCTTCAATTAACAACAGTAAATCATTATCTCCATCAAACAGATAATTTCACCTGATGACCAATCAACGAATGGAACGTATGAATGAACAAATTAACCAGAAGAAAGCGGGAACAGGTAAGGCGGCAGAATGTAGTGGGACAACCTGACAAAAAATAAAAAAAAACTTGACTTCCGCATAACTGTGTATGAATCATTACAAAATTTCGTCATAGGCAAGTAACAATGTAAGAGTTTTTTTTTCTAGGTCACTTCGATCTAAAGTATGACATTTAACTAACATATAAAAAACATAGTTTGAATTATTTAGATCTAGTTTTACGTAGAGATTAGTTTGATAAAAGTATCATTACACTAACAACATTAAATTCAGATTTTAGGTCGAAGAAAACAAATGCTGATGAACATTAGATAAAAAAATAATTTAGTAAGTTATGCCCTAAAAATCCCTAGCTTCCTTCATCCCAAATTTATAAATTATTATTATTATTATTATTACTAGCAAAGCTACAACCCTAGTTGGGAAAGCAAGATGCTACAAGCCCAAGGGCTTCAATAGGGAAAAATACCCCAATGAGGAAAGGAAATAAGGAAAAAAATAAATGATAAGAACAAATTAACAATAAACCATTCTAAAAACAGTAACAACGTCGAAATAGATATGTCATACAGTTTATAAACTATTAACAACGTCAAAAACAGATATGACCCGATTTTATGTAGAGTACCTTTAGATTCACCAAAATAAGCCTCTGATTTAAACTATAATGATTTAAAAAAATCATAATTTTGATTAATATATTTCTAATGACTTTAATGATTTAAATGTAGCTGCCGGGGCATCCTTGGGCAAGGCACTGATATCAGTATACTAAGTTGGTTTTCTTAAGGCTGTCCATCTTGCTTGAGGGTGCACTCGGGCACACTATTCTATCTTATTTCTTTCCCTTTTGTTTTACAGTTTTTATAGTTTATATAGGAAATATATATTTTAATGATGTTACTGTTCTTAAAATATTTCATTTTTTCTTGTTTCCATTCCTTGCTGGGCTATTTTCCCTGTTGGAGTCCCTGAACTTATAGCATCCTGCTTTTCCAACAAGGGTTGTAGCTTAATAATAATAATAATAATAATAATAATAATAATAATAATAATAATAATAATAATAATAATAATAATAATAGGTCTCCAAATTATTTCTCAAGATTATATTTTTAGTTTTTGCTGACTGACAAAAAGATAATGAGTAAGAAGAATATACTTTCACTCAATTTAAATATATGACAATATTTCTATATTCTAAAGACTTAATCTTTACGCTAAATAAAATCATTTCGTCTGATTTTAAAGAAATGTGTTGGTTATCAAATAAAATATCATAGATAATGAGTATATGCTTTCACTCGATTTGAATTTATGAAAATATTTCTTTATTCCAAAGACTTCATCTTTAGACTAAAGAAAACTATTTCGTCCGATGTTACAGAAATCTGTTGACCATCAAGTAAAATATCAAAAATAATGAGTTAGAATAAGCTTTCACTCGATTCGAATTTATGAAAATATTTCTATATTCCCAAGAATACACCTTCGGACTATATAGCAAATCATCTCGTCTGACAAAAACTGTTGCTCATCAAATGAAAATACTGAATTGCTCTCATAATGGGGTCTTAAACGAACGGTTCATCAGGCTCTCTTTGAGTTGCAAAGCTGGATATCGTACGATCAATCGATTCCAACAGCAGCGGCAGCATTCCATTCAAAACAACTCGAACTCGGAATGCCAACTACCAAGGTTGTAGGGTGATGGACGGACTTTCACTTTGGCAAAGGGTTGGTTAACTTGCATGCTTAATTTCTCTAATATCTGAGAATCGTTCGTCTCATTTCAAGTCGATATGTCTAATTCCACAGAGCTTCTTCACTGTCTTAGGGTAGAGTTCTCTTGCTTGAGGGTACACTTGGGCACACTGTTCTATCTTATTTCTCTTTAAAGGTTTAAAGGCCGCTCACGAATGGCAGAGGCAAGGGACAATGCCCTAGAGACTGACAACATATACATGTGGTCAGCGCCCATACCCCTCTCCATCTAAGCTATGACCAAGGAGGTCCAGGCAATGGCTGCTGATGACTCAGCAGATAGACCTATAGTCTCCCCCCAACACCCCCCCCCCCCCTTTAGCTCACAAGGATAGTGAGGTTGCAGCGACCAAATGAACTAATGAATTTGAGCCGGACTCGAACCCCAGTCTGGAAATCACCAGGCAAGGACGCTACCACCACTTTTTGTTAAAGTTTATATAGTTTATGTATGAAAGATTTATTTCAGTGTTGTTACTGTTTTTAAAATATTCTATTTCAATTACTTCTCCTTTAGTTTCTTTATTTCCTTTCCTCACAGGGCTATTTTCCCTGTTGAACCCATCGGGCTTATAGGGTTGTAGCTTAGCAAGTAATAATAATAATAATAATAATAATAATAATAATAATAATAATAATAACAATAATTCCATAGGCCTAGACCGATGATTTCTGTCTGCGGGGGCCAATTTGGACTTGGACCCTATGGGAAGCAAAAGGGCAAAGAAGGGAAGATTTATTGTAATTTAAGTCTAATGGGACACCATTCATCAAAATAAGATTAGGTAACATTCCTCGTGTTTCACTTATGGCAAACACTTTTTCGTCGATAAAATTATTGCTACAAGCTTGAAGGTAGACTATTATATACAAAATATAAATAATGGGGCCATTGATTAAAGATACGAAATTATTTGATAACTTTATACGAAGAATATTATTATTTTATTATTTCTTCATATGTAAATTACAATAATGAAGCATTTCAAAACAAAATCTGATAATAAAAATTTCAAAATTTCTATTACTAAGTAAAAAAATTATTTCGGAAAATCCTGAAAAGAGGCCCTACCGGGTTGTCAGACTGTACTGTAGAAGGGGGGAAAGTCAAGACGGAAAAACAAGGTTTTAGGGGGGGGGGGGTGGTGTACGGTACGTGATGGCCTCTCATCCCAAAAGGAAACCAGTTGTTTTAAGAACAAAGGAGAAGACGGAAGCTGCGAAACGAGGTAATAGAGATATAATGTCGTTGAGTAGGACTAATTACAGAATGTTGATCATCCTGTTAGGAATAGAAAGACGAAACCCTTCTCCGATGGCATCAATGAAATTAAATCTTAATGAATGATAGTTAAAGTTCCAACCATTGTCAGCCAACAACTGATTCTCCTAACCCTTACAAAGAGTCATCGAGTCCTTATAGGCATGACACGTCAAAAGTCTACCAAAAGTTCAAAACTCAGCAGACGAGAGAGAGAGAGAGAGAGAGAGAGAGAGAGAGAGAGAGAGAGAGAGAGAGGAGAGAGAGAGAGAGAGAGCCTTTTCGGAGGCCCCTTGCACTTCCTACGGCTGGCAAAGGCGAACGGGTGAGGATGCAGCTGATAACTGTACCAAGGCCACGTTCATCTACTTTCTAGCAATAAGAAAAAAACAGCTGACGTAATGGTTTCATCATAAACATCTCTCCGGTGAAGATGTCCCGATTATTTTCGTTGCCCGAATGGACACGCCAATTTCGAAAAGCTTGCCATGGTTGGGGAAAGACGGGGGAAGGACAAATTCCCCAGATGAATGAAGCGTGAGATGATGAGTTGGTCAGGTCCTAAGGCAAGACCTCCTTTCTTAAACTCGAATGTATAGAGGCAGCGACATCAGCTGCCAGGCATCTGAGAATGGAGTCTGGCCTTCCGTATGAGCCGGGGGTTTGCCGGCGTATCTCCTCCCCCCCCCCCCCCTTTGCAAACTGCACGGCCATGCACCGTGCACGTACTACATTCCCTTAGTCCCATATGTTAACGGTACCCCCATCATAAACAGACGAGCGGTGCTTTCATGTCCTCGGCGTTAAAAAGCTTGTTTGTTTTAGGCGAGTTTGGGGGCCGAGGTTAGCTTAAAAGGTCGTAAGACTTGATTCAATGTCATCTTATTTTCTTCTCTCTCTTTCTAACGGAGGATCGAATTGAATACTTTCATACCAATTATCAAACTACGGACTACCCATTGTCATCTTGAATTCTAATCCTAAAATCATAAGAGACATAGAGCGAGTAAATGAGACAACAGCGAAGCCTTTAGAACAAAATTTGCTAGTGATGAAACACGAGACTAAAACAGAATGGGATAGAGATGGCTTTGCCGTCATAGATGTACAATTACCTTAACCGCAGAAAACTCTCTCTCTCTCTCTCTCTCTCTCTCTCTCTCTCTCTCTCATCGATAATAGATCCAACAAAAGAGAATAATGACAACTGTACCATTACACTGCATATCCGTTCGCGCCGCGAAGGTGAACGACTCGAGCCGAATAATAAACAAACACCCGGGATTTTTTTCGAGTTTACGAGCCTAATACGATTATTTTTCTTTCGTTCGCACTCAAAATAAACCGGGAAAATCTAGTTTTGAATTAATCCACTGGAGGAATACAGTATTTATTGTTCCAAATTTGATTGCTGTTATCATAATTATTATTACAAGTCAATTTGTAAATATTGTTTAAAAAGCAGAATGCTATAAGCCAAATGCCCTTCATAAGGAGAGAAACTTAAACCTGACAAGAGCGAAGCAAGGACCAACTATAAAAATGGAATAACAGAAAATTCAAAGACTAGCTTAAAAATTAATAACAGAGTTAGATAAATAAGTAACATTAAGTACTGAACAAGATATATCAACATGTCAAAAAAAAAAGCATTTGCACCTGTTACAATTGGAAAATAACTCTTATAGGTAATAGATTGGCGAGGGCACCAGCCACCCGTTGAGATACTACCGCTAGAGATTGATTGATTGATTTAAAATTTTCAGGCATCCTGACATCTAACTAACGCTAGAGAGTTATGGTGTCTTTTGACTGGCCAGATGGTACTACATTGGATCCTTCTCTCTGGTTACGGTTCATTTTCCCGTTGCCCACACACATCCACACTGAATAGTCTAGCCTATTCTCTACATATTCTGTCCTCATACACCTGACAACACTGAGATTACCGACCCGTTTTTCTTCACTCAAGGGTTTACTGCACTAATTGTGCAGTGGCCACTATCCTGTAGGTAAGGGTAGAAGAGACTCTTCAGCTATGGCAAGTAGCTCTTCTAGGAAAAGGACACTCCAAAATCAAACCATTGTTCTCTAGTCTTGGGTAGTGCTACAGCCTCTGTATCATGGTCTTCCACTGTCTTGGGTTGGAGTTCTCTTGCTTGAGAGTACACTCAAACACACTATTATATCTTGTTTCTCTTCTTGTTTTGTTAAAGTTTCTATAGTTTATATAGGAATTATTTATTTTAATGATGTTAATCTTCTTAAAATACTTTATTTTCCTTTTTTCCTTTCCTCACAGGGCTATTTTCCCTGTTGGAGCCTCTGGACTTATAGCATCCTGCTTTTCCAACTAGGGTTGTAGCTTAGCTAATAATAATAATAATAATAATAATAAAAATAATAATAATAATAATAATAATAATAATAACAACCACCATCTACATCTCGATGTGATATACAACTTTCTACCTTTTTTAAACAAAACTATAGAAACATTAACAATTAAGGTATAGCATAAAAATGAGCTCCAGGCTATCTCTTAAAAAGGAAAAAGGAAGTTTGAAACCTGTTCGGTAAAAGAAAAAAAAACTATTGCCAAGCGCCAAATTTAACTTCTTTGTTAAACTATAAAAACCAAAATCATTCTCAACATGCCATTATATATATATATATATATATATATATATATATATATATATATATATATATATATATATATATATATATACATACATATATATATATATACATATATATATACATACATACATATATATACATACATATATATATACATACATACATATATATACATACATACATACATATATATATATATATATATATATATATATATATATATATATATATATATATATATATATATATATATATATATATATATATATGTATACTCGAATCTCTGCCCGGCCAGGAGCTATTACCATAAAATGAATCCCAGTGGATATATATTTCCAAGATAGAATTCGGAATTAAATACCATTGTAGTTGATATAAAAATAAATATAAATATATATATATATATATATATATATATATATATATATATATATATATATATATATATATATATATTCTACACTTCCTAAATTTTCACATTCTCTACTTCTCTCTCACATCCTTTCCAAAGGCTCTTTTATTTTTAATATAAACAGAACCTCAAGAAACCAGCTCCAAGGGTTATCGGTTACCGAGATATATGGAATAGTTTGGTGTATTAATTAGGTTCTAAAGAAATCCGAATACTCCAACGAAATTAGAAAATTCTATCAGAAAAGTAACCATTAGCTGAGTACTAAATATTTCTCTCTCTCTCTCTCTCTCTCTCTCTCTCTCTCTCTCTCTCTCTCTCTCTCTCTCTCTCTCTCTCTCTCTCTCTCTCTCTCTCT
Organism: Palaemon carinicauda; assembly: GCF_036898095.1. Lineage (NCBI taxonomy): Eukaryota > Metazoa > Arthropoda > Malacostraca > Decapoda > Palaemonidae > Palaemon > Palaemon carinicauda. The sequence goes on along the minus strand of NC_090751.1, from coordinate 26,710,556 downwards.
CTCTCTCTCAAAAGTAACCATTAGCTAAGTACTAAATATTATTTTCTCTCTCTCTCTCTCTCTCTCTCTCTCTCTCTCTCTCTCTCTCTCTCTCTCTCCTCTCTCTCTCTCTCTCTCTCTCTCCAACAATATTAATAAAATCTACCAGAAAAGTAACCATCATCTAGTATTAAATATTCTCTCTCTCTCTCTCCTCTCTCTCTCTCTCTCTCTCTCTCTCTCTCTCTCTCTCTCTCTCTCTCATCGTTTATGTGTGTTTGCTCAAGTCGAAGCTGTATACAGACAATGCCCAAGTCCCTAATTGGTTTTCTGAAGGGGATTGCACAAGGTTCCCCTTACCTTTTCATACAGAATATTAATAAATCCCTTTTTTCATTAAAAAAAAAAAAAAAAAAAAAAAAAAAAAAAAAAGGGGGAACTTTTAAAGAGCTGCTAGAAGAATCTGTCGAGTTACTTCGAATACTTCTTTATCCACAAATTTTTTCTTTATCTCAGTGTCCAATAATTTATTCTTTACCTCAGTATCCCAGAACAAAGTCCTTCAAAGAAGCCAATCGTGTTACCCCCATACGAATGGGACAAAAGGACGCTAATAGACGAAGAAGTAGTATCCACAAATTCATTCTTTATCTGTGTTCATAATTTTATTCTTTATCTCAGTGTCCATAAATTTCTTCTCTACCGCAGTGTCCACAAATTTATTGTTTAGGTCAGTGTCCATAAATTTATTCGTTATCCCAATATTCACAAATTTATTCTTTATCTCAGTGTCCAATAATTTATTCTTTACCTCATTATCCCAAAACAAAGTCCTTCAAAGAAGCCAATCGTGTTACCCCCATACGAATGGGACAAAAGGACGCTAATAGACGAAGAAGAAGTATTCACAAATTTATTCTTTATCTGTCTTCCTAATTTTATTCTTTATTTCAGTGTCCACAAATTTGTTCTTTATCTCAATGTCCCCAAATTTATTCTCCATCTCAGAGTCCACAAATTTATTCTTTACCTGTGTCTACAAATTTATTCATCTCAGTGCACAAATTTATTCTTCATCTGAGTGTCCACAATTTATTTTTTACCACAGTGTCCACATTATCTTTTACGAATTTAACACAGATGCGAATTGCTCATTAGAAATATGAAATGATTCAATGAGATTAATTCGAATAGAATTTTACGTTTATAAAAGAAAAGAAAACTGACAACTGTCCGGTGTCTATAATTATTTCGTTCCAGATCTAAACCTCTTTCTTTTCTTCTTTACTTTCTTTGCCTTCGGGAATTCTATTCTAATATAATCTCTTTATTCTAATCAATAGACTTCCGGATCATTCCAATAAAAGGTAAAAATATAACAATAACAACAATAAGAACAATACTAAACCTTAACGCTTTAGTAAGGGATTTTGAATTGATAAATACATTTAGAAGTTAGATTAAACAGAAGCTGGATTCAAATGGCAAAGATTATACTGAAATCCTTCGCGTTAATAATAGATCCACATCAACTGTTATCTCCAGCTAGTTAAAGCCTTGATTGAAAATAACTATGACAAAATTCTACATTGGATAGTAGTTCGTTTATTATTACTACTATTATTATAACTTGCTAAGCTACAACCTTAGTTGGAAAAGCAGGATGCTATAAGCCCAGGGGCTCCAACAGGGAAAATAACCCATTGAGGAAGGCAAACAAGGAAAAATAAAACATTTTGAAAACAGTAACATGGAAATAAATATTTCCTATATAAACTATAAAAACTTTAACAAAACAAGAGGAAGATAAATTAGATAGAATAGTGTGCCCGTGTATACCCTCAAGCAAGAGAACTCTAACCCAAAAGACAGTAGAAGACTATGGTACAGAGGCTATGGCACTACCCAAGACTAGAGAACAACGGTTTGGTTTTGGCGTGACCTTCTCATAGAAGAGCTAGTAAAATGTCTATCAACCGTGCTTACCCCATACGAAAACGGGAAACAGCACGTTAATAGAAGAAGAAGAAGAAGAAGAAGAAGAAGAAGAAGTCTATCCTTACAAGGTGTTATTACGAGCAGTTATTTTAAGAGCATATAAGAGACGGTATCTTCCCATCAGCAAGCTTGTAATATGGTCGAAATAAGTTGGCTTGTAGAGATTAATCCCATGCTCTATGAGACATAGATTTGACCAATTAGGAAAGAGAAAAAAAATGGAAGTGGCCGAGATGAGAATGTTAACATGGATGTGTGGTGTCACAAAAAGATAAAATCCGGAATGAATTAACCAGGGGACAGTCAAAGTATTATAGGTTCCATAGAAAGCTCGAGAAAGAAGACTGAAATGGTTTGGTCATGTCATGAGAAGAGAAGATGAACAAGTATGGAAAAGGGTAATGAACGCGGAGGTGGAGGACAGGAGGAGGGTGGGAACTTGGGAAGGCCAAAGTTCAGGTGGAGAGATGAATTATTGAATGCCATGAAGGAAAGGTGTCAACTAAAACAAGGTGAACAGGACAGAGGAAGATGAAGAAGGCTAACTAGATATAGCGACCCAATATAGAAATGGGAAAGGCTGAAGAAGAAGAAGAAGAAGAAGAAGAAGAAGAAGAAGAAGAAGAAGAAGAAGAAGAAGAAGAAAGCTGCATTTATAAGCAGTAATTAATCGTGCTGTTGGCCTTTGCTCATAAACTTCATTAACCAAAGGAGAGGTAGAGGACCTTCCACTTTGCTGATCTTGAAAGTAAATTTCAAAAAAAAAAGTTATTTAATTACCACGAAATACCCCGTAACCATTTCTCTAATTCCCTCTGATAAGAGCAGCCCAAGTGGAAAGTAAGATAATTTAATTTCATACACTACAGTTGCCAAATAGATTAAAAAATTTATTACTCTCATTCATTCATTAATTCATTCACTATATTAACAAATAAACTGGATGGGAGTAATTAAATAAATCAAGTATTTAAAATCTAATAATTACATTAAAAATATAAAAAATTCAATAAATTCAGAATTAGATATAGAGTTTAAAATAACATATTTAAGAAAATAATTACATTTAAAAAAAAACAAATGCATCAATTTAAAGTAAGATATTCTAAAAAGAAAAAAGAAAATTACAATTAAAAAAAAAGGTATCAAATATAAAATAATAAGATAACAAGCAACATTACACACCTACATAACCACACGTGAGTTAACATTCGTTCCTCACTACACACACCTCGAAATCTCAATTCGTGCTCATTACAAACACAAGGACATACGGAAGTGTAATCCACAATCCCCAAAATCTCGACTGGGTCTCACTGCAAGAGACCCGGGAAATACGGGTTCAGAATATTATACAAATTGGAAGCAGCTGTAAGAACAATTATTGCACCTTTTAGGGTGAATTGGAAAAGCTGACAGGTGTTTCGGTGAGAGATGTTTGCGTAATTTATTCCCATGTCAATGCGTCGGAGAAGAGAGAGAGAAAGCGAGAAAGAAATGAATGGTATAGTTGGCCCGCCTTTATTTATTTATTTACATATATATATATATATATATATATATATATATATATATATATATATGTATATATATATATATATATATATATATAAATATGTAAATATATATAATATATATACATAATATATATATATATATATATATATATATATATATATATATATATATATATATATATACAGAATATATATCTACTGTATTTATATATATATATATATATATATATATATATATATATATACAGAATATATATCTACTGTATATATATATATATATATATATATATATATATATATATATATATATATATATATATATATATATATATATATATACATACACACACAAACACACACACACACATATATATATATATATATATATATATATATATATATATATATATATACACAGTATATATACATACATATATGCTTCAACATTACCAGTCGTTGCTAGTCCACTGCAGAACAAAACACCTCAGACTTACCTTTCCACTCGCTTCTGTTTATAGTCTATCTATGACAATCTACACCAGCAAATTTTCTCAGATTATATATATATACATATATATATATATATATATATATATATATATATATATATATATATATATATATATATATATATATATATATATATATATAATTTCTCTACAATAAAGTCTAGTAACTTCCTCTCATCTTTATATCATACAGCAATTATAAAATCCATTCTACAGTATTCTCCTTTAAACGAAACAATAATGAGAACGTGGGCCATTAACTAAATCTTAGGCTATTAAAGATAACTTATATAGGAATAAATTAGCTTAATAAAACGACAAATAACATTTACGATCAATAAAAATCTTTCATATTCCTAAAGCGATCATTTAATGAAACTAATTAATATATTAATAAATAATACAGTAAATCTGTATAAAACCATCAATAACAATTATCAAAAATTGATACAAATTATAAACAAATAAATATTACCAGAATGACAAAAATCGGTTTCCAGATCGTGTACAGTTGGACGCAAGAACTCCAGTCAAAACTCGTTGCGCAGTTAGGGTGTGACACGGTCCACTTACTCAGATCGTGGCGTGCCAGGAATTATCGTGTCCAACTGTATCATTGATATTTAAACACCAATTAAAATGTAGATAATGGAAACACTGAATAACTTTATATAGATAAAATAAAATATCTATAACAGAGAGCTTAATGGTCCACTAAGACACAATATTCTGTTTCCTTATTTCCTTTCCTCGCTGGGCTATTTTCCCTGTTGGAGTCCTTGGTCTTATATCATCAGGATGTTTCTAACTAGGATTGTAGCTTACCAAGTAATGATAACAATAATGATGATAATAATTCGATCACTAATAATAATGATAATAATAATGATAATAATAATAATAATAACAATAATAATGATAATAATTCGACCAATAATAATAATAATAATAATAATAATAATAATAACAACAACAACAATAATAATAATAATAATAATAATAATAATAATAATAATAATTCGACCAATAATAATAATTATAATAATAATGATAATAATTCGACCGATAATAATAATAATAATAATAATAATAATAATAATAATAATAACAATAATAATAATAATAATAATAATAATATTAAGGATAATAATAATAATAATAATAATAATAATAATAATAATAATAATAATAATAATAATAATAATAATAATAATAATAATAATTCCACTAAAAACTCAAAATATCTCGAGACTATGAACGCAAACTGAATTACAGCGCGGCAATGATATGTCCGTATTTTACCGGACATACTTTTAAGCTGTCGTGTTGGTGAGAACATGTCACCCATCTGTCTTCATATGCTCTGTTATTTGTAAGTTTGTTTCTTTGCTGAATTTCTACCGCTACTTCAATCTTTGCTGTTTTTGTATTTTTTGCAATTATGCGTCATTACTTACTCGTAAATACTGAATGAGAGAGAGAGAGAGAGAGAGAGAGAGAGAGAGAGAGAGAGAGAGAGAGAGAGAGAGAGAGAGAGAGAGAGAGAGAGAATTATTAAAATTATTATCATTAATATTATTATGATTAAAAATATTATTATTATTATTATTATCGAAATTAAATTCATTATCAAAATGATGAAAATTAATATTATCATAATAATTAATGAAATTATATTATTATTAGAATCATAAAATTTATAATAATTTAATAATTATTAAAAAATATTAAAATCATTGCAACTATTGAAATTATCAAGATTACTATTATCATAAAAATGACAGAGAGAGAGAGAGAGAGAGAGAGAGAGAGAGAGAGAGAGAGAGAGAGAGAGAGAGAGAGAGAGAGAGAGACCAATCCCCAATTTCTCATGAGGCCAATTACCATCACCTGCAAAGAATTCGAACGAGAAATTCCTGTCAAATTTTCCTATCTTCCCTTCCTTCGAGCACCTGCTTATCCTGGTCCTTCCCCGTCAGGCTGTGAAAAGCTGACGGAGTCTTCACATGGAGATCTGTAGACTTTCTTCTGGGATATTAATGTTGTCCACATTTCTAGTTATTTAGTTATTTAGATTTATTATGTCGAATGCATGGATTGTATCCGTATTGATTATTTTCACATACATGCACGTGCACACACAACCACATGAATATATGTATGTATATACATAAGTGTATATGTATGTATATATATATATGTATATATATATATATATATATATATATATATATATATATATATATATATATATATTATATATATATATATATATATATATATATATATATATATATATACTGTACTGTATACCCTACCCGAAAGACTTGAGAAACCTGGAGGATGTTGCCTTGGCTAGGACTCCTTCGGTAAAGGAACAGTACGAAAGGCTAGAAATCTGTGTGTATGTATGTATGTGTATATATAATATATATATACATATATATATATATATATATATATATATATATATATATATATATATATATATATATATATATATGGGGGTAGATGGAGATGGTATGGGCATGCTCTTCGCACTCCCCATGAAAGATTAGTTCACCAAAAGCTTAACTGGGCTCCACAAGGCACTAGTAGAGTTGGAAGACCTAGACCTACATGGCTGAGGACTATGAAGCGCGTAGAAGAAGATGACGAATAGAGAGGTGTTGAATTAAAAGCTCAAGATAAAGACGACTGGCGAAATCTAACCGAGGCCCTTTGCGTCAATAGGTTTAGGAGATGATGATGATGATGATGATGATATATAAAATTATCTTTTATCTTCTAAAAATTACCCTGGACGTGGATATATATGCGGCGTCGAACATCTTTTCAATCCTACATAATTTTTCTCATATTCAATGTCAAAGTTCCTGAGGAATAAACGGACACTGCATCTATATCATACTATCAATTGATCGAAAAATAAATCATTCAACAAATGCAGCTTTGATCAAAGTTATAACTTTAAAATCTGAAACAACTGTAGTTTGGTAAATAGTATGACATACAGTTTTCATCTATTTAACTTAGCTTTAATTTCACTTCCATTAATTGAATTTCTACATTATTACTGTCACTGGGGACAGGGAGCCTATTCTATAAAAATGCACTTGAGAAAAATAAGTGTTAGAAGAAGTTGAAGAAGACAAAAGAATGGAAGAGGGAAGAGATCTATTCTATTGGAAGTTTGAAGTTGAAAATAAGAATATCTATGCAGTACTCAATACATGTTGTCTACATATACTGTATGTATACATTTTTAGCTGATAGGAAAGGTGGGTGAAAGAAAAGTAAGGGCAGTTAGCTAGCTAACCATGGTAGGGAATAGTTTAGGAAGTCAGTTAGCTAGCTAGTTTGGAAAGTTGGTTAGCTAGCTAGTTTGGAAAGTTGGTTAGCTAGCTAGTTTGGAAAGTTGGTTAGCTAGCTAGTTTGGAAAGTTGGTTAGCTAGCTAACCATGGTAGGGAATAGTTTGGAAAGTTAGTTAGCTAGCTAGTTTGGAAAGTTGGTTAGCTAGCTTACCATGGTAGGGAATAGTTTGGAAAGTTAGTTAGCTAGCTAGTTTGGAAAGTTGGTTAGCTAGCTTACCATGGTAGGGAATAGTTTGGAAAGTTAGTTAGCTAGCTAGTTTGGAAAGTTGGTTAGCTAGCTAACCATGGTAGGGAATAGTTTGGAAAGTTAGTTAGCTAGCTAGTTTGGAAAATTAGTTAGCAAGCTAACCATGGTAGGGAATAGTTTGGAAAGTTTGTTAGCTAGCTAGTTTGGAAAGTTAGTTAGCTAGCTAACCATGGTAGGGAATAGTTTGGAAAGTAATAAAAAGCGTGGTTTAGCCTCAATTTCATTCATATGAAGGTACATCTTTATTTTAATGGTCTTATAGATAATTTAGTACATTGATTGCTCATTTTTCTTATAGTTTCTTAGTATCGAATCCCTCTGATACCACCAAACATCTGCAGGGCGACAAAGACTTTATGGCCGGTAACCAATTGGTTAAGTGCAACGTATTGATTAAATATCTTATCGATTCGCTGATAGATAGGAGCAGGAAGCGGTTGGCTTCGAGAATGAAGCAATCCTTTAAAAATAGTGTTAAAATCTTTCCTTATATTTCTTTGTTCTTTCACTTTAATTTTGATTAATACCATAAAGTTTGACGTCAGGTACTTATTCCCCTTTTCCACACTTAAAAAAAAAAAAAAAAAAAAAAAAAAAAAAAAAAAAAAAAAGCAACCGCAATTTTGGAGAGGAATTTCTCCGTAAAAATATACTGTTCTCAGCCGTATTTCAGTAAAATAGAGGCGATCGTAATATTACCTTACTTTGTCATTATCATTAACGGGTTAGTGACTGTAATATCACTCTTTTACGTCAATAAATCCGTTTTTAAAACGGTAAAAATCCTGCTATAAATGTTGCCAGGCATTTACCGTTTTTATTTCGGAAAATTCATAACTGCATAAATAAAAAAAAAAAAAAAAAAGCTCAATTCTTGAAATAAATGTGCCAGGCATTTGCCTGTTTTTCGGCAAATTCATAACAGTGCATAATAAAAAAAAAAAAGCTCAGCTCCCGAAATAAATGTTGGCAGACATATGCCGGTTTTTTTCGGCAAATTTTCAACAGTGCAAAATAAAAAAAACTCAATTATCGAAATAAATGTTGTCGGGCATTTGCCGTTTTTTTTCCGGCAAATTTTCAACAGTGCATAATAATAATAATAAAAAAAAAAAAAATCAATTCCCGAGCGTGCAGATTTCTAAGCTTCGGGAATCTGATAGATTTGGATTCTCTTTGGGCGAGATGAGTCATCTATTTTTCGATCGAACGTTCTTTCAGAAGCCGATGAATTAAGGAAACTTGGTGGCATTGCCTTATCCAGTGCAAATGATGCAATGCAATAATAATAGATAATATTCCTTTTCAGCAGTTCGTTCATAATAATAATAATAATAATAATAATAATAATAATAATAACAATAATAATAATAATAATAGTAGTAGTAGTAGTAACAATAATAATAATATTAATAATGAATATAATAATAGTAATAATATCAATTTTAATAATAATAATAACAATAATAATAATAATATTATTAATAATAATAATATTAATAACAACAACAACAACAATAATACAGAGAATAAAAAAAAATCTCATTTATTTAATTGATTTTTCGATTTGCATAAAAATTTCAACTGAATTTTAATTATTCTTTTACATTGAAGCGCGAAAATTCTTTCCCATGAATTTGCCATTTTTAGGAAAACTCCGACTAATAGTAAAATCTTCTTTCTTGAATTTGTCACTCCATACACATATACATGAGATACAATGTTTCTCAGGTACATATATACATTTATTTCTTCAAGGTATTCTATCTATAGTTCTATACCAAGCTTTCACCACCCTTCTGTTCCTATGTGCCCCTTGGGCATTTTTATAATTTCCTTTGTATCCCTAAAATCATCATCATCTCCTCCTTCTACGTCTATTGACGCAAAAGGGCCTCGGTTAGATTTCGCCAGTCGTCTCTATCTTGATGTTTTAATTTAACACTTCTCCATTCATCATCTACTTCGAACTTCATAGTCCTCATCCATGTAGGTCTGAGTCTTCCAACTCTTCTAGTACCTTGTGGAGCCCAGCTAAACGTTTGGTGAACTAATCTCTCTTGAGGAGTGCGAAGAGCATGCCCAAACCATCTCCATGTACCCCTCATCATGATCTCTAAAACAGCGGATGGAAAATAGAAACAATGAAATAGATCTGGATATAATTCTGTTATTTATTCTCAATGCAAATTACATCATGTATTGCGCAGTATTAGCTTTTCTCTCAGATCCATTGTAACCCCCTGAAGAGTAAAAATTTACCACTGGCAGTACATACTCCCAGGTTGGGAAACCCTGATGATATTAGAATTTTTTCGCGTTACGAAGTATAGCGAAAAATAATTGTCCTAACGACATGTAAGCAGATCTTAAGTGTCTTGTTACTTAAGTTCAGTTGTTATGTAGGCAGTGGCCAATGAGAATTTAGTGTTGGGTGAAACGTATTCGATGTTTGAAGAGGTATTTAGTAAGTGGTCACTTTCTAGCGCACGCTAGCCCGAGCAAGTCGAATTTATTAGCCAGGACGCCAGGCAGGGTCAAATACAGCTTCAGATGTGAATAGTGTTTTCACGCTAGCAATCAGAATGCTGAAACCGTTTCAAGAAGTGATTGACAATCTATTATCCGATTTCCAGCAGAATATTCAACAAGTATCTGCACCTCGTTAAAGTATGATGGAAAACCATTTGAATGAGCATCGCGTTATTTTGAGGAAACTGATACGAAAACGTTAGCATTAGATGCGATTGTTTATCAACTTGGAGGACAAGGAACATCTAAAACTGCTGCAGAAACGAGTTAGTACGCAAAGAGCAGCATCGCCGAAAGTGTCAAGCTAGTTAAAGATCGAGGGAAAGTCTGTGGATTCATATCAACTTTGATGGAAGAGGTCTAGAGCTCATTAAAGGCCGAGAGTTGACATTGGAGCCGGGAACGTACCAAGAAAGACGTCGAAAAGATAAGTGAAAATATAGCTGTTTATTTTGTATACTTAGCAGTTGGTACAAGGAAATTGGAGCATTGTGTTTATTTTATTTTATTGTTTTTAATCGCCTGTTGGTTGTTGTTATTCACAATACATTGAACAGAATTAGATTGGGTCCGGTAAGATAGTCATTGACGTCTAAAAGGGCGATCACAAAATTCCATTTCAAAACAGTTACTGTGGTTGTTGGATTGGGTAACAATAGGTCAGAAAGGGACGAATCAGAATTTATTAAAAGAGAATGGGTGACACTGGTATCAGAAAAACTAAGAATAATTCCTTTGACGGTGACCAAGAATGGAAACGGTAAGCAAAGGCTGGTCTTTTATTACAAACTTTTTAAGGATTTAATCAGTCTACAGTCTGCTTATCGCATAGAAATCTATTAAAACGTTGCCAATATCTTTCTCATTGGGGAAAAATTAAAAAAGTTTTTATAATGGATTATCTTTAGATATTTTTGAAAGCGGCGATACATCTTTTCTAAAGTTCTTAAGTCTGTTAGATATTGGAGATCTAAGGAAGTGAAAATTGAAGTATTTATAGATGATGGCATAGCTGCGGATGGTTGTTTTGAAGGGGCATTGGATGCTAGCTATTTACTTTAAAAGCTTCAAGATTTGATTTATTTACAAGAAAGTATAATTGGTTTTCAGACTCTAAATTATATTTGGAAAGGTTTACAGTGGACGAATACTGAAGGCAAATTTCGTAACTACAGTATTAGGTTAAACTATGTCGTTAAAGACCTTGTTTAGATGCCAAACCTTCTGAATTAACAAAAACGTTATATTAACGAATATCTTTTGGACAGAATTGTCTGTTACATAATTTCCACGAAATTTGTCGTGAGAGGTATTGTTAAAATGAAAAAGATAAAGTATTTCTGTATTTTTACATATTGGGCAAAGCTAGTTGGGAACTTATTGGAGAAATATCAGATGCTCTACTTGAGATCACGTTTTGACGCAGAAATTCATTCTTTTTATTTTGGTCGTTACTTTAACTATATACTTGCATCAGACTTATTTAACCTATTGCTTCATTGTGATGCCTAAGATGTAGGCAGTTTATCACTATATTGTGACGCCTAAAATGTAGGCAGTTTATCACTATATTGTGACGCCTAAAATGTAGGCAGTTTATCACTATATTGTGACGCCTAAGGTGTAGGCAGTTTATCACTATATTGTGACGCCTAAGATGTAGGCAGTTTATCACTATATTGTGACGCCTCAGATGTACTGTAGCAGCTTAGCACTATATTGTGATGCCTCAGATGTAGGCAGTTTAGCACTATGTTGTGACGCCTCAGATGTAGGCAGTTTAGCACTATATTGTGACGCCTCAGATGTAGGCAGTTTATCACTCTATTGTGACGACTAAGATATAGGCAGTTAATTACTATATGGTGACGCATCAGTTGTAGGCAATTTATCACATTGCGAAGCCTCGGATGTAGGCAATCTTATCAATATATTGCGACGCTTCATAGGAAATTTACCGCTATATTGCGACGCTTCAGACATAGGAAATTTACCGCTATATTGTGACTCCTCAGATTTAAGTTATATTGTGACGCCTCTGGTGTTGGGAAATTTATATGTTGTGACACCTCAGTAGTAGGTTTGGAGTAATTCTGAAGTTTTTAGCGATGAATACAGCGCATTTTTTTTATCATGAAAAGTGGTTGGAAACTGGACAGCAAATGAATCTTTAAAATTAAACATGAAGGAGCAGGAGGCAGTCGACAGAATTATGTTAAGTACTTTGGCAATGTTTGAACGTTGTTCCAGCTAAAAAAAAAAAAAAAAAAAAAAAAAAAAAAAAAAAAAAAAAAAAAAAAAAATAAAAAAATAAAAAAAATGCAAGTAGGTAGCAAAAAGCCAGATTTGGAATTCATAGAAAACCAAAGAATTTAAACTTGTACTGAATACACTGTTCAGGTCATCAATGTATGTTAGCCCAGAAAGAGTACAAAAGAGCGGATTTTTTGAAGTGTTATCAACTAACATGGATGAATGGTCAATTCTTGCTTACATTTTTCAGAGTTATGGACTTGTGATAGTTATTCATTCTTTAGACTGTTTTTCTACTTTTAAAAATATGTTGAGGTTTTTAATCTCTAATATTGGTGTCCCGGTGCAGAGGGAATTGATGCTTTAACTTGAGGTTTGGTGCTTTATACCAAAGGTTATTAATAAAATGGAGGTAAAAATTCTTAAGTAGAATATTCCAGAGTGAAAGTCCTCTCCATCTTGACTTTTGATATTATCGAGGGAAACTTTATTGTTAAACTTTGAGTGTTTACGTAACAAAAGGTTTATTACACACGGCAAAGATAAGAAAAAAAAAAAAAAATGGAAAATTTTTCGCTGAAATTTAACTTTGATATAGAAGGTAAAGGTTTTTGAAATTATAAGTATATAAGTACAATGTTTTATTTTTGGAATCTGCTTTCCAGGATCGCGAACGCAATGAAATGCCAGCAGTCGTCTTTGACGGTGGCATCTAATTTGGACAGGAAATTGGGGGACCTCAGTTGTCATGGGAATCTTCTATCATCGATGAATGACAGCACCGACAAGGCCTACCAAATTGTCTTTCAACAAAGAGAAACTTACAATAATGGTCACGAGCAAAGCGAAATGCCATTGTATGTTGCTTTTTTTATCACGCTTTTATTAGATTCCGGTGCTTTAGTAATCTCCAGTGATCAAGCTATTTATGCCATAACGTGCATGCATGAAATGAGGGGTTACATAGATCCAACGGAAAATTCACTTGTTAAATCTTTGCAAGCACCTGTGAAACATGAAGCTGGTAGATCGGTGCATACAAAGGATCTTTTTGATAATATGGTGTTGCAGAATCCGTGCGGATTATATTTTCCTATATTGAAAAACTTCTTAATTATTTTGATAGATCATTAAAGTTTTCTTACCGAGATTTGGGGAATTAAGTTTATTGTAATTTTAAGATTTCTTAGTTGAACAGAAAAAAAAAAAAAAAATGAAAAATCACCAATACTGTGAAGTTTTTGATATCGTTAGTTGTCACAAATGCTTTTCCATATTTGATGTATTTTGCTTGATACAGAGGAAGCTGGAATGATTTTGTCTTTTGATAGATTTATCTTTAAGAAGTTTTTTAAAAGCTCCTGTAATGTAACCAAACAGAATTTTTTGTTAAAACTGTGGCTACAAGTTCAAACATCTCAAACGATAACGTCAATGATAGGTGTCTTCATAGACATGAGTGTTGGTAGTCTGTTTCAAGTAAACATGTTTGTCAAAGGCTTCAAAAAGAGGTTAAATGTGTAAATCATTCAATCGGAACATTTATTTCTTTCTCTCCATTTCTTTCCTCTCCCTTTCTTTGGTATTATCTATGGTCAACCGGCACGGTGCGCTATAATGCAATTTAATGTTTTATTATGTTTATACCTGTAGAGAATGCGGAGTGAAGTGAGGACTAGAATTTTTTCGCGTTACGAAGTATAGCGAAAAATAATTGTCCTAACGACATGTAAGCAGATCTTAAGTGTCTTGTTACTTAAGTTCAGTTGTTATGTAGGCAGTGGCCAATGAGAATTTAGTGTTGGGTGAAACGTATTCGATGTTTGAAGAGGTATTTAGTAAGTGGTCACTTTCTAGCGCACGCTAGCCCGAGCAAGTCGAATTTATTATTATTATTATTATTATTATTATTATTTATTAGTAGTACAAGAGTGAGGTTCCACCACTCAAATTTGAGTTACTCTGCATTATTGCCGTGGATACACAGGTTTCCATAGTTTTTTCAAAACTTGAGATTTTGTTTTTTATCTATGGTTTTTCCTGGGCGGCAGAGGAGGCTTATATGTTAATTTGAAAGTTCGTTCATTTTGTTTTAAATATGCAACGCTATATCAGTACAGAAGTTTGTAGAAGTTATTAGAATATGTGATGTTACATCTATATTGTGTTTCAAAAGTATGATTCATTGGAAAAATAAACCTGGCGTCAACCGGCACGGTGCGCTATAATGCAATTTAATGTTTTATTATGTTTATACCTGTAGAGAATGCGGAGTGAAGTGAGGACTCGTAATATATCGATAGTCTTCGTTCTTGAATAATTAGTCTCGACTAGAACTCTTCGGCAAAATTTTGACTCAAAGAACGTTTATATATTTACTCTACAATGATGTTGTGGCCAATTGGCAGCGTCTCTACCTGGTGAACAGCAAACTGGGGTTTAAGTCCTGCTCAAACTCGTTAGTTTCTTTAGTGTTTGCAACCTCGCCACCCTTGTGAGCTATGGATGGGGAATCTGGGGGGAGCCTATAGATCTACCTGCTGTGATCACCGGCCATTGACTGGCCCTCCCTGGTCCTAGCTTGGGTGGAGATGTGGCTTGGCCGCTGATCATATGTATATATGGTCAGTCTCAAAGGCACGGTCCTACTTGCTAGGGTAATGTCACTGTCCCTTGCCTCTGCCATTCATGAGTGGCCTTTAAACTTCTACTACAAACTTGTGAACGCTAGTGAAATTATCGCTGAAAATCGATTCGCATTCTGCCCGTAGTTCGATAATCCTTTTCGTTGACAGATATTTTCGACCATATCGTTTGTTGCAATTCTTTCGTACGGTTAGTGTTCGCAGTGACCAACAAAGGATTTGTAATTTGCATGACCTATCCACATAACTTTAAAAGATATTTTACGAAGAGCGACAAAGTTATGTAAGTTCGCAAAAGTGATTCAAGTTATATACTTGTTCTGTTTTAATAGAAACTGCAATGATCACAATAAAACAGTTCTCTCTCTCTCTCTCTCTCTCTCTCTCTCTCTCTCTCTCTCTCTCTCTCTCTCTCTCTCTCTCTCTCTCTCTCAGAGAATTTCCTTATTTCCTTTCCTCACTGGGTTACTTTCCCTGTTGGAGACGTTGGACTTTAGCATTCTGCTTTTTCAACTAGAGTTGTAGCTCAGCAAGTAATAATAATAATAATAATAATAATAATAATAATAAAATGAATAACAAAACACAGAAAACAGTGCAGTTCAACAACATTCTATATCTTACACCAAACTATAACGATGGCAAGCATTTATAACAAATATCATCATAATCATCATTATTAACCCCATCATTTGATATATATACCCACTGTAATGGAACAAGTCGCATAGACCCACAATTTTCTAAGCAACCTTCCTCAAAATAAGTCGTCCATGAATACGTGAAACGACACAACCCGAGCGAAAAGATAAATAAAAAATAGACGCCATAACTCCCGACATAAAAACGTCATCGTATTCCGAACAGTTCGAGTTATTCTTTGCCCGATAAAGTGGCATCAGCGGTGGCCACTGCAAAGGCCATAACTGTCATAATCAATGTGACATGAGATCCCGTTGTCATCTTTGCTGCAGAGGTTTTAAGATGTCACCGTGACGAGTTGAAAAGGAAGGAGCTGAAGGTGAAGATGCTTAAAACAAAAGGTCAGGAGAAGATAAAAAAAAAAAAAAGATGGAGGGAAATTAGAAGAGAAGATTGTGCGATAAGTAATTGGAGTATTTTTAATATTTCTTAAGTAAATATTTAGAAGGGAGGCTCCAGACACTGTTACCCTTCGGTTTTCCGCGTGTATTTCAAGGGTGAAGTTGCTAGACCCTAGCCATGGGGCTTACACACCCAAGTACTGACTAGACTCGTGTTGCTTATGTTGCTTAATTTCCATGATCTATTGGCTAGTATAATAATAAATTTAAAACTGCAATAAAGGGTTTTTCATGCTTATCTTATTAGTTATTGCCTGCTAAACTTACAATACATTCCGTTGACCTCTCTATGATAATGTACATACTTTTGCATCAAAATCTCCCAGCAGGGTTATTCTTTATCTTCCATCACTTCAGCTTGGCAAAGATCTGGCATATAACCCAAAACGTATATACTTTTTCCGTTGTTAGACAATCTAATGATGTTTACATATATTATGTTTAACGAATTCAAGTAAGTGTGAGTAATTTGGGGGTATATTTATAATTTCCCAACATTCGAGGGGAGTGAACTTTTGAAAAGAGCTTAAATTCAACTTTTGTTGTTAAAAACAATAGTACTTTTTACGCTACACATCAATCAATGCACACAATTGCGTTTTCACTTACGGATGTACAGTAGAACAAATGAAAAACTGTAAAATATCATGAATTTACAGTTCCATTAATGAAAGAAGAGAAGCATAAACATACTCCCTGAAGGATTACGGTAATTAGAAAATATATCCAAGGTTCGAACATGAAATTTTCAAACAAAGATGAATAATAAAAGGAAAAAGATATAAAAACTTGAGTCTCCAAAGTCTCCAAGGAAAGCTGTACAACGCCAATGATCAGGGCTTGTAATAGAACCTGAGATGCCGTGGCAAAAGTGTGCTCTTCTTTCCCAAAGGAATAGGAACTCTGACGAATTCCCACAAAAATTTAAATCCGTGGCATTTCGTAAGATTGAATTAAATTAAAAAAAAATTAGTTTCTCTATTCCTTTGATCATTATACTTTATCAAGTTATTCTCTCTCTCTCTCTCTCTCTCTCTCTCTCTCTCTCATATTCATTAGACTTCTCCAAGTTACTCTTCCTCCAAGTTCTCTCTCTCTCTCTCTCTCTCTCTCTCTCTCTCCTCTATTTCATTATACTTTAGCAGGTTACTCTTCCTCCCCAGTTCTCTCTCTCTCTCTCTCTCTCTCTCTCTCTCTCTCATATTCATTAGACTTCTCCAAGTTACTCTTTCCTCCCAAGTTCTCTCTCTCTCTCTCTCTCTCTCTCTCTCTCTCATATTCATTAGACTTCTCCAAGTTACTCTTCCTCCCCAGTTCTCTCTCTCTCTCTCTCTCTCTCTCTCTTTCTCTCTCTCCTCTCTCTCTCTCTCTCTCTCATATTCATTAGACTTCTCCAAGTTACTCTTCCTCCCAAGTTCTCTCTCTCTCTCTCTCTCTCTCTCTCTCTCCTCTATTCATTATACTTTAGCAGGTTACTCTTCCTCCCCAGTTTCTCTCTCTCTCTCTCTCTCTCTCTCTCTCTCTCTATTCATTATACTTTATCAGGTTACTCTTCCTCCCCAGTTCTCTCTCTCTCTCTCTCTCTCTCTCTCTCTCTATTTCATTATACTTTAGCAGGTTACTCTTCCTCCCCAGTTCTCTCTCTCTCTCTCTCTCTCTCTCTCTCTCTCTCCTCTATTCATTATACTTTATCAGGTTACTCTTCCTCCCCAGTTCTCTCTCTCTCTCTCTCTCTCTCTCTCTCTCTCCTCTATTCATTATACTTTATCAGGTTACTCTTCCTCCCAAATTCTCTCTCTCTCTCCTCTCTCTCTCTCTCTCTCTCTCTCTTGTCGATCCACAAGAGACAAGACCTCGTCCAATGGCGAATGAAAGCGTAAGTTTTAGCATGAAAAAATGCAAAAAGCAGGACATGCTGCTGACATCGCATCCTCCCGACAGCAAATGCATAATGAATGGGAATTTCCTCTCGTGGTTTGACGGCTCAGAGGGAAACTAGTCGCTAAGTCCGAGTTGACATTTAAAGCGCTGTCTAAGTCGATCGTTTTTAAGAGTACATTTTATCGTAGTTTTTTTCTTCCCCTCTTTTCTTTATTGCGAATCTTCGGGAAAGTTACTTTCAAGTTATTTTTCATTGAAGTTTTTTTCGTCTTGATTGCAAATCTTCGGGGACATTTCATCAGTTTTCCCCTCTTTTCTTTATTACGAATCTTCGGGAAAGTTACCTCAAGTTATTTTTTTATTTTAAATTTTTCGTCTTGATTGCAAATCTTCGGGGACATTTTAGCGCAGTTTATCCCGCTCGTTTCTTTACTACGAATCTTCGGGAAAGTTACTTTAAGTTATTTTTTTTGTTTAGATTTTTTCGTCTTGATTGGCAAATCTTCGGGACAATTTATCGCCGTTTTTTCCCTCTTTTCTTTGTTGCAAATCTTCGAGAAAAGTTACTTTTGAGTTTTTTTCATTGCAGATTTTTCGTCTAGATTGCAAATGTTCGGGATACTTCATCGCAGTTTTTTCCCGCTCGTTTCTTCACTACGAATCTTCGGGAAAGTTACTTTTAAGTTATTTTTCATTTTAGTTATTTCGTCTTCATTGCAAATTTTCGGGGGCAAGTTATTTTTAGGTTATTTATCACTGCAGTGTTTTCTTTATTATATATCTTCGGGAAAGTTTATTTTTCATTAGTCTTTATTTCTTTTCTTTATTGCTAATCTTCGGGAAAGTTTTAAGTTATTTTTCATTTTAGTTTTTTTTTTTCGTCTTTTCTTGATTATAATCTTCGGGAAAGTTAAAGGGTATTTTTATTTTCTTTAATATAAATCTTTGGGAAAGATTATTTTTCATTGCATTCTTTTCTCATTTCTTTATTGAAAATCTTCTGGAAAGTTTATTTTTCATTCCTGTTTTTTCTCTTTTTCTATATTACAATTCTTTGGGAAAGTTTATTTTTCATTCCAGTTTTTTCTCTTTTCTTTAATTACAATTCTTCGGGAAGTTTATTTTTTCATTCCAGTTTTTCTCTTTTCTTTATTACAATTCTTCGGGGAAGTTTATTTTTCATTCCAGTTTTTCTCTTTTCTTTATTACAATTCTTCGGGAAGTTTATTTTTCATTCCAGTTTTTCTCTTTTCTTTATTACAATTCTTCGGGAAGTTTATTTTTCATTCCAGTTTTTCCTCCTTTATTTATTACATATCTTCGGGAAAGTTTATTTTACATTCCTGTTTTTTCTCTTTTCTATATTACAATTCTTTGGAAAGTTTTATTTTTCATTCCTGTTTTTTCTCTTTTCTATATTACAATTCTTTGGGAAAGTTTATTTTTCATTCCAGTTTTTCTCTTTTCTTTATTACAATTCTTCGGAAGTTTATTTTTCATTCCAGTTTTTCTCTTTTCTTTATTACAATTCTTCGGGAAAGTTTATTTTTCATTCCAGTTTTTCTCTTTTCTTTATTACAATTCTTCGGAAGTTTATTTTTCATTCCAGTTTTTCCTCCTTTATTTATTACATATCTTCGGGAAAGTTTATTTTACATTCCTGTTTTTCTCTTTTCTTTATTACAATTCTCCGGGAAGTTTATTTTTCATTCCAGTTTTTTCCTCCTTTGTTACAAATCTTCGGACAAGTTTAGTTTTTCAATGCAGTTTGTCCTTTCTTTATTACTAATATTTTGGAAATTTATTTTTATTTGCGGTATTTTGGAAAAAGTCTAATTTTTTAGAGTGTGGATACTAAGATAAGATTTAATTTTTTTTTTTACAGCAGCGTCTATATATCCGTACGTATGATTTTTTTAATTAATTACTGTATTTGCGATTGAGTATCTTTCATGATTTTAGTATTTGTATAAAAAAAGAATACATTTATATTTTAACAATTACACATCTGAAAAATATAACCATAAACAGATATACATGTATGTATGTATAGCTGTTCATGTTTAGATAATTAACTATTTATGAATCTAATTATAAATACATTTATAAATTTTGTGTATGTATGTATGTATGTATGTATGTATGTATGTATCCCAGAACATAGTCCAAAATATGGAATTTATTGTGAATTAAAATATGCTTTTATTCAAAACATACATTGCACAGTAAAAGAGATTTACATTTACAAATGCCTTTGCAAAAAGTGCACCGTATTCCCACTACTTCCAGCTCCCCATAAATTCAACAATACATTGGCGTGTTTAGAGCGAGCAGAATTTTAGTCTTCGAAGAAGTTTCTCCGCAAATTGCTAAAACTATTCACAAGTCTCGATTTAACGCACCGATTTATTGACTGTCCGGAGGTGGGGGGAGGGGAAGGGAGGCGGAGGGGGCATAGAACAGGGCCAGGCAGGGGGAGGGGGCCTAGTAGCAGTAGTGTCTCGCCAGAGACAAAGAGTTTAAAAACCAGAGTGCCAAAATGGCACGCAATGGGATTTGCCAATTCTATTTCTTGTGAAAAGCGTGAAGAAAGGTCCTTGGAGATTCCTTCAAACGGAGTTTATGTTTAATTTGTGAAATATATTGGGGAGATATTAAATTTCATGAAAGATTTTTTTTTTTTAAGTGTACAAGTCTTTCGACAAGACGTGTCCCCAAATCTTGTTCGATATTATGGACCTGACTTACACTTTAGCGACGGCTTTGATCTGGGGATATATATATATATATATTATATATATATGTATATTATAATATATATGTATATATATATTATATCATATTATATATATTATATATATATACATATATATATATATATGTATATATATATATATATATATTATATATATATACATACATACATATATATATATATATTATATATATAGTATGACACTTTTAAATTGAAATATATGGAATAAGGAAACATGAAAAATTCGGAGATAATTTCTATTTTTCCTTAACTAATACAAACCTCGAGTTATTATATGAATATTTTTTCACATAAATAACGGAAGGTTTTTTAAACCATACGATTTACTATTTTTTAAAATAGCACAACGTGTAACATGTAACATCATTAGAGGATTTTATTTTAAAATGAAGACAAAAATGTAAAATAGGTAGGATTGGCATTCGTAGAAAAAGTTTGATATATCTTATAAGAACGAGAAATAGGACATAATATGCATACATTTGTAAAAGAAAATACATTCATTTGACAAAGGCGAGAATTTAAGGCTTTTAATCTATTGAATTTTTTTTTTTATACGCGATAATTAAGTCTAGTATAAGCCAGTATTAGAAAATATTATTCTTTCTCATAATGAAATTAGGTCAATATAACATAAACAAGAAGGTTAGTGTGTAAAATATTCCATAATTGAAGTGATTTTCCCCTTTAAATTAGGTTATTGATTTATTTATTTTATTCATTTTTTTTTTTTTTTTTTTTTTTTTTTTGAAAAGTGCAAAATCCACTAAAACCTACTGTAATACCTTTATACGCTTTTCTAGACCAAACCTAAAAACGGAAACATGGAAAATGAAAACCAAGAAGACTCAAACTTAATCTTCTTCTTCCCTAATTTTCTGCCTGCCTCTTCATCTTCTCCCGTATGAGGTCCCTCCCAAGCCCTCCTCACTCCCTCCCCACCATCCATACTCACAACGTGTCCACACCCATCTCAGTCGTGACACTCTTATCATCTTTGTAAAATTTACTACGCCTGCCATTCTTCTTATCTTATCATTTTCCAATCTTTCAAACAGTGATATTCCCATAATCCACCTCATCTCCTCATCTCTGTTCTCTCAATCTTTGCTTCCTCTTGTCGTCTTAAAGCCAAGTTTCTGATCCATACATTAACAGAAGCTCTAACTTAATCTATTTAAAGTTAAATTATCTATACCCTCGCTGCATTTTCCACAAGGGATCAAAGGTGCAGACTAAATGTGCAAAAATTGAATCTCAGGACAAACTTTCAATCTTACTTGGATGTTAGCGACATAGAAGTAAAACCTTTTTTAGGGGAAAATAAAAGTCAAAGAAGAGGTCACAGGGAGAACAGAAGTAAGTAAAAGTTCCAAAGCCCGTTTTGCATTAGTGAGGGATAAATGCTTGCTACCCCGTGTAGTTCGACCGCAAAGTAACCTATTCAAAAGTAAAATTTAAAGTAAAGTTTACAAGGAGAACAGAAGCAAGCAAAAGAATTCCAAAGCCAGTTTTGCAGTATAGACAGATAAATAAATTATTGAATCGTGCCATCAGAACAGAAAATGTGATTTAATACTATTTAAACGTAAAAGTCACAGGGAGAACAGAAGCAAGTAAAAGAATTCCAAAACCAGTTTTGCAGTAGAGAGAGATAAATTTTTGTTGATTCGTGCACTCCGACGCCCCCCCCCCCCAAAAAAAAAAAAAAAAAAAAAAAAAAAAACTTAAAAGAAGTCAAAGTACAGGTCACAGAGGAGAACAGAAGCAAGTACAAGAATTCCAAAGCCAGTTTTCCAGTAGGGAGATACATGATGAATCGTGCAACCCGACCACAGAGAGAAAAGAAAAAAAGCTATTTAAAAGCTACGCCGCCATCAATATGAGCGGAGAGACCTCATCGGAAAAGGCGGTGCGTGTCTCTCACCACTTTCGTAGTTATCATAAAATATGCAAATGGTCACGCAAGCACGATCGCCCACGTGTAAAAATGCACGTCGGCGTAAACATACACGCATACAAAGCCACCAAATGTTTCCTCGTAATGAGAGTGCGTGTTACGCAAGTTTTGACGCCGCTTGACATGATGTGAAATCTCAGATACTACAAAAGAAATGATCAGGTTTGAAATGACAGATGGTTTAATTAATAAAATCATCATCATCATCTCCTCCTACGCCTATTGACGCAAAGGGTCTCGGTCAGATTTCACCAGTCGTCTCTATCATCATCATCATCATCATCTACGCCTATTGACGCAAAAGGCCTCGGTTAGATTTCGCCAGTCGTTTCCATCTTGAGCTTCTAAGTCAATACTTCTCTCTATTCATCATCTCCCAATTCACGTTTCATAGTTCTCAGCCATGAAGGGCTGGGGTCTTCCAGCTCTTCTAGTACCTTGTGGAGCCGACTTAAATATTTGGTGAACCAATCTCTCTTGGTGAGTGCCAAGAGCATGCCCAAAGCATCTCCATCAGACACTCACCATGATTAAATGTTTAAATTTGTTTCATAAATTATAGTTACATAATATTGGTTCGAAATGCCACTTGCTTATTAAACTGGAAGCTTAGAATTATTTGTTTCATACATTGTATGTAAATAAAATTGGTTCGAAATTGGACGCTTACAATTGTTTCAGGACATTGTAGTGATAAAATTGGTTTAAAAAGCTAGTTGTTTAGATGAATAAATTGGAAGCTTAAATTGCTTGTTTCATAAATTATTGTAGTTGCGTAAAAAATAAAACTTTTGTATTTTTTTTTTTTTTTTTTTTTTATTTTCAGACAACAGTAACCTTTTCGTTGAAATGACAGTTACAATCATTAGTAAAATAAAAGATCCCGGTACATTTATTCCGTACATTATAGTAAGATAAAATTGAAAAAAATCCGTGCCAGGCAATTTTCTGGACTGTTGGAGACACAATCAAAACTCTATAGTTTAATGTAGTGTCTGCAACCTAACCATCCTTGTAAGCTAAAGATGAGAGGGCTTTGGGAAAACCTAAATATCTATATGCAGAATCATCAATAGCCATTGTCTGGCCCTCCCGGATCTTAGCTTAGGCGCTGATCATTATGTGGCCAGTCTCTGGGGCACTGTCCCTTGTCTATGCCATTCACGAGCGACCTTTAAAAACCTCAAAATCTTTAAATAACCGTATCTCAAATATTCTAAGAGTTGTAGATGATAATATATATATATATATATATATATATATATATATTTATATATTTTTTTTTTTTTTTTTTTTTTGAGGGATATGGGGTTTGGAGGTTGAATCGAAAGACACACCAAGCTAACAAATGAGCATTTTTTTAATAAATTCTACCAATAAGTTTCATGATGTGGCAGGACCACACGCAGCCTTTTTAAGGGTTCGACACGCTGCCTGAAATAAAAAGCGCACCACGAAGCGCTATGAGGATTTCACTTATTAACTGAAAAGATTCAGAATCACGAATAATGTTTCATTATTTCTAAACTATAAAAAAATACATAAAAGTTCTAGAGATTTAATCTTAGGCAAAAAAAAAAAATAAATAAATAAATAAATAAAAAAAAAATTGTCTATGCAAATAAAAATACTCATTAAAAAAATCATAATGATTTTTTATATATTTTATTTTAATTTTTCATTACTTCTTATGTCCTTTATTTGTTTCCTTGTTTCATTTCCTCATTGGGCTGTTTTTTTCCTGTTGGAGCCCTTGGGCTTATAGCATCTTGCTTTTCCAACTAGGGTTTTACCTTGGCTAATAATAATAATAATAATAATAATAATGAAATTCATTAAAAAGTAACTCACGAAAAATCGTAACATTTAATAAATGAAATTAAAAAATATGCATTGAAAAATACGAAGTATTTGGAAAAATAAAAATCTTAATACAAGAAAAAGTTTTCACTTCTTGGACACAATTACAACATTAAAACATTTGGACGAATAAATTACATTACAAAGAAATATAATCACTACGTATCAGGAAAGCTTTATTAAGTATTAAAAAAAAAAACTAAAGGAAAAAAACTAAAAAAAAAAAAGTTAGAAGAACTAGGCGGACACACAGCACATTGAAGAAAAGGAAGAAGAAAAAGAAAAAAAAAAAGAAAAAAGAAAAAAAAAAAAGAAAAAGGCGCACCGTACAAACCCGGATCGATGCAACATAAACCACACACACACACACGAACAAACACACACACACACACAAACACACACACACAATCTCCGCCATAAAGGTATAGCGAAGGAAATCAATAAGAGCGAAAGTTTCGTCTCCTCCTCCTCCTCCTCCTCCTCCTCCTCCTTCTTCTTCTTCTTCTTCTTCTTCTTCTTCTTCTTCTTCTTCTTGCCATGTCGCATAGCAAAGAATTCGAAAACACCGCAGAGCTATTTCCAAATGGGGGAATGGAAAGGAGTTGGGGCCGAGTTGACTGCTACTACTACTACTGACTCACTCCCTCACTCACTCGGCCAGTTCGGTTGTCTAGCGTGTTTTCTAATGAAGAGCGGTAAAGGGGGGGAAGGTACGTATTGGGACTGGGTCATAAATAAGTGTGTGTTGAGTATATATATACGCAAACAGACACACGCACACACACGTGTATATATATATATATATATATATACAGTATTTGTGTGTCTGTGTGTATACATATATCTCTCTACACATACACACACACACACACACACACATATATATATATATATATATATACACTGTATATGTAATATATACCTTAGTGTTTTCGTAATTGCTTTAGAGTGATATACAAAATATCTAAAAGTCGATAAAATAATCCCCAACACCAAGACAAAATGTACTCCGAAAAGGAGTAAGGCCCCGAAAAGCAGAATCGATATTGATCAATGACCAGATTTACCCATAAACCTAACACTAATTTTAATTTCCTTTTTAAATGAAAAAGTATAGAATAAACTTATATTCGAAAGAAAAAGAAATATAAAAAACCATCATGACATTCTAGCCAAGTTCCAAAGTATTGGAAAAGTTTCATTTAATGGAATAAAATAGCGATGAAAAGCACATGGTGTCTTTTTTATTATTATTACGCGGGAAAAGGGAACTTTGCTGAGTCATCATCAGCACCCTCATATCGAATATTGTTTTTTCCAGCTTTTGGTTTGGGTTCTTGTTTACGAGAGAACATTTAAAATTGATTTCTCGTTAATGAAGGAAAGAGAGTTTGGGGTCTTGTTTATGAGGGATAAAATAAGTTTGGGGTCTTGTTTTTGAGGGAAAAAGTAAGTTTGGGGTCTTGTTTTTTGAGGGAAAAAGTAAGTTTGGGTTCTTGTTAAGAGGGAAAAAGTAAGTATGGGGTCTTGTTTATGAGAGGATAAAAGTAAGTTTGGATACTTGTTTTAAAGGGATAAAGTAAGTTTAGGGGTCTTGTTTATGAGGGATAAAGTAAGTTTGGGGTCTTGTTTATGAGGGATAAAGTAAGTTTGGGGTTCTTGATTTTAAGAGGGAAAAAGTAAGTTTGGGTTCTTGTTTTTTAAGGGATAAAGTAAGTTTGGGGTCTTGTTTTTAAGGGAAAGAGTAAGTTTGGGTTCTTGTTTAAGAGGGAAAAAAGTAAGTTTGGGGTCTTGTTTATGAAGGATAAAGTAAGTTTGGGTTCTTGTTTAAGAGGGAAAAATAAGTTTGGGGTTCTTGTTTTTGAGGGATAAAGTAAGTTTGGGGTCTTGTTATAGAGGGAAAAGTAAGTTTGGGTTCTTGTTTAAGAGAGGAAAAAGTGAGTTTGGGGTCTAGTTTATGAGGGATAAAGTAAGTTTGGGTTCTTGTTTTTGAGGGATAAAGTAAGTTTGGGGTCTTGTTTATGAGGGATAAAGTAAGTTTGGATTCTTGTTTTTTGAGTGATAAAGTAAGTTTGGGGTCTTGTTCATGAGGGATAACGTAAGTTTGGGGTCTTGTTTTTGAGGGATAAAGTAAGATTGGGGTCTTGTTTATGAGGGATAAAGTAAGTTTGGGGTCTTGTTTTTGAGGGAATAAAGTAAGTTTGGGGTCTTGTTTTTGAGGGATAAAGTAAGTTTGGGGTCTTGTTTTGAGGGATAAAGTAAGTTTGGGTTCTTGTTTAAGAGGGAAAAAGTAAGTTTGGGCTCGTTGTTTTTGAGGGATAAAGTAAGTTTGGGGTCTTGTTTATGAGGGATAAAGTAAGTTTGGGGTCTTGTTTTTTGAGGGATAAAGTAAGTTTGGGGTCTTGTTTTAGAGGGATAAAGTAAGTTTGGCGTCTTTTTTTTTAAGGGATAAAGTAAGTTTGGGTTCTTGTTTAAGAGAGATATAAGTAAGTTTGGGGTCTTCTTTATGAGGGATAAAGTTAAGTTTGGGTTCTTGTTTAAGAGGGATAAAGTAAGTTTGGGGTCTTCTTTAATGAGGGATAAAGTAAGTTTGGGTTTTTGTTTAAGAGGGAAAAAGTAAGTTTGGGTTCTTGTTTTTAGGGATAAAGTAAGTTTGGGGTCTTATTTATGAGGGTTAAAGTAAGTTTGGGTTCTTATTTTTTAGGGATAAAGTAAGTTTGGGGTCTTGTTTATGGGGGATAAAGTAAGTTTTGAGTTCTTGTTTAAGAGGGACAAAGTTTGGGGTCTTGTTTATGAGGGATAAAGTAAGTTTGGGGTCTTGTTTATGAGGGATAAAGTGAGTTTGGGTTCTATGTTTTTTGAGGGATAAAGTTAAGTTTGGGTTCTTGTTATAAGAGGGAAAAAGTAAGTTTGGGGTCTTTGTTTGTGAAGGATAAAGTAAGTTTGGGTTCTTGTTTAAGAGGGAAAAAGTAAGTTTGGGGTCTTGTTTTTGAGGGATAAAGTAAGTTTGGGTCTTGCTTATGAGGGAAAAAGTAAGTTTGGGTTCTTGTTTAAGGGGGATAAGAGTAAGTTTGGGGTCTTGTTTATGAGGGAAAAAAGTAAGTTTGGGGTCGTTGTTTTTTAGGGATACAAGTAAGTTTGGGGTCTTGTTTTTGAGGGATAAAGTAAGTTTGGGGTCTTGTTTATGAGGGAAAATAGTAAGTTTGGGTTTTATATTTATGAGGGATAAAGTAAGTTTGGGTTCTTGTTTAAGGGGATAAAGTAAGTTTGGGATCTTGTTTTAAGAGGGGAAAAGTAAGTTTGGGTTCTTGTTTAAGGGGGATAAAGTAAGTTTGGGGTCTTGCTTAATGAGGGATAAAGTAAGTTTGGGGTCTTGTTTAAGAGGGAAAAAGTAAGTTTGGGGTCTTGTTTTTGAGGGATAAAGTAATTTTGGGGTCTTGTTTATGAGGGAAAAAGTAAGTTTCGGTTTTTGATTTAAGAGGGAAAAAGAAAGTTTAGGGTCTTGTTCTTGAGGGATAAAGTAAGTTTGTGGTACTTGTTTAAGAGGGAAAAAGTAAGATTGGGGTCTTGTTTATGAGGGAAAAAGTAAGTTTTGGGTTCGTGTTTAAGAGGGAAAAAAGTAAGTTTGGGTTCTTGTTATAAGAGGGAAAAAGTGAGTTTGGGGTCTAGTTTATGAGGGATAAAGTAAGTTTGGGTTTCTTGTTTTTGAGGGATAAAGTAAGTTTGGGGTCTTGTTTATGAGGGATAAAGTAAGTTTGGATACTTGTTTTAAAGGGATAAAGTAAGTTTGGGGGTCTTGTTTATGAGGGATAAAGTAAGTTTGGGGTCTTGTTTAATGAGGGATAAAGTAAGTTTGGGTTCTTGTTTAAGAGGGAAAAAAGTAAGTTTGGGTTCTTGTTTTTAAGGGATAAAGTAAGTTTGGGGAGTCTTGTTTTTAAGGGAAAGGAGTAAGTTTGGGTTCTTGTTTAAGAGGGAAAAAGTAAGTTTGGGGTCTTGTTTATGAAGGATAAAGTAAGTTTGGGTTCTTGTTTAAGAGGGAAAAATAAGTTTGGGTTCTTGTTTTTTGAGGGATAAAGTAAGTTTGGGGTCTTGTTATAGAGGGAAAAGTAAGTTTGGGTTCTTGTTTAAGAGGGGAAAAATAGTGAGTTTGGGGTCTAGTTTATGAGGGATAAAGTAAAGTTTGGGTTCTTGTTTTTGAGGGATAAAGTAAGTTTGGG